>NC_140626.1:25450803-25785803 GCF_057382275.1 Copadichromis virginalis
TAGCTTTGATTTTACTAGCAAGTTAAAGCCAAATGTTTATCAAGAGGTGATTGTTATCTCACTGGTCCTTAAAAAGAACCCCTGAGTATGAGATATGTTTTTGCAGCTTGGCATGTAAAGGCAGAGATAATTTTTGTGTCTTTGTTGGCTAAATGGTTTGTGTTATGCCATACACCAACAGCCATCCCAAGGAATTATGGCTTCAGTGTGTTGTCTGCTAAAATTAATCTCAGAAACACTGTAGTCCTGGCAGTCCAAAGATATACCTTTGTCATGATCATTGATTCCTATGACTCTGAGTGAGGCACAGAGTTGTTAGATCAGAACTAGCAACAAACTGTCCTCACCTGAATAATAAAGCATGCATCTAGACTTAGAATGGAGAGAAGTTTACAGTCAGTTTGATACCGATGTTTCATTTGCTCACTATTATGCAAATTACCTGTTGGAAAATATTGCACATAAAGATTGTTAATTTTTTAAAGATACAGGGAACATCTGGTCTTATTTAACGATATCAATGATACTTCAGTTTAAAATAGAGTCAGAGGAGTGTGGAATCTGTTCTCGGCCTTTTATGTGGCTTTATTAAAGGCTACGTTATTAAAACGCTGTAAATCTCCTAATTTTCTGCTCATAAGTCACAATAACTTTCACTTGTTCAAATTCACATTTTAAACAAATAGCCAGTAGGTGGTGTTTACTTTTAAACTTACTGATTTCTATATCTGAAAAACGAGTAAATAAATTAAAAAGTTTGTCACTTTGTGTTACAATTAATTGCAAAACTAAAAAGTGTACCTATTTTAAGGCTGTCTTTTTCAGTCTTTTTCTTTTTCAGTACAGACAATAGCAACATCTCTGCAATGGTGCAGAGATGTTGGAATAAATTATGGAATAAATAAGGGTTCGATAACTGGTTACTATACAGAGCCATAGTTAGAACTTAGCTACGTAGGAGTCAGTTTGAAGCACATCAACAGTATCAGACATAATTCTGCTTTATGGACTATAATCTTACATCTGATATTTATCAGCAAAATAAAACCAACTGAGATTAGCTTAATTTTAAGTACTATTATTTTAACCTAAAGCGTGATGACCTGATGAGAGCTCTGATGTTCTCATACAACGTCCAAACCAGCCACAGGTCGCAGATTTAAAACTGTAGTCACAAAGATAGCACACTCTATATATGAGACATAAAAGCCACTTCAGTGTTTTACAGTTCAACTTATGAAACTAATTAGTGTAATTGATCTAATTATTAGTTAAAGTGCACATATTTAACATTGGTAAGATGTTTAAAAGTGGATGATTAAGAGTACTCTGAAACACCTCTATAAAACATAGGAGGTAAAGAGAGACTACAATGGAACACATCCAATTAATCAAATAAGTGCGGCAATTAACTAAGTGAGTGCTTAAGGGCAGCAGTGGAAGAGAGGACAATTGATTTTCTGTGAAAGTACTTAAGGCCTCACATTTTATTAGAACTAAAGAGTGAAGATGGTTAGGACCCCGAATCCAGATATACTATGTACAATAAAAATGCCCACAGCTGAATTTATAAGATAAAGGCAGAGCAATGTTTAAAAGCAAAGTTCAAAAAGCATAGCAGAAAAATTTAGTACTAATGGAAAGACTTACTGGGTTTGTTTTTGCCCAACATTTTTGCAAATGACAATATCCTGAGCTGATTGTGAACCATGTGGCAGGGAGTTCAAAGACAAGAAACGTATCCAATCAGGGCCGCCTTGGAAGCAGCTCTCCCTGCCTAGATTAGTTTTTTTTTTTTTTTTTTTGAACAGATGGCTTTCAATTTTGAACTTTTGCACTGGTGCAAAAAAAGCTTGGAGAGTCAGGCTGTTTTTCTCACATCACTGACAGAAGCTGCACATCAGATGAAGGGGATGTGTGAAATAGCATTCCCAAGCATTTTCTGTCTCCATGCTCAGGACACAAACACGCACATGCAGGCAAGGTGCGGAGGCCGGACCATGCTGCTTCATCGGATGCTTAAACAAAAAAAATATCAGAGGGAAGAAATTCAGGACAAATGCTCCTCGCACTGTAAGGCTATTTTACAACAATGAGTTATATTATATGCTGCACAGTTGTGTCAGGCTTTGTGTGGTTGCCTGTGTGTGAGTAAATCTATAGTTAGATAAGCACATAGAGGCAAATCACAGGGGGTCCTGTCGTGTCAAAAATAGATTACGAGTCAGTTATTTAATGTCTTACTACCACCATCGGCTGATATTGTCCCACATTAGCAGCATCATGTTCTCAATTTTCCCCCAGTAGCATTGCTCATCCTGGCAGCCAGCTTGCCCACGCCGGCACGAGTCGAGAGGACAACTGGAGAAAGATCACAGTTCAGGCTCAGTCACATGGAAAATATGGAAATCAGGCGGTGCACGGACGGACCGCTGTGTGTTCCCCCTGTTTCAGCAAGCTGCCACAGTTTGACTGACAAACTGACTTTTTGAGGGGCTTGTGCCCATTCCAGTCAGAGTTTATTGAAGGTGATTTTGATCTCCTCCATGAGGCCACAGCAGTGGTGCTGCCATCTGTCACCTTGATTGCATGGCGGCCTCTCTAGGGGGAGCGCCATGGCTCCTGATCGTTTACAGATTGTGCTGCTTTCGCCTCCATAAGGGCCACATGCACAGGGCCAGATGGTGAGCATACACGCTTATTATGAGTCTTTATCTCTGTGCAGGAAGGAGTGGAACCATTAGGCCTCCCTCAGGATCTCCACTCCTCTCTGCAGCCATGCTGTTCCTCCACAAATACAGTCCTCTTCTTCAGCTGTCACGCACACATACCCGCATAAGCACACACATAGCACACAGGACCACTTGTCAAAAAAACAAATACAGATCTACTCAGGGCATTCGATGGCTGTGTTAATACATCTGCACACTCACACACACACACACACATGCATGCACACACAAACACCTGTTTCTAATCCTGAATAATAGGAAAATATGGCATGTGGCAAAATGTTAGGTGGGATGGCTGTTGGTGGTATTCATTGTCATGTAATAGACATTGTCATTTAATGTGTGACTTCTAGGAGCACTGACATATGGTGTCAATGTCACACCTTTATAAAATACAGCAACAGTATCCTGCAGGATCGTGGAAAAAAGCTGTGTGACCACATGGGCCGGTGATCAACACTAATAAGTGCCTATAAAGAGGCATCCGTGTGTGCGCCTGGAAATTGTCATATTAAAAAATAATCAGAGCACTATGCTGCGCAATAGAGTCTGCGTGCACAAATGTCCATTCATGCATGAGTCTGATTCAAACAGATTCAGCCTGGTATGAGACATTGGCAGGAGGCTGTTGTCCCTATCCCTGACATATGTACTGCATGACCAGGAGGGTGAAGAGTATGTTCAGGATTAAAAACTGACATGTGTAACGTCACCACTCATTTGTCATGCTCCTTTAGAAGCCAAAAGTTCATTCACTTTAATGCCATTCATTGTTTGGTAAACTGTGTGATTATATAGGGAGGCAAAATGGAATTCATAATTATTCAGGCATTTACTGTGTAATGCCTTAATGAGCATTACTAAGCTCTTCATGAGAGGTAGTATCCCACTTGATCAGAGATTAACAAAGAGCATTTCAGTGTATGCTTTAATGCAAAAGGCTTAACTGCTTGAAGCATGGCTTCATTTCTCTCAATTACATCTAATCTAATGTTTGGATTCCCGCAGCAAAGATGCACTATTGAAGCGCATAGCTGACCTAATGACTGTAGAAACACTCCCCTGCATAAGTAATGCTTCAAAACCTTCACTGTAGCGTATCACCACACAAAAAAATCAGCATAATTCCTTTGTGTGACTGAAGTCCTCTGAATTTCAGCGCTTGTTTGTTAAGAGTGGGTTGCTGTCAGTAGACAAATGTACTTCATTGTCCTTTGCTGTCCCTGATTTTCTGTCCTGGAGCAATAATGGCAATGTGCTGCAGTTTTAGGACAACAGCCGGCTATCTGTGAGGGTGAGCCCCCTCGTCAGTCTCCAGCACGGTGCACAAACTGACATACTGTATGCCAGCCTGTGGTCATATTTCAGCTTAGAGCAAAGCAGAAACTCTCCGCAGCCAGACCCTGCAATATGACTTTGATCATATCAAAGCAAGACAACTTTAAAAAGTACTGTAAGCCCATCTTAATGTGTATTAATTAAAAGGAAATAGCTCCTGGAATGCTTTTAGACACATAGGCACGACACCTCAAGCTTATGTCTGTTTCCTATTGAAATTTCACATATAAAATCATCAGCTGACAAGCTAAACGACCACGTGTCACTATTTAATATCACTACAGTAAATATGAGCATAATCACTCATAAAAGAAGGTCACCAGGGCCTTCAGGGAGTTTACTGTGGTGAGATGCACCTGAACTGGACCCAACTGCAGATCAGTGGGGTATCATGAAAAGTGCCACAAGCACCCAGCCCTTGCAGGCCTGTCACAGACTGAAGGTGTCACCCGGGAAACAGCAGTTAAATTAACCTCCGCGGGCTCCAACCAAACAAAGCCCGCAGCATGCCAGCGCAGTCCACCCCAACCCTCGTCAGTTTTTGCCCAGTCCATGTGATGGGATGATATCAGTTAAGTCAGATGAATATATTTTAAAGTCAATCAGTCATTTTGCTATGGCAGGCCACAATCCAGTCAAATACATTTAAAGAATGGTGCTATTTTCCTAGTAAGGACTGCGCCTCTGTATGAGACAAACATACTGATGGAGCATTGTTAACATCCAGGCCCTGCTGAAGTGAAAATTCTTACACAAAGCAGCTACTTTCAGATAAAAACCGATGATTTTAGTGTGGAAATCGTAAAATTCATATTCCTCACAATGCGCTGGTTGTTTTATAGGGGATTTGGTGGCCAAACTTCCATGTAATTGAAGAGGCATTGGTAGACCCCACTGGAGACATACCATTGGAGCACACCAGAGCTGAGTTACTTAGAAGAAGCTTCCTCTTGTTTGCGTTGGAATTAGCACTGAGAGCATATACACACATACACACCCATTTCAGCACACACTCAGTCTCAGCCTTTTTCACCCTTCTGCATCAATCTGTTCCCAAGCTGTTCCCACATTTTGGTGAATTTCCCAGGCTTATTTGTTGGCAGAAGTGAATACTGGGGCTGATTACTTTAGCGTGAACCCATCAAGTCTGCCCAGGCTGCATGCTCAAAAACCAGCCACCTTCCTCTCTTGCGGTGAGCTTCTCAAAAGAAATCTGAAAGGCGCGGGTGCAAAGTTGCAAGATACAACATTAACGTTATTTTAGGAAATACAAACAGCGACAGTGTCGTCCAAGACGCCACGGCATCTGCATAGATCTTAAATGCAGAACAACCATCAGCAACAAATCCAAACCTCATTAAAGAATATAAATTCAAAATCTATTCTGGCACTCAATCCATTGCAGATTTTCCCCCTCTTTCTGTCTCATAAATTACAGTTCTGGTGCACTGTGCAAATATTACCAAGCTGTAAGACAGCTGTGCCCCATTAAAATGTGTTATGGTTGCTGATTTCCTACAGCACATGGTCATCTTGCCAAATCTACAGCCAGCAATTAGCAAAGATGAAATGTTTAATTGTGCCTTAATTTTGATAAAATTTATCTGTCAGCCATCCTATAATCAGGCATTATGCTCACAAATCAACGTCAGCAGATTTAGGGAGGGGAGACGTCCGCTAACCTGACAGACATGTCTAGATGTCACTGCCCTGCTCTAACTCCTCCTGGAAACAGGAGGGTATGTTAATACTCATTAGAGTGCTGAGAGGATAAAACAGAGGGCTTCATTTTACTATCTGTGATATTACGGAGTGGATGCTATTACTGTCCAGACAGGACTCTATGCAGTTTGATTATGCGCATGCTCATGCAAATATTTTAGAGAGCGTTGCTCTTCAGTTTACTGCGTGGTTTAAGAAACAAAGGCTGCATGAGCCGCTTGTCTCCCTGTAAACGGGTAACAAGATGGGAACACGTGGGTGATCTTGTCAGAATCACAGGACAACAGGACGAAAGAATTCTCTGACAGATGGATGTCGGCAGTGCAGGAGTGGGAGAAGGTCACGATGGGAGAGACACAAAGCCTTCTATCGCGATGGGGGGGGGGGTGATTTCTCAGGGTGCTAAACCATGTAGTCCTGCCAAAGCACGGCCAAGGCAGGCTGAGAGGGGCTGCTTGTGCCTCTCTTGGGGGATACAGGGACTCAAGATGAAGTAGTGGAGAGGAGCTCCCACTGAAGCTGAGAGTGATGGGTAATGGTAATAATAGCAATTGATCAGCGGTGGACTATTTAAGTGCTCAGCCAAGTGAAAATTCTTATTCTGGTTGAACTCAGTGGGGCTTTATGCATCCTTGCATAAAATCCTCTGATTTTCAGTAACACGAAAACTGTCACATTTGCTATCAGATTTTATCAACTTCTGTTAATGGTAACTTATATGTTTCAGGGTTGTTGTTTTTTTTTTTTTCAAATAGAAGAATACAGTTAGATCAACCTTGAACTGAAACAAAGTGTGTTTGTGAGGTAGCGTGCGATAAAGGACAGCAGCCGTTTTGCATATTTATGACTAATGTTGTCCCCGAGAGAGGCCTCCCCCTCCCTGGGGGCATTATGGGTGATTATTGTCATCTCAATGCAGCCAGTTATTCACCAACATGCACCGCATAAAACACATCATTACAAAGGGCCACGACAGGAAATGAGATATGGGGCAGGGCTCCAGGAGCAGCCCTTTCTAATCACAATGGCCAACTGTCACCTTCTGCATCCGCTCGTCTGCCACAGCTTTAAGCAGCAGTGTGGAAGGATTTCACTGCAAACTTTTGAGTGGCTCTGCAGTGGTAGGACATCCTGCATAACATGTGGCACCCATGATAATTACGGCAGAATTAACACAGGCGGGTTTATAGCCCTTCTGCCGCCAGGAGATTGCTGCCAGATAGACACAGGCCTCGTGTTTGAGCAGCATACTTGGGTCCAGACGCCCACCCGTCTCTAACACTTCTCACTACAACAACTGTTCTGGAGGAGCGGACCACTTTCAGCAGAGCTGCCTGTCACAAACCCTCTCATCCTTTCAGCAAAGTCTGAATAAATTGAGAACAGTTCTTGGAAACTGGCAAACACGGGGAAGCCAAATGAATATTGTTAGTGCTAGACTTATAGTATACATTTCAAGTCAGTATCAAGCTGTCATTCACTGAGGAAGAAACCCTATTTGTGGTTTGTCGTGGCCCAAATATTAACATATAATTAAAATAAGTTAAATAAAGTACACATATATGTATATGCTTATTTCCTAGTGATTTAATTTTCTTATTCACACATTTTAAATTCACTGAAGGAACAACCTGTGGGATAACTTGGACAGAAACACAGTCCTCTTTACCGTGAACCAAGCCTTTCATTCTGCAGATGACAGAACACAAGCGATCATCAGTTTCATGTACTGTATATATGGCGACTTGATAACCAGGCTCATCAAAGCCTTTGTGTTCTCCCATACGGAAACGGCATGTATAAAGCCGCACTACAAGGGAGAGGACATCAGTGAAGGCGAGCCAGCCACCCTCTCGTCCTTGATTTCTTGGGTTTTTGTTCCGGGATTAAAGAAGAATCTTTGTGATTTGCATTTAAAAACATCGTGATCAAAAACAATTACCCTCCTCCTTCTGTATTTTTCTCACAGCAAATGAATCAGATTACAGGCCTTGGTGAGCACTGGCTTCTTATGGCCTTGTTTCACTGACAATATTTGAAGTTTCCTGCAGTAACTTCATTAGGCGTATTTTGTCCAGAATTAGTGGAGCGTGCTGAAAATTGCTAATGACAGATGTTTCTCCACACTGTCACACTCCTTGTATCATTTGATTTGGAAAGCAACATACGGTGTTCTGCTCCATCAGTATGTCACAGACTGTCTGCAAACAGCTGGTCATAACTCAGTTCAGTGAAAACCATTACTTTCCAATGAAGTGTTGGATACGTTCCAAATTGGGTTTTGGCATGGCCTCAGCTGCACCCGTGATGCAGTGCAGCCCAGTACTGCAGGTACACATGGAGGAAAGAAGGAGGGGTGAAGGGAGAAGGTGAAGAGGTTTTCTATGAACCCTCTGTCTCTCTGATCTCTAGCCGAGAGGGGCATCGGATAGTGGATAATTTCAGATATGGCAGATACAGCGCAGAAACAAAGACGAGAGCTGAATACTCTAACACTGCCTGATGATTGTAGGATAACTTTTTAAAAGATGGTTGCTTTGACACTACGCTTTAACAGTAGCAAATGTTAGCTCAGAGGTACTCCACTAATCCCTCACCTTAACAAAAACCAAATCCCAGCACGACAAACACAGGGCTAAAAACTCCACATATGAAGCTTGTAGTTAGCCAGGAAGCTGCTACTAGAGGGTAATTAGCTAGTAGCTATGTTAGCTAGAAGTTGCTTTCTTCCTAGAATTTGATGAGTTTGGTGGCAAAAGGACATAATTGATACCTTAGTTTAACACTGATTTGGATAATTGGTAAAAAAAAAAAAAAAAAATCAGGCTGAGTTTAAATGAATACTATATGTGACCCAACATAGGCAAAAGTCAGCCAAAGAAACACAAATGATGCAATCGGACAATTTTCCAGTGTTTCTTATCTTATCTTTATTCTCTGCAAAGGCCTTGAGGTAACTGCTGTTGTGATTTGGTAATATATAAATAACACTGAAAAGAACTAAATTTAATTGCAACATCTCTGAAAAATGTTGTTTATCGAACAGTTTCTGATGCATAAACTGCAAATAAACAATAGACAATTTTGCCCTGCATTAAATGTTACTGAACCACAACAATCCAAAGAATGGACACATATTAACATCAAGTTAAAAACAGAAAAAAAGATTGATAAATAAAATCTGCTAATCAAGAAGTTTTGACATTTTAAATATTTGTAATTTTAAAGTAATTAAGACAACGAACTTGTTTAAATTGTTTGACTTTTGGAGATCTTATTTTCTTTCTTTCTACTCATAGACCTTGAGATTTTTAATGGCACTGCCACTGCACACAGAGTTGACTCAGATTTGCTCGGGGAGGTTTGAATTCACACAAAAAAAATCTACAGTAAGTCCAGTTTGGCATGGATCAATACAAATTACAAATGGTCGGGCAGCTAAAATCACAGAAATGGTACCCGGCAAAATATGATTTAACTTCATGTCTGAAGTTGTGGATGAGATCCTGTTACCACGCTTTCATCTATCAGTTAAATTTAAAGCTTCAGTAGGATTCAGGTAGATTAAGCATAGAGCCTGGTAACAGGGGAAATGGCCAGCTTGGCTCTGTCAAATGTGACAAAACCTGCAACATAAGAGGTAGTTTGTTGAGCCAAACAATAATGAAGCTTACCAAAATAGCAAGCTGTGGTTTGTGGTGCTGTTTCGTTTCTTCATTTCTTATATTTTCTTTGAAGAACCTCATAGTCAGACTGACTATTTCCTTCATTATTCCTGTCTTTAGCCTATCAGACATTTCTCACACTGCTTTGTGTTTATGTTGCCTAGCAGGACAGAAATAGAGTATTTAAGTATATAATTTTTGTACCACAAATATTTCATTTTTCTATTCTGCAAGAAATAGGAAGGTTTCATTTAAAGACCTCTTAGAAAAAGAGACAAAGAAAAAATGTTTAGCTATAAAAACAACATGCAAATGAAACTGGTTAAAAACAGGCTTAGTACAGTTTGAAACCCATATATGCAGTAATTATTCCTGTAATTATAAGGTAAAGATTCTGGGTGTTGGGCTGCAAAGCTCTGGCCAAGAAGTCTGCGTTGTGTGCCAGGACATCTCGCAGCTCAGCTGCTGCCTGCATGCAGCAGAAGTGTCATTGACACCTCGCTCCATCTCTAAAGATAAGGCAGTAATGACGTTCTGTATTCCTGGGCTTGTCGAGCCTGGGTGTTAGTCACTATTTGGCCAAAGTGGTAAAGATCCCAAGAGCAAATTAGCCTGCAGACAACATATGCTGAATTCATCTAAAATTGTTTATTCCTGAGCGTCCCTCTTTTTATTATAAAAGTATTATCAGGAAGGTCAGAAGAGAAAATGAAGGATGATTATTCCCATGAAGATACTATAAAAAGTGTTCGGATTAAATGTGTGCTGACATAAATCCATCAGCAGTCAATCAGTCAGCGATTCATTACATTAAATGACACCATCATCACATTCTTTAAAGGCTCAAAAGCACCTGAGGGACCTTCATCACTAACAACATGAAGCATTCTCATTTACTGCATCAATTCTGCAACCTCTGGCAATATCTGGTCCTTTTATGTCTTCACCAACTGCATAACTGTGTAGCTGTTCGGTTGAAAACCTGACAAAAGAGAAGCGAATTGGATTAACGAAGACAAATATGTGAACTCGGTTGTATGAATGTGGTCATGCTAGTCCCCTTGGATGGTATTTCTGCTGCAAAGGGCTGTTCTCTCAATCATTGTAATAAGGCTGATCCCAGTCAGAGCTGTGACAGCTCAGAGATGAGGCTGCCCTGTTTCTATACAGCACAAGAGCTGGCAAAATGATTGGAGTAACAAACTGCAGCCTATCTAGGAGCGCTCAACAAACTGCATACAGCAGCACATTTCATTTATCTCTTACAGTCAAAAAAAAAAAGACAAGACCTTAAAATCAGCCATCCTATTTTTAATGATTTAAGTTTTCTAGACATCAACGAGTCATCAATATCGTCCCTTAAGGCAGTTTGATAAACTACTGTATACTTATTTAATTTGAAAAATAAGAATTGATGGTCACTTTCAATCAAAGCAGCATAAAAAACATGTACCTTTTGTGAAATACATTCAATTCAAATCCCTTTAAATCTTACCCAGCAGATGTAAATATGAGTCTATATTCCTCCTCACACAAAAGCTCATTCATATAGAGTTAAGAAGCTGCACTGATGTACACAGCAGTGTTATCTCATTATCACCACTTGCATTGTTCGCAGGCCATAAGCAGTACAGTGGAAGTGCATGAGCATCTTTAAGGGATATCATCCCATTAGGCTGCTAAGGATAAAAACCCTTTATTTCTTGTATTAATATTGCTTCTATGGAGAGCGATAATGTGATGTTGTTTAGCCACAAAGAAGTGAAAAATGAAACATCATTTGTGCTTTCATGGTCATGTAAGCATCGAGCACACTACCCACAAAGCATGTAATGTCCCTGCTTTTAATGGCTTGTTATTTATTTTGAATTGCAAAAAGCCATGTCTAATCGAGCTCTTCCTCACATCGTCACCGCGTGTGCTGCACAGACACAGACTCGTGCTGTAGGTGCCTTATTAAGGGAAAAGTGACAGCACTAATAATGCTAACATAACTAATTACCTCTAATAAATGAAATATTTGACCATTTTAGTATGCCGATCCTCGTCTCCTATTCCTTGACCCAAAACTGACAATTGTGTTAATTACACCTGATGAGGTTAGTTGATGGAAATTTATGTTTAACAACGTTAAAGTGAAAGGAAGAGGACATCGCCCTTGGAGTCATCAACTCAATCAGCAGTAATGACTCTAATGCTTCTTTGAATTTTATACTTATCACACACTTAATTGAGGCTCAGCCTACATAAAAGCAGAGAGGGAAAGATGAGGCAACACCTCTGCAGTGTTTGGGTCATTCAGCATTTAAATGATTGGACATATAATGAAGAACAAACAGATTAGAATGAAAAAAAAACAGCAGAAGATCATGCTTCACGTTTTATCTTCCTTATTTCTAGCTCTTGACCTTCACATCGTCTCTGCTATCCTCTTTTAGTGGATCAGATTTCCATGTCTAGCATCTCTCCCGTCACTCTAGCGTGCTCCCAGGCTCTCTTCTGATTTCACGAGGATCGTCCTCGAAACAAAAAAGTCACATTTATCTCGATAATTGGCCCTAATGTTTAAGTGGATAATGTGGTTATTACTGCATTCTTTGTTTCATTCCTTCCCCTCCACGGTGCTGTCGCCCTCTGTTTCTCTTGCTTTTTTTTTTTCGCTTTTTTTCTGTGAAACTGTTGAGCTGGTAAGTTCAATGCAGAGGCACGTATGCACTCTGGAAAGGTAATCTAGAAGCCAGTTGAGCCATGACAAATAGGGACAGCTGGCCTAATTGAATCATTTGAGCTAAGACAGCTCAACTTGGTTATCCCCTCTGCAGCCCACACTGATATTAGTGCAGGAATCATTATCCATGAAATCATGTCTGCTCTCTCTGACTGCATCCTTTATGACATGACAGGCAGCCCAGCCTGTCTCTTTCACTCTCACACCAAAAAGAGCCCTTCATCACAAACAGGCAGAGATGGAGACAACCAGGACGGAACAGGATGTCTTTTTGTCTTTTTCTGGGTGCTTGTTCTTATTAAACTGTTTCATCAAATGCTGTGTCCAGTGCATCCTTCTACCACAAAATCACAAGCACAGAGCTTCATTCTATTCAACTGCACTGAGAATATTATTATTATGGTTATTACTGTTATTATTAGTGGTAGTAGTAGTAATAAAAGTAATAGTAATTATAATAATAATGATAATAAATTGTATATTGATATCAAATTAAGCTTTAGCACTTTTTAATAAAAATAAAATAAATATATTCCCTAATAAAAAAGTATTAAACATATAAACATTAGCATTTTTTAGTCTATGTGATATAAGATCATTTATAGAATTGTAGCATCAACCTGTAGTTCTTAGCTGACATGAGTGGCTTCCCAGTGTGGTCTTCCGCTGCTGTGTCCCATCTATCTGAAGATTCAATGTGCTTTGCATACAGAGACGCTCTTCTGCATATCGTGTATATAACATGTGATTACTTGACTCACTGTTTACTTCCTTTTTAGCTTAATTGTTTTAATCTTTGGCATCAAAAAGGTATTTTCAAAAATTTCTAAAATACTCAGAGGAACCTGTCTGGCACCAATAACCACTCCACAGTCAGAATCACATTTCATACTCATTCCGATGCTCAGTTTGAACTTCAGCGGGTTGTCTTGACCATGTCTGCGTGGTTAAATCCATTCAGTTTTGCCATGTGGTTTGCAGATTTGATATATGCATTAATGAGCAGTCGGACAGGTGTACCTAATAAAATGGCTGGTGAGTGTTTATTGTGGTTTAGTAATAAAGCTTTCATTACTGATCAGTGACCTTGTATTTGGGCGTCAAAGCTGTTTAGTTAAAGCCGCTGGTCGCACTGACATGCACAAGGTGTCCTTTAAGAAGCATCTGTTAGAAGGAGGACCCAGTAGATGCACTGGACCCTCTTGGGGGCAGGAACCCTTGGCATCACATTCAAACACCCTTAAACCTAATTTTTCAACCTTGTAGTAACCATACAATATTTGTTCATTGGTGCACTATGAGCAAACTTTCAGAAACATCAGTTCCAACTTTACAAAAACCATGGAAGCAGTGTTCATAGAGGCTGTAAAAGACAACTATTAACCACCAAGTAAATAACATTATGGATAATTTTAATGTTTGCTAAAAATAAAAAATAAAGCTATAGGTTCCAAAATGATGTAGAACATTTTGTTGCCTTTGAAGATATTTTTGGAAAAACACTTTCAGTCACTTCCTGTTACACTTCATAGAATTTAATGAGACACAATTACTTTTATTCCTGGAGACCATTTGCAAATAATGTAATCAGGTGGGCTTGATGGGCTCCACTGAAGGCTCAGGAAACCGCTTGATGGAGGGAAAGAGGGATGCCACATGTTCTGAGACCCCTCCTGTCTCACAGCCTGTTCTGTGCGGTTCCTCTCTGCAGGACCCCCCTTCATGCCAGGCAGTGCCGTGGGCATGAGCCGAGAGAGATGGAACAGCCAGACAGACTTCTTCACTGAGAGTGGCACTGGTTAATAAAGGGGGGGAGCAAAGTACTGAGAACTGAGATGTTTTCTTCTGAATATTTTAACTGAAGATGTTTTATTTGTTTAGCCACTTTAATATGCCAAGGACTTTTAAAAAGTCCCCTTTAATGCCCCTTATAAGTTCATTATCCTCTCCTTTAATGTGGTGATGTAGGACATGAGGCAGTGTGTCTCTAGACTCAATGGATAGCCCTTGTGTTCTGCGTAATAATGGACATCCATCCCACAGTGAGGATGCCTGGCTTAATGGAGCTCAGACTGGGGATACTGTGCAATGTTCAGGCCCATTTCCTTTTGACTCACATTCCACTGGGGATGGCATGACCCCAATGAGACGCCTGCTTTCCCCAGGTGGCAGTGAGCGATGCTCCTCTGCAGTGTCGGGGCAGGGGAGCGAGGAGACCCTTCTTTGCCCCGTGGGTTGGGCTGGAAAAACAGACGCCCACGGGCTCGCACATCTCTTATGCACGCATACACTCAGTTGAACCCTTTGCACCCTCGGGGCTTCCAGCCCACTTTCAAGGAAATTTCAATGTAAGCAATTATTGGGGGTTAGGGGAGTGACAGGTCTATTCCAGGTTCCAGCAGACACACAGAGGAGAAGCGGGCTGACAGTCATGTGGAATTACCACTCGGGTTGAGGCAGTGTGCTAAACTAAGTGAGCTGCATGTCTGTCTGCCTCTCTTTTTCCCCCTCTGGGCTTTTTTTTAGACGAGGGCTCTGCTCTCCCTGGATGTTTACACATCATTAAGGTTCTCTTGTCTCATCTCTGTCCTTTAAAGAGCAGGGCTGCAGTAGGTCTGAGGTAGAAGAGAAGACAGTTTCTGATCAAGTGTGAGGGAAACAAAACAGGCAGTGGGACAGACAGTGAGAAAACATTTCAGGTCATGTCAAGAAGCACTGCTTGTGCTCTGCTAGGAACCTTTTGGACATGTTTGATATTCAGACTTTGAAATAAATCAGTTTCTGTAAAATAACGTCAGTGTTGCTAAGCCTAAACTTTTGCTGCAGCTTTTTTACTATTAACAGTTTACTTTCAAATGGCTATATTAGAGAAACTCCACAATTATTATTAACAAAAGGAAAGCAATCAGCAATCGTTTGCATGCAAATAACTTCAGAGCTTTAAAGCAAACTTTTTAAAATCTTCTGAAATCTTCTTTCCTCAGAAAGAAAGAAAAATAGTGTTGCAGGAAAGTGTGGTGTGTGGCAGACACGTTAGACAACAGTGGTAATGAAGCATTGGCAGAAAGTGATAATTATTTTAATTAATGATAATGGTTTTAATGATTCTACATTTTGGCTAATTGATTATGATTGATTGCACATTACTAAACAAGGAAAGTGAATCAGGGAGGTAATCAGGGAGATGACAGCACAGGTCAACACTACAGCGTGACGGAACATACACTACACATGCTAATCAGACCCAGAGAGACGGCAAGAGGGAGAAGCAGAGATGGGCAGATGGAGGCAGGGATAAAGAAATGGAGCAAAATAAAAGAGAGTGGAGATCTCTAAACCAAATAAAGAAAATATCCACAGAGGATTGGCTGCTTGTGTTTTTGCAAAAAACACACAATTTTTAGATGATTTTCACCTCACATTTGGCATCATTTTGGCATCGCCCATAAGGCTATACCATAGACACATAACTAGCTAAGAGTGCAAAACACCCTGATAAACAGGGCCTTGTGCCAGCTTCTAAGCACAAACAGGTGCACCTTTCCTTGTCCAAGAGGTATCAGTAGCACTCGTGTCTCTTCACAGCCACTGGAAGAGTGTGTGTATGTCAGGGTGGAGGAATCGAATCCCTTGCATCCTCATCATATCATCCAGGATCACCCCGGATGATATGACCCGGCGTGTGATGAGCATTTAAGGATGAAGATGGCCCTACCTCTTCTCCTCTCCATCTCCTCCTCTTGTTTCTCTCCATTGTGCAGACACTTATCAGAAGGATTTTTGCCTCATCCCAGACTCTCCACTCCACCTCCATCATCAGATGCTATTGTCTAAAGCCTCCACTCGCTCCCAGTCCCAGGATCCTATGACATGCAAATCTGTCCCCTTGATTTCCCTTTGGAGAGATGCTGAGTGGAGTGGTGAAGTGTCCTGCCCTCTGACCTCAGCTCCCCACCCCACACGTCCTTCTCTGTCTGCAGACTGTGGACTGTGTTTGAGTTTAATTAATGAAATGTATGATAATGTGATTTCTTTAATAGAATGACATAGTCTAATGGTGTTGTGTGATTATGATTAATATAGTACTTTGGTGGGAGAAAGCATCAGCCAACGGCTAAATGAGGCACCCCTCTCTGTCCCTGGCTCCAGTCCTGGAAGCGTTTCAGCTCTGTGAGGACTTCTGTAACATCACAGTGCAAATTCTAACATTTCTAAGAAAAAGCCTGCAAACCACTAAGGGCCTTGGAAAAAAGTATAGTGGAATAGAAAAAGTATGAAGTGCTAACAAAGATTTTTTTAGTTTCGTTTACTTACACTTCTGTCTAACTAACAAGATAAAATTGTACCGAGTACTTGATATTTTAAGTAAGACTACTCAGGATTACTATTTTACTATTTTAAACAACTAATGTGACAAATTCTATTTACTTGAACAGGAATCTCACTTACTTATTAAAACCATGCAAACCTATTGCCTTAAAAAAAGCAAGTAAGTGTTATTCATGTGATTTAAGTGCTCCAGAAATTACATACACACTTACATATAACAAAGTTAAAGTACAGTTCTACACATATATATATATATTTTTTATCATCAGTGGAAGCATCTATAGAACAGGACAGTCAGTCATGAAAACAGGTTTAGTCTGCACAAGCTGGCATTGCTTATAAAAAGTTATAGTTCCACATGTGGTGGTTACAAATCAAGTGTGCAGACATTTGTTTAATCACATTCAAACTCAAAACGTTTTTCTAATTGTAGATGTTTGCAGATTTGATGGAAGTCTCTTTTTCCTGGCCCAAGCAAAGCATCAACCTTTGAAATAAGTGTTTTTCATAATGTCCTCTCTGACTCACTCACACGCACACATCATCCTTTAAATACACATACTATTGCTAATTCACACCCATCAGTTATGTATGGCCTTTAACTGATCCCTGATCTCCCAGCTGTTCCTCGAATCTGATTCTGGGGTCCACTGTCACTTCAATCACTGAGGAAGTGACCCCCAACTGTCCAATCCCATTTTTATCTCCCATAAAAAGCTCTTCTGCCCATTTCATGTAAGTTAGTACAGGTTTATGTTATGTTAATGATGATTTGTGCATGACCCACGTACCCCACTTCTCACAATGTTAACACAGTGAATCCAATTCCTGCTCCAACACACCGGATTCAGATGATAAGCTGGGTTTTAACTGTTACAGTTACCTGATAATAGATCATTATTTGATGTTGTCCTGAGGCAACACCAAATGCTCTTAGTAATGCTCTTAGTTTTAATACATTCATTTCAATATGAACATGTAAAAAAATTATTAGTCTTAGTAGTAGCTGGTAATGCCTCCTACACAGATGTGGTTCCTAAAAGGATTGCTCCGCCCCCATGGGTCAAAGGTCAAACCTTCTGCTAACCTTCATTTTATTGAACTGTGACGTGTTTTCCCAGGAAGTTGATTCTGTTGATGTGGACGTTGCGTTGAACACACAAGACATGTGACATGTCATTAAACAAAAAGGAAAAAATAAGCAAGTTTTAAGGGACAACGTAACAACCCAAAATTTGGTTTGTTGGCTGATGATGACATCGTGGCATAAGGTGCCAAGGGACTAAAATGAGCTTTGGAGCATGTATTAAAACTGCATATATTTAAAAAAAAAAATCTGTGCTGTAGACTGATTTTTACAGTTTTTTATAGACAATGTAAAAATCATTTGTAGAAATCACTTAGAAATTAAAAAGTTAAAACTTCCCAACTTTTTTGTCAAAGTCAGGAACTTTGAGGTTTGCACCACCTGACTAGCCTCAAAATAACACTGTGTATTTAAACATAGAGTCTGCATTGACATGTCACCGATAAATGTAAATCCAATATTCCTGCTTCTTTTATTAATATGTTGGCTTGCAGCAATTCAAGAGGATACTATTTTACCTTTCAGGTACTGAAAATGTGCTGGTGCAGCCATTGCTTAATTCTATATGACATGTTGTGTTAGGAAGATAATGAACTGTTTGTTTTTTCCTTCTTCTTACCTTCAAGTACCTGCTGTGGCAGAAAATGACATCATGAGAGTGATAAAAGGATCACAAAAAACAATAATGTTGGAACAAGAGAAGCATATATAAAAGGAGCTCTGTGGGGATGAAAAGAGCTTCAGACACTCCGTATGTACAGTGTGTCAAATATTAGCAGACAATTGATTCATACTTAATGTAATAATAGTAATTTTAACAAAATCTCTCGTTTGCCTAATCTGTACCAGAAGTAAAAGAAAATAAAACACTGAGCTTATGATAACAACTATTTCTTGGCCAAATGTGGAGTCTCGCCACAAGTGTGTTATGTTTGGAAAGAGTCAGGCTAGATTTTTTTTCCCTGAGATAAGCTTCGGTTGTGGCTTCGTATTAAGTGTGCCGAGATGAGAGTGGTTGTCACCTAACTCTCTGGAAGAACACAAAGAAGCACATTTTCTACAATTATCCTTACTTTAAATCGTGAGCGTGTAACTCTTTATCCTCATCAATTAAATGTAACCAGATTTTTAGGGATCCGCTACATAAAGCTGCTCCGGTATCCTTTATTCATGTGTGAACAATAATGCAGCCCTACTATAAACACACAGGGTCTCACACCGATCACCCATTCCATATATCTTCTGTTTGTAATGATCCTATAGGTCAAAGATCACTATTTTCTCTTTCTGATGGAGATGTGGCGTGAGGCGTGAAGTGGCAGTCAAGCATGAATCATATTATCCTTGAGGAGATTAATGTATCTGAGTGAATGAAGGGGGTAATGGTGTAGATAAAGGCCACATATTTTCTTTTTAGACTGGGATTAACTACTTTTTTTCTACTGTTTTCTATCAGCTACCCCCCAAACCCCATTTTCCACATAATCAACCAATTTCACCATATGGCCATAAAACTTCACATTTAGAAGTGCGTTTCAGGTGTGACTTCCTGCTTTGACAGCTACTCCTATGCGGTAAATCAAGGTAAACACTTGTCTTTCAGAAACAAAGCCCTCCATCATATCTGTTCTCCTGAAGGTTGCTTGAAGGACACAAGCGAAGCCACTGTCTGGAGAAACAGGAGGTTCGAGGGAAGTGCTTCTCCACAACCGTTTGTCACTCTGATATCTGGTAAATGTGATAATTAATACTGTAATTTAACTAAACCCACTCTGTGAGGTCTGTAATTAAAACTGATGTACCTACTTAGCACACCAAGCATCACAGGTGGGCCCAAATTAATCTGCAAATAGAGCTAAATTGCCTGCGCTTAGCGTTTTCGTCAACGTCACTCACTTTGGGGGGAAATATCTGTAATTAATTCTGATATAACAAAGCCATAAATTTGAGGTTAAATGCAGCCTTGACAACAGACGCGATGACAGCAAGAGACCTCATCTAGTCGTCCCAGATGGGATCCAAGACTCTGCTTTCTCCCGAGAATTTGGCCAAGAACTCTTCTGACAACTGCTTGCTGCATCAAAGAGGAGATATTCCGTTTTCTTGTATTCCCTTTCGGTCTTTTTCAGCTTTGAATAAATGGGAGTGAAGCAAAGGTTGTCTTGCAGGCTACAGAATGGAAAATGATGTGATTAGTTTTGGATGGAAGCCAAATGAATGAATGCATTTTTGATTTTTGACTGAAATGAAGCTGCAACCACGAGACATTTCACAAGCTCCTGCAGTCTGAAGGCATTTCTGTGTGATTTTACTTTATGTGTCATGCGTTACTGAGCTTTTCAGTTCGTACACCCTGTTGCACAGATAGCTTGGTAGATACAGGTTTGTTTGGTTTCTTTTTAAATATGTCAGGATCTTATTTTTAGTTTTGCAAATTCATTGCCATAAAGATCAATTCACAAAATGCAGCCAGAAAACCTTTCCACCTATAAAAAGGGTTTCAAATCAGCAACTATGAAGATGTGAAATTTACATAATAGATAATGTCAAAAAAACCCCAAAAAAAACAGGTGTATTGAAATAAAAGAGACCTCTACTATGAATGTGCAGTATTGTTCACTGCTCTCTCCTGGGTTTTTGCTTTGCTTGGTAGACGCGGCACAAGCCGGCACACCGCTATTGTTGAGGAAAAATAGTAGATTAAACTGAACGACAGTCAAATCAGAGAAATAATCGCATATTTATGAATATTTAATATGGTCATGGCAAATAAGGCAAGTAATTAGGAGTTTCCATAAATTAGCAAATTGTTATTTTATGTTAATGAGAGATCTTCAGCTTTTTGCCTTATGAATAATTTATGAATCAACAAAAAAAAAAAAGTTTAGCAGGAAAGGAATGAGGAAGTCTGACTGCCGTGTTGATCAGACACACGCACACGTGTGTGGAGACGAGCAAACACGCAGCTTTCCCTTCAGTTCCCATTGTTGTGTTCAATTTGTCTCTGGGTATTTGTTAGGATGGAGATGGCAGGTTGCGCAAGTTGAATGTACAATGCGGCCGGGTGTGGAGTTGTTTTGGAAGAAGAGGTGATACTGGCATCACGAGCAAACGCCTCTTCATGCCCACTTTATAATACAGTAGCCTCTATTCCAAAGGTAGAGAAGAGGAGAGTTGTGGGGAATGTGGGTAAACTGGTGAGTATTGTAGTGTCAGCTGTCACATTTTTTACAAAGCTTTTTATGGATGAAATATAGTGTGAAGAATGAAGATCCAGGCAGGCTGGACGGAAGGGGGAGGGGGGTCTCCCTAAACGGGTTAATATAAAGGCGGAGGAGAGGAGTGGGTGGGGCAGGAAGGGCAGCGAGTCAGAAAACAAGAGCAAAACAAATCTGTGAACTGGAACTCAGAGAGCAGCCACTCAGGAGGGATTAATGAGAAGTAGGAGGCTGTGAAATTATGTGGCCTTTGAGTGGGGAGAATGGCCCTAGCAGAGCATGGCCCTGAAATGAGGTGAGACAAACTTCACCTGATCCACAATTAACGGCATCATGCGGATGGGTGGCACGGAGACACAGCAGGGGAGGGATGGATGGGAGGAGGTGGGGTGGGAAAGCACAATTCACTTTTGTGGCAAATTATCACCCCTCTAAAAGGGGCACCCAGAAGAAAACGGGAGAGGGGGGGCTTAGTGAGGAGAGGAAAGGATTTTACACACCTGTCCTTTTTTTAAAGAAAAAGAAAGAAAGAACGACAGACAGAAGCAGGGATGAGAGGAAAGATTTATGGTTAGTGAGGACAGACAGTAGCTGGGGATGGAGACAATTAACAGTAGAGAAAAAGCATGAATAAAGAGTGAAAGAGTGAGAAACAGTGGAGGTAAATGGGGCAGAGTTGATTGCACACAGGGTGAGGAGCAATAACAGGAGCACGAATGATTAAGTGGTGTTAGGGACTAGGAACACTTGTTTGCAAGGACAATCTTTGTGTGCTTTTGTTGTCTGCCGGCCGCCTTTATCTTTGTGTAATTCTCCGTCTGATGAAATGTGTTTAAAGAGATGAATTGGGATCGGAGGAGCCATCCTGACATGATTATGAGGGATTCATCTGCAGCCATCTGCCATCGTTATGAAGGGGGGGCTAGCAGAGAGATAGAGAGAGAGAGACATGGAG
Organism: Copadichromis virginalis; assembly: GCF_057382275.1. Classification (NCBI taxonomy): domain Eukaryota; kingdom Metazoa; phylum Chordata; class Actinopteri; order Cichliformes; family Cichlidae; genus Copadichromis; species Copadichromis virginalis. The sequence continues at coordinate 25,472,578 of NC_140626.1, forward strand.
GGAGGGAGGAGGGAGGGAAGTGCAGACCTTCTGTTCGGCAACCCTGCCACAGACCCACCATTACACAGGCCTCTGGCCTACAGTTTAACATGAAGCCTTGGTTTGTCCCAGTAACGTGAAGGTGAGTTTTTTTTTGTCTAATAAAAGAAGCAGAAGTAGGTCATAAAACTTGTGCACTTGTATTTCTTTTACATGAACAGCACTCTGAAAGAATACATGATGTTAAATGCAGAGAGGTGATAACTGCTCAACCCCAGGGGCACAGTCGGGTATGCATAAAATCAAACTTTATTATCTTTGTAATACTTCCCAGGTACCAGTGGTATTATATTCTGTCTTGGAAATGGGACCTACAGACTACATCATATTCACACACCAGTTGGAGGAGAGGGCACAGCAGATGGGTCCATTGCTCATCACAACGTCCACTTGTTCTAAAGGGGAAAGCGGGGGCCTAAGACAGCATGTCTTAAGTTGTGTAATAGGCTTTTAGTGTCACAAATGAAAGTCACACGTTTGCTTTTTTTTATCAGGTTGATTTTTTTTTCTTTTCTTTCTCTTTGGACTGAGAGATTATCTCAGGGATAAATATGGACTTATAAGCAAACTGTATAACATAAACCAGGACTGCCGGAGAGAGGAGGACAAATTTAGGAATAATAATATCAGAATTCATCACTTTTTCTTGAACGGTGTTCATGACTAATGTGTCAATCTCTGCTGTGTGACAGCAGTTGCCATGGCATTTGGCATGCAGTTTCCCCCCATTGTAAAATCCTCCTCTGTGTTATTTGCCTCTATAATTTTGAGTGGGCTTTTTTAATGCATTGACAGCTGCCTTCTTTTTTATGATTACTTTGCTCCAGTGTGAAAAATCATACAATTCTCCTTCTATTTTAACAAAGCACCTATTTCATTCTTGCCCACTATACGAGCGTGCCATCACTTCATATCACAGGTCAACGTTACGGGGCTTAATTATGTGCCGGCTGCTTGGGGCTTCTAATAACCTGTCATTGAGGGGAATTTGAATGTCACACCATTTTGTTGGGCCCTAATGGCAGCAGGCAGATCCACTGATGAGCCGTTTTGGGACAATTACAGCGGATATTCAAATCACTGGTCTGGCTGTGTGGTGAACTGCAGTACGACCTGACAGGGGTTTGACCAACGTTGTGCGTGCACGTGCACGCGTTCACGCACGCACACACTTGTTGTGGGCTTTCTCGACCCAGCAAAACCACGAGGAAGCTGCTCTCCCTCCTCCACAGAGCTAGTGCTGAAAGAGTTTCACTGTAGCCTGATCGCTTTTATTATCCGACTAATCCAGATATCAGCGATTTCATCAAGCCGGGAAGATACGCATGTCATGAATTATTTTGACACTGGGACCTTTTAATTTTCGCCGGCAATATTTCATCCCACCAATCAGCGCCTGGAGTGGTTGTCGCCGGGCGGACGCGGCGGTGTCAGAGGACGACACTCCCCCCGGCGGATCCAAATCATCCGGGGAACAATAATGAGCTATGGCCACAATTATGAGTTGCCTGTGTGTGCATGCATCTCATCAAGGACTCCATGCAAGCTGCTACAGGAAGGGAAGCACGCAGAGGTGCACAATGTAAAAAAAAAAAATACATATAGCACATCTTAAAAAACGCACTATAGGATGGGCTTATACTCAACTAGTTGCTCAGTCAGTAATGGAAATAACTTAATCGCTGCTTTGCGATTGTTTTCATTAGATACTTAAAGTGAAAGAGAAAGGGTTAAAATGCTGGTTTAAACTTCCGCAACACTGCATTTGAGCGAGTGGACACAGAGAACAAGAAAATCTGCAAAAAAAATTTTTTTAAATGTAATATTTCAATAAATAACGGATATTTTATGTCAAAATACAGAAATTTCCTGTCTTCTTACAAAACATTAAATTAAAAATAGTTATTTTAAGATTGAATTGACAGAAATTCTTTTGTATTTTAACAGATGTTCTATATTAAACAAAATACATTTACACGTGTAAAAGCAATGAAATAACCTAACAATAAGGTCAAACGCTGTTCTAATGCAATTAACTAGGCTTAAAAGAAAATTGCTGTTATTAGTTCGGTTTTATTATTTGATTTTGTGCAAAGAATTTTGTACTTTTGCTGGATGATTAATGTAATAACATGATATACCACCCATTTAAGAATGTCAAAATTATGTTCCTAAACTAGTAACTGTGTTTGTAATCACAACTTTTTACTGTTGGTTTTTGATTATATCAGCTGTAAATAGGTTTTTGCGTCTATTGCAACGCACAAACCTATTTACAGTCTATCCCAACTTAAAAAGTAACTTTTACAGTTTAATACTACAAAAAGTTCTGGCAGCCATTCTACTTTACATATATATATATATATATATATATATATATATATATATATATATATATATATATATATGCTAATATTTCTGTAGCAAAGATTGAAACATTGTAATGCGCTTCAGTTTTATATTTCCATCGCAGTCTTCCATTCTGCATATGGATGCACACGAAACATAAAAGCAGCTTATGATGCATTTTGCAAAATGTGCCTGCACATTGCTATCCCACCACTAACATCATATGGTTCTTACATAATAGTTAACCAGTATTATATAACACTGACAGGAGCTATTCCACTTTCAAGACTGTACCCCGTTTGGGCAGCTCTTATTTTTAATATGTAACCTAGGAAATGCAGAAAATGTGCTTGTAACACAAACTCTTTAACTGAAATAAAAATTTGTAAAATTTTCTGATAAAGCTGCTCCACAACGCCAGCGTGAGCTATAAGAGTCTATTAATTGTTAACACAGCTTTTGCCAAGGCTTGCCAGGTTGTATTATGTAACTATAATGGCTTAGTTGTAAAGTTAGAAACTAATGTGCTGTATTGCAGTCCTCAGGTTTATAAACAACATTTAAAGTAATAGATGATGTATTCCACATTAATACATATAAAGATACTTTTTTAAAAGATCATCAGTACTCTAAACAATTAAAATCAATCAAACATATTTTTTTATATATGTGTTGTCCTCACACGCTAACAAAAGCTACATCCAGTTTAAACTCACACAGCATTACATTCCCGCAGCGCACAGGGCCTCAGGTCTTAGTGTGATATGTGGACTGTGTAACTTAATACTCTGTGTCTTTACCCAGCTCCCTGAAGAGCGGGTATTATGTGAGCAAATTGGATGCTCAAACAGTCAGTCCGTGACCTTCCCTCATCCTGGATGTTGACCCCCGTATAAAGAGAGACATTACATCTCGTTACACAACAACACGGCTCAGGCGCTTCGCTCCAGATAAAGAAAAATGTCTCAATTAAATCTTCACTGGGGCCCCCTGCCGAAGAGTTATCGCTGCCCCGGTAGCGCTGATCGCTACACTCACACATCCTCAAAAGTTATTTGACATAAATTGCCAGAGTCACATCATTTCCTGCCACACTCTGAGCAGGATTTACAGCTGATCCCATTGACTGGGAGCTGAACCTCCAATAAAATTCCTCAAGAGCCCGTGGGGCCATGAGATGCACCTATCTACCCTTCATCAGACCCCTCTTCCCTGCTTGCAGATTAACCATGCAAATACACACAGGTGGGAGGGTGATACCGACAAAACATTTATGCACATTTATGCAACTGGGCTGATATGAGGGAAGGAGTGCGCACAAGACAGGCTGATTGGGTTTTATCTGATGGGGGAGATTAGAAAGGAGGGAATTGGAAGAAGAAGAGAAAAAAACCTAAAGGAGAGTGAATTATCTAAAGCTTTAATTGGAAAATGAGAGGTGAGTGCCGCCCATTTTCTCTGGAGGATATCAAAGCATATCTCCTTATATTAAAGAGAAAAAAACTAAGAGTGGTAAGGTCATTGTTAGACAAGCATATCAGCTCTTGGAAAAAAAAAAAAAAGTAAAGCTGAAAATGGCTTATCATTAGCACTAAGGGCACTGAAGAGAAAGGTGTGCACTTAACTACAAAAAACAACCTTATGGCTGCATTAGTTACGTTAGCCTCGCAGATATTAGACCGAGGTGAATAAAGCGCATTAATGGCTGCGGTCTCTTAATGGTCATGATGATTCTTGCTCAGGTTCAAACCTACCAGATGGAAAGGGAGTTTCAGCAATGGCTTTCAATAATCATCTTAGGTCATCTAATTACAAACAACGTTTTCATCAGGTGATGAGATTTATACTCGGGACCACTCACTTTCTTGTTTGTCGTCTTCCCCAGGCTGCTGTCTCTCTCTAGTGGTGATGCGTGAGAAATAGGAACTTGTAGGCCTTTCATAACAAAAGTCTACCATCCTGTGAACTGCTGTCTGCATAAAATACAAGAGATTCGCTTTTGAAATAATCAGGGTAACATGCCGAACTGTTGCCTCTATTAAAATAGTGAGAATGTGCAAGCTTTTAATGTGCTCAGAAAAAAGCTCCAACTCACATTTGTACAAATGTCTCAATTTTAATATCCTCATAATGGGGAAGAAACAACAGCTAGTTAAGTAGTCAGCGAAGGCAGGAAGGTTATTTGTTCATAAACGAGTCTGACCTCCTTTAAAATCAGCCACATTAAGTATTTGTTTCTCTTTTTTTGGCTAATATATTGATTTGCTTTCTGTTCTTCACTACCATACTGTTTGTTTGCCTGTCAAAGATCATACCTGAATAACAAAGTCAAATAATGCTGAATTTACAAGCTGTGTTAATACTGGTTTTTATCATTTCATTTCACATTTCTTTCATTTTCAGGATATTTTCCAATAAAAAAACAAAGCATTAGTATAAATTATAGCCTCAGAAGACTAAAGTTTTCTGTCAACATTAACATAAAAATGTTATTTTAGGTCACTGTTCATGCAGATGATACAGCAGATAAGTGAAGGCCTTCTCTACAGCTTGGCACAGCATTTCATTGGAGGCTCAGCAGTAGCCACATCAGCAGTAGTAGCAGCAGCAGCAGTGGCTTCAGGGCCTCCAGCTGGGGTTGGCTGCTGCCTCTGCCTGCCTACCAGCACTGAGGCTTTTGGGGGGGGGGGGGGTAGAGTTGTGGGCAGGATTGCCCTGGGGCACGTCGCTCATGCACCAGTAAAGAAAACTGAAATTCTGTGCTAGGAATGCTTGCTGCCCTAAGCGATTTGATTTCACAAAGTGAGGTCTGGAGCGCTGGTGTGAGCACTGCACATGGCAAGAAGAGGAGTGCAGATGATAGGTCAACGAAATCTGTTGCAAAATGAATAAATAAATAAAAACTCAGCAGACAAAATTTGATTTGTACCTTTATCATTATTTGCATTAACAGTGTGTGGAATTCTACATTTTTAAGATCTGCATACATTATACTACATCTGCTGACAGTGGATGTCTGTACACATGAAGTTACATGTCTGAGGACTCAGTGGTTCTCTTTCAACCATACAGCTGTGGCAACTCTAAAATTAAAAAGAATTTACACTTCGATCAACACATACGGACAATTCTGAACATTGTTCAAGTATTTCTTCCCAGTATGAGCCCAGACAGAAAACGTTAGAACAAAACCGCACATGGAGGTTTGTGAAAACGGACACGTTAATGATGCAACTTTAATACTGCTCACAAGTCTTGTTTTTTAGCTCACACCTTCTTGTTCAAAAATGTTGATTTTTAGGCTGTTGTTGAACTACATTAAACACATAAGTGATTATTGCTTTAGGGTTTACGGTTCATCAGTTGAGGTTATTCAGTTCGAATCCTTGCCGTTCATCTCTTTGCCACCTACGCTCCATCAAAAGAATAAAAGACAGGATGCTCGAATATATCAAAACAGAGTGATTTAGTTTTAAGGGTTAATTTCTCTTTTAAAACTCACTAAGAGGATTAGTGTTAACCGTCTGAACCTCATAATCCAACTTAAAACCATTATTACTAAAACTCAAAAAAATCCTTCACATGTATCGGATTTTAGGGAATCAGTCGCCATTTGCAACACATACATAACCATACCTTTCTTACACTACTGCTCCTATGCCAGCGTTACTAAATCCTCTATATGGATGTGTGTGTGTGTGTGTGTGTGTGTGTGTGTGTGTGTGTGCGCGCGCGCGCATGTTCTGTTGAGCATGCACCAGCATGATCCTTGCTTTAAGGACACTGCTGGCTAAACTGAAAACTAACCTTATCATCAGGAGCCGCTAAAATACTGTAAAAAAATGTCAGTGGAAGTACAGGTAACACTGGAAGCATTTGACAAACACACAGCTAATGGGTTTGTCTTCACCGTGCTGATACACGGTTCCACTAAAAGCTGAAAGCAAACGTAGCCTAAAGTCGACAGTCACTGCAGGGCTCGCGGTTGAACACTCCTTCTGATTAGAAGACCAGAAAAGTCCTGGTTTCAGACACAAACAAAGACATCGAGGGCTTGTTCGTTAATCAGCCAACAGGCCGGTTAGTTGTTCCTCCAGAGTGCAATGCAGTCTAATACATCTGAGTCAATGTGTCCTCTTGCTGGTGTCTATTTACTATTTCTACTGAAGTGACGTCCCTTAGTGGGCAGAAAGCCGGGGGAGGGGGCAGCTGCTGCCAGCAAACAACAAACATTAAACATGCTCGGAGCTCTCAAATAGTTTGAATGAGTGATGAATAAATAATAATTACAGTGAAATGTCAAAGAAGGCACACACAATAACCAAGGAGGTCAGCATCAGGCAAATTGGCACAGAAGTGTAAAAACATGCTCTAAAAACAAAAGAAAAATGGAGGGAGAGGCAGAAATTACGTTATTAGGAAATTACAGGATAAAAATATGAAAAATATGTGTTAATGGGACTATGACTGGAATTAGACATCAGGGGGAAAAAAATCATGCACAAAAAAAGAGATCACTATTTTCAAGATACACAAAAATCGCCTCAAAAAATTAAAATAAACCTGCTGCAACCCAGTCGACGCAGCGAGACACACTCCCAGAAAGCTATTTGGTTTCATTCAGTCCTCTGGCTATGTCTTTTAATTACATATGCAGCTAGTATATAGTTGTGCACATACAGCCAGTAGTGGGATGTGTAGCTCGTAATAGATGTACGCAAATTATTGCAGGCTTCACCTGACAGTCCAGCTCTTGCTGCACACGTGTGGCTGGGCTCTATGTGCTTTGGAGCTGGGAGTCTAGACTAGTGTAGGGCTGTGAGGCAGGCTGGAGCCTGGAAGGAGGCTGAGAGATGCTAAGTCTGCAGCTGGATGGTACCTTTGACAAAATAGGGAACAAAGAGCAGATCACGCGAAGCTGTCACCAGTAGAAAGAGCGTGACAGGAAGTTGGCAGCCGTACTGAGCCAGCCCATGCCGTCAGTGATAGATCCTACACGTGTGACAGCTTTGTCCTGCTCCTGGGAGGGACTCTCGTCCTCAGGCAGGTAGTCTGGGATGTCTGTGTTTTCCTCGACCACCACCGCTGAATCCTCCTGGAATGGCACCACCAGCTGCACACAGTCAGGGGTGGGAATCAAAAAAGTGAATAAAGTGCTTTTTTAAGCAAATACATAAGATTAGGTGGGTTAGCATAAAGCTCAACTGTTTGGCAACAGAGTCTAAAACCACAGTTTAGGTTCAAATACAGCAGTGAGACAGGTCTGACCCCTGCTGGCTGCACGGTAAACTGCTACTTTCTTGTAATTACTAAAGCAATAATCACTCAAAATATTTATAGGGTAATAGCTTATTTTTTATAGAGTTGGTAAATTTATGCTCTTTGAATGTGGGCCACTGAAGAATGGGGACTATTTGCTGTAAAAGGTGCAACAAGGACTAGTCATGTCTTTGGCAAAAAGCAAACTAGCCTACAGGCTGAGGCAGAGATGTGACTAGCTAATCATGTCAGTGTGAATAAGTCTCAGCCACAGGCAGGGGGATAGACTCCCTGTACACAGATAAACACAACATACATCGAGCACACTGACCTATCAGCTGGAGGCTTCAAGGGGGAAATCAGTTTTATATAAAGGAGTTTAATGTAAACAGTGCGAGTCTAACATTGCTTTGATTCCCACATCTAAGCACGCCGGTCCTCTTTACCTCTCCTCCATCCTCTGTCTTCACCACCTGCTGAGCCATCAGTACTTTGGTGGAGTTAATGGCCGTTCCCAACGCCTAGGAGAAGAAAATGCATTTCATTTCAAAAACAGTATGCAACGTGATGATACTACTGGGTCAGCTAACCTGTGCACAAGTGCATCTGGTACCAGTATCAACATGAAATATTTGCCATCCAACAAATGTGATTACTTATATGTGACTTGTTAAGATATGTTCTGATTTAATATGCTAGGAATGACAACTATTTTATATTTAAAATACCAATTTTAAAAACCACTTCCAAGACTGTTAATGATAAAACACGAATCATCCATAAATTAATACATGCTTTCCAAATGAAACTGGTATTAGCCTTAAAGTCAAAATATGTGTCCCTGAACTCTAAAAGAGATTTTCTGTGTCCGGACAGACATTTTACCTCAGCTTTAAGGTCAGAGCGGATCCTGACCACACATCTCTTAACAGCCATCTGGAAGGTAAAACTAATGACTCCTCGAATCTTCAGCAAGGCCTCCTCACACAGGCTCCTTCGAGTCTGAAAGCAGGAAGGGACACAGTGACCATTAGGAACAGAAAGAAGAAGAAATTCTCTCTTAGATATACATTTATAAGCTTGAAAATGTGATTTTGTTCAATTTTAACTAAATATTTTAATGATAAAATAATAAACTGCTATTTAAAACTCACTTTTGGGAAACAAATTATAGATTTTTAGTCTCTAGCTTCAACAGCGTTGTGTGTTTCTGCTAAGGAGACAGAGAAGCAGCCCATCAGAGGCCGTCTGTCTGCTGTAATGTAATCGGGCTAGGTGAAAGCTTCCTGGGGAGCAGCATTCAGCTTCAGGCTCAATGTCCTGCTGTTCAGAGGCTGACATTTACAACCTGACCCCTCTGCCCTCTTATCATGTGCCAGATAGACACCCTTATGATGTTTGGCAAACACTGTGATTATGGCAGCAGCAAACATGAGACTCTTGTGCACTGTGGACATTTGGTATGTGTCTGGACCTGACAGAAGCCTGACGATACGCTGTGTTAAGACTTCAATGGACTTACAGAATCGTCCAGTCCATCGATGTGCAGCACGACAGTTTTGGCCCTCTTGTTGTTGGAGCCCAGGAAGAAATGGGCTTTGCGCCGGCAGGAGGCGGCAGCTGCCTCGGCCTTCTCAGCCTCTTCTTTACCAGCTGACTGCAAAATCTCATAGATCTCTGAGGCCAGCAGTTTGGTCTCCCCAGGTGAGGTGCTCCTTCAGTGACAAAAAGTACATGTACAGATGAGTTACTAGCCCACCTGTGAAGTTTTTGTCAAAAAATTCCCAAGTGCATTTTAATAGTGCAAAAAGGATTTCCAACATAGTTTCCAATTATATTAATTTTAGAAAGCATAAATTATTTCTATTTTCTTTAAATTACCAGGTTCATTATTATTACCTACCTAAAAAACTGAGCTTTGTTTTGTTTTAGCCATAGCACTCAAGACTCAAAGCGTATAAAATCAAGGTAAATGTTGCCAGCTCAGAATTGAGAAAAGAATTGTTGACGCTCAAAAAGCAGGAGACAGACACGTTGAGTGAGAAGCGTCTATTAACCCCAGAACAACTGTCAAGACATTAGTAAATGACTTCGCCAAGTTAGGAATTTTAGTCTTAAAGGAGACAATCACTAGAAACCTGCACAGCAATGGACTGCGAGGTTGTAGACCAACAAAAACGCCAATACTGCAAAATAGAGACCTGACTTACTAAGGATAACCAGGAAAAAGATTATATATATTGGAAGCACATACGTTACTCAGAAGAGATGAAACTGAAGCTCTTGGCTAAAGAGATCCTGCTCATGTTTGAAGAAGGGAGAGGCATACAACCCAAAGAACACCATCCCCACACATTAAATTGCTGTGGTAGAAGTATGCTGTGGGGATGTTTCATTGTGACTGGAGCTGTGAATCTCATCAAGATGGAAGGAATTATGAGGAAAGAAGGATATGGGAAGGTTTTAACAGAAAACCTCAAGCAATCAGCAGCAAAATGGCTCAGTGCCGTCGCTTCCGACACAACAAGAACCCAAAGCATACGTCGCCCCTGGTAAAGACCCACCTCCAGAAGACCAAACTGAATGTTGTTGACTGGCCTGCAAACAGTTTTGACTTGAATACCACTGAAAATCTGTGGAGTGAACTAAAGACCAAAGTCAGTGCAAGGAGACCATCAAAGAACCGTGAAATGTTGTTGATGTCCAAGCAAGTGGTCAGCGTCACCCAGCAGAGCAGAGCTGAAACTACCTGATAAGTCTCTGGATGTCTTTTTAAGTACATCTGTACTGAAAATAAAGGTGCAAAAGATGAAGTAATTCTGATGCAAAGAATAAATCAGCTAATTTAGGCTTGTGAAAATGACAATTAACGTGAATGAAAGTAGAAACGGTATTGCCAAAGCCTGCAAGACTCTGTAGGAAGTGTGAACTGACTCATAAAACTGAAATTAATTAAGAGCTGCAACAGACAGAAATCTAGAGAATTAAACATTTGAAAGTAAGTAGCCCCTTGCAGGTATCCAAATTCGGTATGAAAGCCTCTAACAAGCAAAGTATATACGGTGGGTTTCATGCACTGCTTAATAATCATCACATCAAGATCTATGTGTAGCTGAAGTCTTTCATTACATGTTTGATGTTTTTAATAGTCTGAGTCTAAAGTCCACTAATAACAGTCAGATAGAAATATGCTGAAGTCACTAGTTGTTATTGTTTTTTTGGGTTTTTTTTTTTTTGGTAATGCCAAAACTATGTTACGCAGGTTTAATTCTAAGCTTTGTAAGCATCCCCATTGTCCTGATTCTGGAAATTAACAGGCACCCACATTCACAGGAAGCCTTTAAAGGTAACTCCTCTTTGCATCGCTCTATTCCAAAATTGTTTGTGCAGCTATTTAGTGCAACTAAAGACAATGTTGCCATTATAGACACAACAACTGAAACACAAGTTAATTATGCCTATTCTGCACTGCCGTCAGATTTGCTACTGTCCATTTTGCAAAAATCTCACAGCAAAGCATAATATTTCACGGGCAGCAGCTTTTTGCAAGAAATTCATGTGAGGTCAGGAGCCATTGTTGTGCCAGAATTTATATTTTATGAGGGATCCTGGGTTACTCCCGCAGGCTATATTGCTTCATGTGTCACCAAGTCATCACTCCTTCCATATTAACCGCATATGACATTAGCTGTCTGGCACTGCCACCCTCTGGGAGCCTGACGGTCCACAGAGCTGTGCCACACATTCCTAACGCAGCTCTGCAGAAGCCTTCCAGCAAACAAAACACTCTTATGAGTAAATTCATTAAATATACTTAATACTTAATAATAATCACTGAAGAAAATGAGGCTACCTGAGAGCTTAATGACTTAAGGGTTTAAAAATCACATTCACACCCGTTTTGTACAACAATGCTAGACACTTCCCTTTAGCCATGTGTTCCCACTCTGTCCAGCTACGATCGACCTCCACTCAAAGTCAGCATGACTGGGCTGTAAGCTCAGAACCTTGCTTCTGTTCCTGCAGGGCTACTGTTCATGCCAACACCTACAAGCTGGAGTGACTGGCTTACTTTACGGTTAGCATGAGCTATTGCCACAGGTGCTTCTAGACACTCAATCAGATAAAAGCAGTTGTCTCTCTTAAAAATGACATGTTTATGATCATGTTTTTAAAAGCAGATCTCATTATATGCAATGTTCTTCTAAAGCTTTTAAAGGACAGTCAACACAAAAAATTAAAATTACCATGTCTGCAAGATATTCTACTTACTGCAAAACAAAACAAGTGCTAATATACGCCTACATCAATTAGCACATGCACAAAGAGAACTTTCAGAGACGACAAAATGGATTTAAATCTGTAACGTGCAAAACTGCATTTTAAGCCTTTGTCACCCTATTCTAGTTCAACTTTCATCACACATTCATCCTGACATGGCAAACAGAAGGACATCAGCCTGCCTGGAAAATTCTGCAGCGTGGCAAACACTGTCCATGCAAAACAATAAAAAAAAAAAAAAAAACATGTTAAAGGTTTCATGTAAAGAAAATGCACTGTGAGCATGTGTGTCCGTGCTCTGTGTGTGTGTTTGCATGTGTGTGTGTGTGTGTGTGTGTGAGATGGGAACATGGACTTGCTTCTGCATGACATTCTGCAAACTCAGCATCATGCCCAGTTCGCCCTTCATCTTCTCTCTGTTGGCTCGACATTCTGCCAGGTAGCGCACGGCCTGCAAGGACAAGGGCAGCTGTTATCTATTTGGCCATAAAAGCTGAAAGACGCTTTGTGATATTAAAAGAAAGAAAAAGAAAAAAAGGCACGACTTTAAAAGGGGCATGCATGTGCAAACATTAAATGTTACATAACCGATATAAATACAAATGTACTGCCTTTGTGTTTACCGGGTAACCGAAAAAAGTAGTTATATAAAGCCACTTCAAATGTGTGCACACAATGTGAACGAATGGCTATAGAGGAAGTCGTGAAGGGTGGCTATGTAAAGCATAGTGTTTACACCACATCAAACAGCAGATGTCCCTATTGTGCAGTGTTTCCAAATATGGACCTTTTTTCTTTTTTTCTTTGATATTGCGCCATGTGCAAGCTTGTGACTGAATGTTACACACAGGTGGAAAACATGCCCTTTAAACTGTCACTGAAACCTGTTCTGACACTGCAGGACAGCAGGGGAGGTTTTCCCTTACAAACCAAGTGCTTTGTGTTTTATGTGACCACATACTTACCAATAGTGCAGAGTAGACAACCTGTGGATTTGGATGGTCCAAAAAGAGGATAAGACCTGGCAGACAGCCTTGGTCTTCTACTATGGCTCTTCGGTTCAAGGGGTCTGCGGCAAGATCCCGCAACTGGTTCACCACAGTCAGTGCATCCATCTCTGCACTCATGGTGCTTCTTGTCTCGATGCCACACACATTAAAACAGTCTCTTCCTAAAATAAAACGATAGAATATTTTAGAAAGCGTATGTTGAACAACTCAGAGAAGCAGCTAATTTTAGTTTTTAAAAGACCTTTTCTAATTGAAATCTAATTTTCACATCTTTTACAATTTGGTAACATGCTCAAAGATATTTGGTTTGGGATCATTTAAAGCCAAGCTCAAAGCAGTGAATGTTGTTGACAGTGTGGCCTTGCACTAGACTAACTCTCTGAATAATTTCTTGCCCATTAACTAGGGAGGGACCTTAGATCATGTGATTCTTCTGTTGTTGCACAGAGAATAACAAAAAACATTTGGTGATGCTCTTTCCAGACTTGCAGCTAAAAACATCTATATTACACAGGTAAACGAACAATCTATTAATTTGGACCTATAATATAATTTTATATATATCACTTTAATTTTTATTAGCTTTATTGAATGTATTCATTTTGCTAGTCATATTTCAAATTCAAATTCAAATTCAAATTTTATTTGTCACGTACACAGTCATACACAGTACGATATGTAGTGAAATGCTTGGACAACTGCTCGTGACCTAAAGAAAACAAAAAAGGAAAAGGCTATGAATAAGATAGGAAATAAATATGAAAAATTAAAAAGGGTAAATTTAACTAGGAAGGAATAGAATATAAATTAAGGTTAAAAATGAAATAACTGTACAACACAAATTAGAATGAAGGGTAAATTTAACTGGGAAGAATAAGATAAAGATAAATATATAAATTAAAGTTGAAAATAAAATAACTGTACAACAAAATACACAATACACAATATAGAACTATAAAAGAATGTATGAAGAAATCTAAATATAAATAAATATATACACAATAACAGCAGCTGTACAAGTATTAACCGGAAATGAAGAATATAGTGACCAGTGTTGTGCAAAAACAATGTCCAGAAAGTCCAGTGTGTGTGTAAGTGTATTTCGTTGATCTCTTCGTTCACGTTTTTATTTTAAAGTGTATAAAAGTCTATACAGCTTTATTTTTTTGCATCCAAGTCACTTGTAAATATTTATAACTTGATGTCTTTAGAAAACAAAGTTGGGTTGATTGTAAATCTTACAACGTTTAAACTAACTTGCTGCAAACCTATGTTAATGGTACAATTTCTAATAATGTTATGCGTTGGCGGCAAGTTCTAACTACTAAACACTATATCAGCAATAATATGTGTAAAACGTACAGTGCAATCTGACTGAGAAGTGGATTATAACTACACAGCTAGACATGTATGATAGTTGTCATACTATCTGAAGATCGAGTAGTTTAGCGTTGTATGAGGCACTTGAACCAGTACTTTAATTTGCGCTAACCCAAATACAGATGCTCCTTTCAGTGAAAAGACACTTTCTACGACCCCTAACCTCACCTCAAATCACGCCCTGTGAGACGGTCCGGGCTATGCTAGCTAGGCTAGCAGGCATTACTTGACAATTGGAGCATACCTTCCTGTCAGTTTTCGTGGAAACCAAGAGACAATTCCCCGTGACTTCGGCTACGACGGATTCAAAGACTGCGCAACCACAAAAATCCTACGTTACAAACAGCTAACCCCAAAACAAGAGAAACGAAATTATTTCAGTAACGCCAGGCCTGCGCCTCTATCTCCCCTTTGCCTGTTTAGCTAGCAGCTGTGCACTGCACTGTGTTTGTGTTTTGTGGCGAGCAAATGGGGTACAGCTGTTTCTTCATAAAGGACATCCCATTTTTCCACCAGGATCCCAACAGTTTAACTGTGACATAGCTCCGTCGGGAAATGTAGGGAACTATAACGAACGTCCACATATTTGCTAGCATGTGGTTGGATGGTCTAGTAGAATGGACTGTCGTGATAGCAAATCACGAGACAGATATGTTTTAGAGTTCAATGCTAATTGGTGACTTTCTTTGCCAATCAATTATAATAACCAATCGTGAGGTTAATCTACGTAATCGTTTTTTTCAATTGGCTCAAAATGCATTCCATAGGTCCTACTATGTTAGCCACTATCTGCTGTCCATGTCCGTCGTGTTGACAAGGTGGAAAAATTGAGAAAGTTATTCTACAAGCGCAAGTCCGGTAAGTTGGAATGGAAGTAAGGCACATACTGATCTTTGGATGTGAATACAATATAAAACACGTGGTGATAACTGTCTCGGGTAAGTTATAAATTATTATAAATGTGTGTTTCTAGGTCAAATCCTTATAAAATTCATCGGATTGTATTAGCTAGCCAGCTGCTATCATTAGCCGGTTAGCATAAATGCCCGCTAAAGTTGAGACTCACTCATTTAGCTTAATCATACACTCTATAAAAACGTTGGTCTGTGTTAAGCTCAGAGCGCTTGTTCCCACGCTTAAATTTGTGGCTTATTAATGTTATATAGAAAGGGAAACATATAAATATTCATATCAGTGAGGATTTACAATGTAAGAGCAGCCAAATTGCAAAAAGAAAAAACACATTGTAAATTTTAGGGAAAAAAAGAAGATCGTTTCTAATTTTTAACATAGCAGAGATTTATTTATTTTTTGTTCCAGAGCATCTTAACGCTGTTATACTGTAGATCCACAAAGTTCTTCCAGTGCGGTTGTTGGTTTAAAGTGTTGTGTTTGATGGTGGTTGAAACTGACTTTCTCACTCTTGTTTTGTATTTCTTCTAGATGACTGGTTGGTGATGTTGATGTTGGCACGTGTGCCAGTGTACCCTTGAAACGCACCGACAAGAATGAGCAAAGAGTATGCAAGGATGGAAATGGACCTGGTATGTGAAAAATTTGATTAAACACAGATATTTGTTGTTAGTCAGGTGACGGTTCCACATTGACTGAGCTGTATTTAGTTGAATAATAACTTGGCTGTACCCAGTTAAGTTATTATTCAATTGCTTTGAATTGAATTATTATTGCTTTTTCTGTTTCAGGCTTTTGGATCAGTGAAGCCTTATGGGTCCTCGAGAAGTATTGTGAGGAGAATTGGTACAAGTCTCCCGATTAAACCCTGTCCCAGGGTAAATTTTCAGGTGAGGCCAAGTTACTCTCATTAGAGCTTTTTAGTTTTGTCTTATTTAAGGCAAATTAGAATTGAAAGTTTTTTTTCTTTTTCTTTTAAGACAATGACATGTTGTCTCTCTTATGAGTCATTCCTTTCTCTTCATCTGTTTTCACGCACGTCTCTCCTACCTGCTGGAGTCACTGCCATGTGACAAAATCACATGTCCTCTTCAACTTTTGTTTACCTCTGCTCATCTGACTGTTTTCATTTTAGAACCATAAACAGTTTGGGTGAAGGGATATTTGATTACCGCTCGAACACTGACTTTAACCTTTAAGAATTTGATTACCATTTTAAAAATGTTAAAAACTGGCTCGCTGTTCTTCACTTTCCTTCAACTCTGTGCTTTTCTCTTCTTTTCTTCTGTCTCCAGCTACCCTCCGTAGCTATGAGGAATGCAGTATGTCTGCTGTAGGTCAGTTGGTTCAGCAACCTTCAACAACCTTGAGCTGACTAATTCCTACTGAGCTACCTGAACCTTTGATTAACAATGTGTAGATGCTTTTCCTCTAAACTAACCTTATTTTTACTGAATGATTTTCTAACATTAGTTGTTGTATGTGTGTCTGGTGTGCTATCATCAGGCTTTTTTTTTTTTTTTTTTTTCCCCTCTAAGCATTTTTTTTAAATCCTCCTCCTCTGATAGCTTTATCCATACCATGATGAAGCTGGTGTCTTGATTGGCAGCAGGAGGCAGAACTGCCTGGTGGCCACTCTGGCTGATGTTGCATGGATCGACAGGGATGAGGATGATGAAGACGACTACTTTAGCAGGCCGAGGTAAGACTATAGTCTGTCGAAAGATATCTCTGAATCAGGCTGAAGACTTAAGCGCTTGTAAAGAGTTACTAGAAGCAGACAGTTTTATTTCAAATCTGCAATGGAAACAGGTCGGGGATCCCACCAGGACTCATGTTTCGAGCCCAGCGGCCTCACCCTCGCAGAAGTCGCCTAAACCGCCAGAACTCTCTACCCAGTATGCATCATGGAGCTTTGGATTCACAGGCGTCAGCTGCTGCCAACAACGAAGCCATTCAGAAGATCAGTGCGCTGGAGACTGAGCTTGCAAAACTCAGGGCTCAAATTGCACAAATTGTTCTGGCTCAAGAAAAGAGTGCACAGCCAGGTACTGCTTAACAATTCTGTTACAAATTTTTTTAAATTGTATTTAAATTTTTTGCAACATACTAAATGACTGTATAGTCTCTTATTTTTCTCTTCATATTTAACTGTAATAATGGAAATGTCCCTCTAGATGGCAGCAGAGTGTCACATGGCGTATACTCTATTTTCTTTCTTTTTTCCTCTTTCTTTTGTGTTACATTTGCTACTACCACAGGGGCACCTCCTCCCCCTCTACCCTGTGGCAACCTGCCACCTCCCCCACCACCTCCACCACCTCCCCCTCTTCCACCCCCACCCGCAAGTCTGCAGCGGACATTTTCGGCCATTGAACTAATAAAAGAGCGTAGAGGGAAGAAGACATGCGGCCAGACAGTTTTGGAGTCAAGACCTGCCGAAATCCCCAGCATGCTCGATGTCCTAAAGGACATGAACAAAGTCAAGCTGCGATCAGTGAAAAGGTAGGCCTCTGCTTAAGACATGAATGAGATACATTTGGAAGTGATGAAAAGTGGCCAGTGAAGTGTTTCTGAGGTGTTTGAAATCTCATTAGTGAATGCAAGTGCTAAGGGCCTTTCACACCAGACGCACAAAATCCAGGCGTATCTTTTGTGCATCAAAAATATTGTTCGGATTCACCTTTTGTTAATGCAACAGTTCACACCGGCAATATAATTTCACTTTTCTCATTTAGAAAACTTGATTTATTTATTCAAGATGAATCTCCATTAAGTCATTGACTTCATGCATTACTTCAAATTCAACTTCATGTTATCAGACACATAGTGTCGTCTTCTGTTTTATTAAGCCGCTGCTACTCAAGATTTTTTTATCACGCTACATTCCTATGTAGTGCCAGAGCTACTGCATGCCCATATTACAGTATTGTGTGCTTTGGTCAGGCTGTTGGAAAACTGATATGTGTAATCACATTGAGAAAAGTTAAAAAAGAAAAAAAAAATAGGGGTGGTAGATGATGTTTGCCAAAAAATGGGTCATTTTTGCCCGTTGCTAGGTGGTTGCTAGGCATGTAGTGGCTAGGCTATTGTAGTGAAATTAAAACAATGGGATGCTTTCCTCAGGTGTTTTTAGGTGCATAAAGGCTAAAAACACGTCACTGTTGCTAGGCGGTTTCCAGGCTTCATAATACAGAAAGCATAATTCAACTAATTCAATCAAATTAGATGATGTTATCATGAAAATAATGCAAGGTGTTGTAGGGCCGTAAACGTTAAGATCCTCTTAGCATGTTGCTAGGCAACGTGATGACGTTCTCATTGTACTATAGTGATAGTAGCGCCCATGTTTATATGTTCCCTATTTCATCCTAGATCAGTGGACTAATCTTGATGAGGTTTTGCATAAACATTGCCTAGAGCACCTGTGTGACGTACACAAATATTTTATACAAATCCCACAGTCGTACATATTTGTGCATTTGAGAGTTCAGTTGAGGACCGAACGGAATGTCCCACTGTAGAGCAGAGTGGAATGTCAGATGAGAACGATATGGCACAATAAAATGTATGATGGCGTACCTGTCTGCCAGGTTTGCTTGTTGATAATTTTTGGAGGAGTTCACAGAGAAAGAATCAAACACTCAGTGATTTGGTGCGTTACAGTAACATTGGTAAATGCCCCATCACCTGTGTGTGTTTACAGTCGTCTGGTAGAAGATGATGCCAAAACAAAGTCCAAGGAGCCGGCAGATGCTGCATCTCTCATCGCCGAAGCCTTGAAGCGCAAGTTTGCTCATCGTCATCGAAACGACAGTGAACGAGATGACACGGAAGAATTCAAAATTCCTGTCATAGAAGCGGAGCCTCAAAAAGAAACCATTCCGGTGAGAAATGTTGATGTATTATAAGGAGGCTTATATTAATTGAAAAAAACAAAACAAACAAAAAAACAACTTTTATTATCGAGAATAAGTGAACTCAACACCCCAGATGGTCTGTTACTCAGAACCATGC
Organism: Copadichromis virginalis; assembly: GCF_057382275.1. Taxonomy (NCBI): domain Eukaryota; kingdom Metazoa; phylum Chordata; class Actinopteri; order Cichliformes; family Cichlidae; genus Copadichromis; species Copadichromis virginalis. The sequence goes on from NC_140626.1 coordinate 25,491,825, forward strand.
ATGAAGTTGTTCTTCAGAACAGTTTGTAAAAGGCCTGCCTTGTCAGAGAATATTTGGCAGGTGTTTGGATGAACCATCTATCACAGGCTGACGTCAGTAAATCAAATCTGTAAATTACAGAACAGAGTGGTGAGGAGAAAACAAATCTCAGAAAACGTGTAACTCGCTGTGGAGTTCTCAAAGTTTTGTATTTTGGAATTAGCTTTTAACTTTTTGTTTTTAAATGAGTTCAGTTGTGTCCACAGTGGGTTTGCTTGTTATTTTCACTGTTAGTCTTTTGAAATGTTACTGTATTTGGCAACTATGTTTTCCAAGTTGACAAAATCACATCATTTTTTTTTTTTTTTTTTGTTTAGAATTTTTCTCATTTTTATTTTAGTAAATTGCGATTTAAAAAAATAATAAAAATTATATTCAGTTTTAGTCTTTAGTTTACTTTCAGTTAACTATGATAATGTTTACCAGCCTGTGTAGTTAGCGTGTTGGAAAACCACTCCTGCTGTTTTTATAAGTATGAATGGAAAAAAATGTTTCATCAAACCTGAAACATCCTTTAACTTCAACCATACTGACCTGATGTTTCTCTAAAGGATGCTGATCGGTCAACACTAATTGGTTCAGCTACAAGTGAACAATTTGAAGCAGAACCACAAGCTGATTTTTATAAAAGGGCAAAAAAAAACTTAGCGGTTTACAAAAAAGATGAGTAAAATATTTAAAACTCCGTGTTTGTAGATGTCAGTTCAGATGGCACAGATATAATTTTTAAGAAGCATTTCAGGATCTTAATTCATTCTTTTGTCATGCAGTTGTTTAAGTGCTCTGCAGATTTCTCATGCACTTAATTCTGCTGTGTTCTGTTTTTCCACAGTTTGGGCAGCACATGTTGAAAGCAACTGGAAAAAGAAAGTTGGTCTGAACAGACAATGTAAGCCTAAGGTCCAGATGTTCTGTAGATGCATTGAAATTCCTTTTTATCTAATCTGTTTCTTTGGAAGGACAAGGGATTTTTGCCGGAATACGACCTCAAGTCTCACCAGTCATCCTGACTGATTTTGCACTTTTCTAACTTATATTAACCTCTTTCTTTTAAAGACATTTTATTGTAATTTGTTGTCGTTGAACTGAAGGTCTTAATTTTTGTGTTCAGTCTGTCTCGAGTGAAAGTTGATTTTATTATTGAAACTTTGGGTTTTGTTAAACCTGCGCCTCAGCAGGGCTGATCAGCTTCCTATCTTTTAAGGCTGCATAAAAGCTGAAGAGTTCATAGAAAAGGAAGATTTTATGACTTGTGCACTTTGTTGCCTGACGTTTAGACTACTTTATGATTAGGATCTGTTTATATTTTGGTTTAAGTGAATAATTTAGTTTTTAACACTTAATTATGGCTTAGATTCGTCTCAGTGTAAATTAATGTGTTATCAGTCAGGTTTCAGTGACGCTGGATAATATTTCATCTTCTTCCCAAGTTGCCAGTTTTGCTTTTAGCTGGTTCACAATTATGCATATGTTTTTCTGTGTGATTCGCCTTTAAGAACCAAAGATATTTCACTGAAGCCCTTCAGGATTTCGCCTTTCAATACCAAATTTTGCATTTCATGTCCCTTTTTTTTGTCTTTTTGAAATTAACTGCTGCTGGATACTTAAAGGTACTGGGACACATGCAGCGTTTTGTTTCTACCTCTGCTAGGAAACACTCTCGTAGATTCAAAGTTCAGCAACAACACTAAAGAAACACTACGCTGACACGATACTGCGAAGCTCTGTATTGACAGCATGTTTTAACAAATGTACCCAAAGTCATTAGTATTGCATAAATCCTGCTTTCGTGTAGAGGTTCATCACATTTCCAAGTCTGGATTGGATTCAGAGGCATTCGAGGTTTTTAGGAAGTGTTTTGTTTAATTAAGGAATGCACATTGTTACTATTTGTGACTATTATGTATGCCATGTAATTGCTGCTGAACATCAGCTGGATTGTCTTTCATGGGGAAAGTGGAGTGGATACGTCAGTAGTAATTGTTTTTGTTGAAGTTGTCTTACATAAAAGTTAATTTATCAAACTAATAAATAAAATGTCTATCCTGACCTGTTTTGTTGTCATTTTTGCTGAAGTTGTGAGTTGAAGAAATTATATGATGTTTTGGTCATTTTGAGGTTTTTATCTGAAAATCCATCATTGTGTGATTTCAGATTAAATAATAGACTTAAAACAGTCAACCTGGAAACCGACTGAACATTTTATAAACCTATTATTGTTCAGCTGCTTAACAAATATCTAATCAGCTGTTCACATGGACGAAACCACAAAATCCCATTTACTTCCTCTAAAACTTGCATCTCTGCATGCAGTGTACCCTTAAACAGCCTGCCCTTCTATAAATTTCAGCTTCCATTCAAACTGTTTTTGATGTAACTTATAGGTAATTTTTACATGCATTTTACATATTTAACTGATATTGCGCACTCACTAACCGCTTCAGTAGAAAAACCTGTTCAACTTCTTGCTAATGCAAATCTACAGAAAAGCCAAACACCTGCCAAAAATTTAGTGCACTCGTAGAGATAGGCGAGATGACCTGCTGAAGTTCAGAATGAGGAAGAAAGATGATATAAATTATTTGTAATATGGCACGACTGAAACTGCTGATCCACTGGGATTTTCTCACAAAGCCATCTCTAGGGTTTAGAATGAATGGTTAGAAAATAAGGAAATATCTATCAGCAGTTGTCAGAGGAGAATGTGCAGACTGCTGCAAGCTGATACGAAGGCAACAGTAACTCAAGTAGCCACTCGGCACAACCAAGGTATGCAGAAAAGCGTCTCTGAATATTCGACTTGTTGACCCTTGAAGCACATGGGCTACAGCGGCAGAAGACCACACCGGGTTTCACTCCTGTCGGAACAGGAAACTAAGGATAAATTTGTGTAAAAAAAATTGGTCAGTAGAAGATTGGGAAAATGTTGCCTGGTCTTTGTGATGCATTCAGGGGTCAGAACTGGGTTTAAACAACATGAAAGCGTGGATCCACCATGCCTTGTATCAAAGGTCCAGGCTGCTGCTAGTGGTGTAATGATGTGGGGGATAATTTCTTGGTACACTTTCTGAGCATTGTTTAAACAGCACATCCTACCCAAGTATCATTGCTGACCACGTCCCTCTACGACCACAGTGTACCCATCGTCTTGTGTTGGCTTCCAGCAGGATAACACACCATGTACAAAGCTCATATCATAAACTGCCTTCTTGAACATGACAATGAGTTTACTGTCCTCGAATCGCTCCCATAGTCACTAGATCTCAATGCAACAGAGCAGCTTTGGGATAGTGAAGCAGCAGATTCACAGCTACAGTGTGACGACATGAGGTCAACGTGGACCAAAATGTCTGAGGAATCTTTCCAGTACCTTGTTGAATATATGCTATGAAGAATATGAAGGCAAAAAGGGGTCGTAACCCAGTAGCAGCAAGTTGTACCTCTAAAAAGAGCTCGAGTGGGCCTACTGGTTTCACAGTTTGCCAGTATCGACGTGATTATTAACTGGTGTAAAACTCAAGCATTTGTCAACAACGGGTTTTATTATTCAAATTGTAACTGCAACAGGCATGTATCAAAAAGGTCAATACAGCAAAGCCTTTACAAAATCTGGCTTGACACTGAAGTCTTCCCAAAAAATGGCTGTCGCAACAAATTGTAAACAGTTTTTGTCAACAGTCTTACAGCACTTAACAGCAAAATACAAATCAGCTAAAGTAAGAAAAAAAGCACCTGTTATCTTTCAAAATGTATAAACACAAACACAACTTGTGGCACTATACAGAATCAAAGTAGACAAACCAAACACGAAGAAATGGAATGTTCAAATTCACTCGACAATTTTGTTTCCGCACAAAAGAAGAAGAAAAGAAAAGATAGCTGGAGTTGTTCCTCGCAACAAAAAGGCAAAGGGATCGGACAGTGCATCAAAAGACAAGCACGCCATGCAGTTGATGGGAACAGGAGTTGGTTTGGTCACTTAGCATAGTTTGTGCATAGTTGTAAGGCATCAGTCGAGCAGTCCTTTAGGTTTCATGTGGCTGTGAGACATTCTGAGGAGAGGGAGACTCCTTAGTTAGATCCTAACCACCCAATAATAATAATAATAAAAACTTGCATTATCCTCCTCCCCTTTTACAAAAAAGAAATAAATTTTTAAAACAAAAAAAAACAAAAAAACGTCTGCAAACCCTGAGCAAGTCGAGTTGCGTGGAGTTGACTTCCAGGTGAGATGCATGTGCGGTGACTAACCACCCTCCAGTCTGGCAGGGAAGGTTCCCACGCACCCTCACCCCACTGCCCCAAGTTTAACCAGGACTGGATGATGTGGAAACATCAGAAAGAGACTATTTCCTATAATACCTTCACAGGATGTCTTGGAAACAAAGCTGCTCATCGAACGCCGCTGTTATTCGGGAGTGCAGGAACACATGGTAGAACAGGTGGAGTCATTTATGGCATCTGGTGTGTCTGAATAAGGTTCTGCTCATGGCTTTGACAGGGGGTGGGGGGTGGGGGTAACAGTTCAAAATGAGTGGTTTCTTCACATCTGTGCTTCGAAGGCAAATGTGGGGCCGACGTGATTCGTTTCAGTTCGACGGAAAGATACAAAACAAACAAGACGCGTAAACAGTCTTCGTAGAGGCAGCAAAAGGACTGGGCTTGTCACATTTTTTTTTTCTGTTGTTTTTTTTTTTACATGAGGAAGAATCTTCAATACCAATGCAACAACGGCATTACTCCAAAGTCTTAGAAAGGTCTGAACACTCCAGTTGTCTCAGTCAATACAGTTCAGATCATTCTTCAAATCTTTGTTTTCAAATGGCACTTAAAAAAATACCAGAAAAAAGGTCTTCTTCAGTTCTTATACTGCTTTCCCCTTAAAGTTCACAAACTTCAAAAAAAAAAAAAAAAGGTGGTGCGTTCAGTCAGTAATGCCAAAACTACAGAGGACAAATAAATAAAGCAAATAAAAAGAAAAAATACAGCAGTAGCCAAATGAGGTATCTATGTATTGCTCTATGCCAAAAAAAAGAGGAATTAAAATTAAATAAATTAAGTAAAATCAGTGGTTTATCAAGATGGGAGGCCAAAGCAACAAAACATAAACTAGGTGTTCGGAACGGGTGGGGCAGCGGCGTGGCCGCAAACCGCTGGGTGCCCCACCCGACCCCCTCAGTGTATTGTGAGGCCCTGAGGCCCCCAGGGGTCACGAGGTTGAGGTGAAATGGCACAGAAGGAGTGTGTCAGGATTCTCTGCTTCCCTGAGGTATTTCTTTGGAGCTGGTTCCTCCTGCAGTCGTAGCTGTGCTGCCGTCACTCGGCGCGGTGGCAGCGTCTCCTGTGTCTGCGCAGGCCGTGCTGGGCTCTGCCTCCTCGGAGACCGGAGCCGGCTCCTGCTGTAAGCCTCCCCAGCTGGCTTTGTTTAGCCCCATGTGACCCAGCATGGTCTGGGACAGACGTGTGTCACAGAAACGGGCCCACTCTGCAAACAGCGGCTCAGCCACATATGTCATAAAGCCTGAGGGAGGAGAAAGGGCGGCAGGTGCTGATTAGGACGAGTATTTGCATTACACGCAAGCCATTGATAACGGGGGAATAAAAACAGAGCCAAAATCCTTGCCTATTTGAATGTTGCCGACTGTGTTCATCTCTCTGTCGCAAAGTGGGCTGACTTCAAGTTTGTGCTTCTTCTCAATGTCTCCTGCAAGAGTGTAACAAAGACTTTAATAAACAAGAAGAAAGAAAGGACCTCCAATCTGGAGAAGAAAGAGCAAAACAAATAAGGGAAAAATATGGACAGATAACCTTGTTGGAAGAACTCCTCTGTCACTTTCTCACTCCACTGTTTGCTCAGCTCCCATGGTCTGCAGGGGTTACAGATATCTGCACACTTCAGGGCCATCTGCATTGGAAAAGCAAAGATAAATATGAACCTGCTGTTTGCTGAGATGCAGGAGCTTTTTTTTAAACCAACACTGACCTGCAGGACGAAATGACGATGGCTGGCGGTGCTCATGCACAGGTTCTCCTGGTCCAGGTGCAAGCGAAACCTGGACAGGTAGTCATTCTGCCTGCTGATGTCCGTGGCCAAGATTAAGGAACCCAAATCCCTCTCCATGTTCAGCCTGAGGTATTACAAAGCATGTTTGTTTAAGAAAACACATTTTAAAGCAAAGAGCAGTCTTATGAAAGAACTCCGTTTCTGCACAGCCTTGTAAGTGGCACAGTTTGAGTTCTCTTTGTGTTTCTCAGTGTCAGACTGACCTGTCCTCAGCAGGCAAATGGGAGAACAGCCCAGTCTCTCTGAGCAGACCCACTGCTGACTTCCAGTGGTGGTTTTCCAGAACTGAGGTATTCTAGGTGAGAAATTGTGTGTGCACGTTAATTTAATACATCGTACAACATCCTTCACTGAAGTCTTCTAATAAGTTAGGCAGGCTAAAGAGTGACTGCTTTGTTGCCTTACTCTATAGAGTGTGGCAAGATAGTGGTCAGTCTTGATGAGGAAAGGCTGGTTGACCCCAGGATGGTCCAGGTCATGGGTGGCAGCTGCTAAGAGTCCCAGTAAGATGTCTTTGGAGGTCAGAGACTTGGCAAGCTGCACAAAAAATAATGCAAGAAGGGTTTAAAATACAAGAATGCCTTCTCCGAAGAACTCCGGGCTCTGCAAATAGCATACTTTTATTCAAAATCTGTCTGTAAGAGCACTTATTTGGATGCATTATCAAACGCACATCTTAATGGTAGCATTCACTGGTTAGACTGAAAGAAGCTGATGAGGAAAGCCTGTACTGTGAGTTGAATACTGTTGAAGCAAGAAACCTTGGCTATGCAAGATTTTTTTTTAAGAAGACCTTGTTGTGGCTAGCAAAGGACTGGGTGAGAGTTAGCTACTTAAACCCAAAAGAGCTCAAGTGTTTTGTCTCACCATGGGCTCTCGCAGGTAGCAGTACATGGCCTGTGTGACATCTGCAGCATGGACAGCGTTGTGGTACGGGTTGTCACTGTGGTAGTCCTCCTGAACCATGACCAAAAACCTCCAGAGTTTGACCATGTCCAGCTGGAAGAGCTCCACCAGCCCATACTGGTTCAGCAGGTGGAAAGTCAGGGTGATCAGGCTGTTTCCTGAGCAAGAAATCAAATCAGAATGATCACTCTGCATTCATCCCTTAAGTTCACCTATAAAAGCTGCAACTGAACGCTGCTGAACTCAACAATAATCACTTCTATTGCCAGTCTTTTTTTATGGATGCATCCATCTTTCCTAATTCTGCCTCCACTACACCACCTCCTCCTTCTCGGTCTAATTTTTAATAGTTGTGATTCTCACCACTGCAATCCTTAACTCCTGCTTTTGAAGTTTAACTCGGGTCAAGTCAGAGACGGGTCAAGAACATGTCTTAAAGCTGTTTTGATGATTGGATTGAGGTTACCTCAATTATACAGTGCAGGATGTGCAATTATATACATGATAAGATTCCTTTTCATCCTCATTACGAGAGTCGCACTTAGTGGTTCAAAAATAAGAGAATGTAGAAAAAACGAATTACTTTTGTTTACCACTGACTTCCTGAACTCCACTGCTGCAGTCTGGCTTTCACACAGACCAGCTGCCCCCCCCCCCAAAAAAAAGGAGTATGATGAAAATACAAAGCACAATCTCTGAGGCTCCTTTCACACGTCAGCTTAAGAGAGTTGGAATATTTTCCCCCGTTATCCTTTCTCGCATGTCGTACACAGCAGGAAATTGTCTGCTTCAGACATGCTCTCACTACAGGAAGTACTCCTGGTGGTTTGAGCGAGGGATCTTACTGGACGCAGAGGGGAGGAGGCAGCGCACAATACGCCAGAGTATTAGCTGCGCTATTTGCACACTGGTGCAATCAGACATCACATGGACACTGTACTATGCAGCACGCAGATGAAAAGACCTGCTAATGGAGAAATGACTGACATTTCTCCCACGCACCACTGCCGAGTGCTGGAGTATGGACAGCGCACCAGTCTGTGAGGTTTAGAGAAATTTAGGGCTACAGTGCATGTGTGAAAACAGCTTATGGAAAAATATTCTTGAGGATTTTAGAGGTTACAGGACTACACACAGAAAGGAGGAGGGGCTAATTCAGAAGAGTATGCACTTCTATCCTATTACACAGATAAATAAATATAGGGCCTCCACACCAATACACTTAAAATAATTTGAGTTTAGTTTAATACAAATCTAAATAATACAGCACTGTATATTCATTTTCTGTCAAGCCTGGGCTTTGCTTAGACATAAAACAGCTGATGTATATTTAAAGTAAAACAGTGACATAGCTGCAGAGCTAATCCTAAAACTGTGCCAGGTATCAGATAGATGGCACCAGCGCCAACACTTTAAATCTCAACCAGAGGTCAGGATTCACCAGTCAGTGTGCACGACAATCAGCCACAACATTAAAACCGCCGACAGGTGGAGTGAATATTGATCATTTTGTTACAACACCTTTAGTGCTCTCATTCATGCGGGTGTTACTTTGATAAATGCCACTCGTGAAACATTGTTTCAGAGTCAGAACACGCACACCTTTTCTTCTTTTTACTTGGTCCCTTTAAGGATAGCCACTGAGGATCATCTGCCTCCATCTTACTCTATCCATATCTATCCTCATGTGTCACACCAAACCTCTGCAGGTCCTCCTTCACTGCATCTGTGGTCTCAGTCTTTTCCTCCTGCCAGGTTGCTTCTTTTTCGTCCGACTGTCACAAAATCCTTTTTCAGTATATCCATCATCCCTTCTATTTGCATGTCCAAACAATCTCAGACTTCCCTCTCTAACTTTGTATCCAAACTGCTCAATCTGATCTAAAATCTGCCTCATTCCCAACAGAAGCATTTTCAGCTCTGCCACCTCCTGCTCGGTCTCCTGTCTTTTTGTCATCCACCTTCACTCTAGTTCTTGGCCTCTAAAGTCACGCAAATTTTGTAATCAGACTGCAAGCGTGAGGCTCCATGTGGATGTAGAGTGGCCATTACATTGCAACAACAGCGCACGTGCGACATTGTGCCGTCTGTGTCCACAACAGAGTAAAATCTTCACTTTGCACGTCTTGTGTCCGTTCCCTGATGGCTGTTTTTGGGTCACAAGGTAGGAACTGTGGTTTTAACGTTGTGGCTGATTGATGTCAGTTAAGGCATCATGGCATTTAGAACAACGTCTCAGAAGTCCTACAGATTATATTTTACCTACCATTTGTCAACCTATCGAAGAGGAAAATGTCAAAATTCCAATTCCCGACTTTTTCCAGCATGCACTACGATAGAGAAAAGAGAGAGTTTTACGTGAGGTTTGGAAAAAATAAATTATAAAAAGAAAATGTGCACTTCTGTTTTATTGTGGTGCCAAATATTACAAATAGTCCCATACTCTAGCCTGTCCAGTGTAATCTTCATCGAGGATGTGGAGGGGTATCTGCTGGGGGACTCCTCGCAGCAGACGGGACGAATGCAGGTATCTCTGGAAGCTGAGCAGCCTGTGGACCCGCCTTTCAGGATCATAGCTGGCCGACGTGGAGCCGCAGCCCAGCCGTGCTGCGCACACAAACACACAGACGCACACGATATTTTACAAAGGATACAACATCTAAAACAGACGACAACGTTGGGGCATGTTCATTTCTAAACCTCGTTAGGCCCGGAGAATTACTTGGCTCGGACAAGCTTGGTGGGGATCTGACACCAACACAGCAATACACAAACAGTTGCTGCTGACACAGCCGCCCACTCATAAGCCTTTCGTCTGGGATCACACAGCAGACATGCTTTGTCAGTGGTCTCTCTCCCTCCCTCTCTCTCACACACGCACACACCCCACAAAAGGCACTGTGTCTGAGTAAACTGTCGCTGCAATCCAGAAACACGTCAGCGTGAGGTAGGATTAATCTTGGGTCAAAAATGTCAACAAGTACACTCAAACGTTTTCATTGAAAAATGAAAGTGGTGCTTTATCGTGCACCTGTAAGCCTCAAACAAGGTTTATAGTAAGGCACACCTCAGAGACAAGAACACAGGCGTCTTTCAGTCACGCAGGACAGGACTAGTCTGTGACTCCTACCGGGGAGGCTGGTTTTTTTAGTCAAGATGCTCGGGCTGTACTCACTGTGAAGCGTTCGGAAGTCGATGCACAGGTACGGGTGGGAGCTTCTACGTTCCGGTTCAAATCCAACCTGACTTCTCACTCTCACATCTCCTAGAAGAAATCAACACTTATTTCCTCAAGATTCATACAGCGTGAAAAGAAGTCCAGAAGTGCATCCAATTAGTAATCTTTTGGCGCTATATCCTGGAGTTTATCTTGCTTTAGTGACACAAAGATGGGCTTTACCACATGACAATCTTCTTTCATTTGGATTTTTAAGAAGCTGAAACTTACTCTGGTTTTCTGGCAACATCCAAAGACAGAGCAAATATTTATATCTTACTAGTTGCTATTTTTGCGATTTCTGTTATTATAAACTGTTATTTCTCCCCGTGTTTCTTGCTACCTGCCCTTTTTAGTAGCTTGTGCTTAAATTGCTTTAATGTCAAACACTTTTACTTCACTGTCATAGCCTCATAACACTGAATCCTAACAAAATAATCAACAAAATCTTTCAAATTTGCTTTTTTCTAGAAAACCTACAGAAAACCATTTATTATACCTCAGAGTGTTGACAGAAAACCTACCCCACCCCCTCCCCAATCATGTCTCAGCTTTTCTAAACAAGGAAATAATCCTTCTTATGTGAAGCTTTGGAACTAAATCATGACGTGTGACAGGACGCTGTGGTAAAACCCATCATCTCTGTACTCCCCAGCAAGCTAAAACAAGCAAGAGATTGTGGAAAATACTATTTGACCAAGACCCAGTGTGGACTATCCATGTGCGGGCACAGTCACACACAAGCACACACTCCCATGTTCCAGAAGAGGAAACTCAACGGACAGACAAGTCAAACAGCTGAGCATGCAATGCCATGTCTGCTCTACTATTAGTACTCCGAGCCACTGAGAAGGATCTATAGCCGATCTGTGACTGGTTTTAGTAGTCAGGCAGAGAAACAGAGACAGGCTCCAAACTCAGACCTAACAGACGGCGGCCGGCCTGCTTGCTTGCTTGCTTGTAGGCTGCAGTCGAGAGCAGTGAGAGCACAGTGAGGTGACAGGATGGTGCTATGACTGATGCAGCAAATGCTAGTGTGTTGTTCCAGGCAACACTGTATGTACAGCAAGACTCTATACTGCAGTATACTGATTAAAGGTGAGATGGTATGCTTCCAGCATAGCACTTAAATTGTGTCACGTGTGCATCAGTTTATCAACAACAACAACAAAAAAAAAAAAAGCAGTCACACCAGTGTGTTCCCACAACCACCTTGTTACTTACTTGCAAACAGCTGTTTGAATACTACACAAGTTCCTATCAAAATACCAAAAACTAAGAATTACTATTCACGGCATAGCGGCGCTAAACATTACTTTGAAAAGCTATTCATGAATGTTTAGTTTCGATTGCACAATATGAATTCTGCAAAAATAAACAAAAAAACACCACAATTCATGCACTTTTAGGCAGTCGTCATATGCCCATATGTATGCACATCTGTCACATCTGCAGATGCAAACACACGTGCTCGGGCCCAGAGCGCGTCTGTCTGCGCGAGTTTGCGTGATTAGTGCGTTTTGAGTGTCAAAGGGTCCACGTCTCCCTATGGTGCATTAGTGCTGGAGCTCTGGGGTGAATGTAGGTCATGTCATTATAACTGATGAGGCAAAAGCTCTGAGTCCTGCTATTTGAAAGCACATCAGCATTAACTTGGCAGACTGAACCCAGGCCCAGGCCAGCACCCGTCTGCATTAGCGTGCCTCTCCTTACACTTAATTTAATCTGAAAATCTACACACACAGATGCTTTATGCCTGTGACATATGAGACTGCCATCATACTTAGCTAAGTAAAATGATTAAAAAGCTAAAGCTCCTTCACTCAGCTCAATGAAATGCTGTTATTATGACTAGACTAGGCAGCAGTCGACTCATGATCGTGCTGGAAAGAAACAACGTATGACAATAATATGTTGTTTCTGGTTTTTTTCACATTTTTTTTTCACGCTGAACTGCGTCTAATACTGATAGCTCCCTGCCCGCTCACTACATTTCATAGCAGCAATCTAAAATATCCAAGAAGAATACAGACAGGATAACACTTCAAGCAATTCTACTCTTCTTCTTTGCTGCTACCTCCCAGCCAACAAGTATGATATGAGGTGCCAAAAGTTCCATGCAAGACAGCATCCTTGTTTAGTACACATACCTCAGGGGTATAACCAGCCTCTAATCGCACCATTATCCCCAGTAACCTTATTGATTACGGAGCTGAACTGGCTGCTTCCTAGATGCATTTGACTCCATCTGCCTGGCAGAGCTATGAACCTTCATCCTCACATCCATTTTCTAAGCTGCATATCCTCTTTAGGGTCACTGAGTGCGAATGGACATGCACGAATGCACGCATATGTACACAAAAAAAATAACCTCAGCCAGAGACGCTTTAGTTTATTTACAGTTAAAATAAAAACCGTATGCTCATCACATATCAGATTGAACTTTTAAGACTGAAGACTACCGATACGCACGCACGCACGCACACACACACACACACACACACACACACACACACACACACACACACACACACACACACACACACACACACACACACACACACACACACACACACACACACACACACAGAACCCTATCGTGACTTGAAGATTAAAAAAGGCCAGGGATTGAAAGGATTCTGGACATGCCCTTAAATGCGCATCTCAGTGCTTTTATTTTAACAATAAGAAATGGAGACGATCACAGAGAAGGTAAACCTTCTGAGGTCTCGAAGTAGTGTGACTGTGTCTCTACTGTGTGTATGTAGAAAGAGCAGGTTAACACTTACCTAGCATACGAATATACAGCGCTGTCTGGTCAGAGCTGTCGTAGGAGATGGCCCCTCGTCTCTGAGCGGGAGAAAAAAAACAGAAGAAACGAAAAGAAAACATCAGCTATTGTTCAACCGATACAGTGCAACGCAATTACAAATACTGCCGAACAACAAAGAGGTCCCGCCTGTCCAAAACCACGTGTGAAATATAACAGTCCCTGATCACCAATAAAGACCAGTGGTGCTCGAAACATCACTTCTTTTTATTGGTTCAATAAATAATTGTAAACCTGAGCCCTGCAGCTGTTTTCTTACTATAACAATCACAGTGCAACAACAGGCGCACCCCAAAACACTTCTTCTGAAACAGAAACATGTGCCTTATTATTTTTATTTTTTTTTTTACATTTTAATGCATATGCAGGACTTGATAAGAGGAGGGTGGTGTAATGCTTCTGCTGCAGGTTCTAATCTCCAGTGTGTACTCTGTATACTCTGGTGTTATACTGATAAACATGCTCTAGCACCGTGTCATCAGCCTGATTCGGCACTGCTATCAGGCATGTGAGAAACACATGTGCTATTTGGGGACACACGCACACAAACACACACACAGACACCAATAGTATTTTTTTGATGTGTGAGGTTCTTATGCAACTTAAAGATTTGCCTCAAAGCATAGTTTGAAAATGCAGAAGTATTAAAAGTATAGATATATTTTCTAAAGTTATTTATTCTGATGTCAGCACGTGAATGCACTTTGATTTAGTAAAAGTGACTATGGTGGAATTGACAGCTTGTACAGATGTGACGGACCAGCTAGCAACAAGTCAACTTATCAGCTTAAGAGTCTAAACTCAGAGCTTCTGGCAGCTGCTTCATAAAAGACTTTTTTTGCTTTGTTTTCTTAAAAGCAGTTACAGGAAGTGTTTAGTGGCCATCTGCTAACTGTTTATTCAATAAAGTCTGAGCTAAATCTAGATTTGGACATTTAATTTAGACTTTTTATTCCATGTCAGAGTGTGCCAAGGAAAAATAAAATGATGAAAAACCTTTTCAATGCAAGACAAAAGCAGAGGGAGCATTATGCGTAAATAACATTAAACAACACTCAGTCCTTTCTAAATAGTACCCCTGTGTTAGGATTCGGTCTATGCCTTCCATAATCCAAAAAGCACACTTTAAAGCAGTGGACTAAGACAGGCCACAACTAGACTTGCACTATGATGAATAAATCTTTAACGTGCATTGAACGACGCCCATTCGTTTACTTAACCGTCATTCAGTTCAGGATGGAGCCTATCCCAGCTGTCAACGAGCAAGCATTGTGATACACCCTGAACAGGTTGCCAGTCCATCACAAGAGGCAAACAACCAATCGCACCCACATTCACACCTACAGCCAGTTCAGAATCCCCAGTTAACCAAACGTGAGTATCTTAGGACTGTGGGAGGAAGCAGGAGGACTCGGGGGAGATCCCACACAAACACAGATACCCCTCCCCATAAAATAAAAAGCACATCAGGGAACTTTATTCATATTATTGTTCCTTGCACACAGAGACAGAGAAAGAGTTTCATGAAATTTACTGAAATGCAATTTAGTAGCAATTTCAAAAGCAAAATTAACTTCACTGCACAAAACTCTTCTGGAATATCACTTTTACTGCTTACTGTAACCCACGAACATGAAATACCACGTAAATGCTGTAACTTCCTGAAATACTTCTCTCAGTCAACACTGGGTTCAGCATCACATCCAAACAAATCACAATACCATTTCCTGTAAAGTAATGCACTTGACGCATCATGTTTTAAAATATGTAAATACTTCCTCAATATTCGTCAGCAGTGCAGCAAACGGCTTTGGTACGCGGGCTGCAGATACATTTTTAATGCATTGGGGAAAAAAGAAAAGAAGAATAAACCAGGAAATAAACCATTTAGGTTATTCAGGTTTCGAGAGAGGAAGCAAATGAGTTGAAGAAACATTGAAAAATGTTCCAGCAAACCCTGTTTACTTCTTTATCCATGCATCCATCCATTCATCTTAATTGCTTATACAACTTAGGGTTGCAGGAGGTCAGCAGTCTATCCCAGGGTACACTCTGGGCTGGGATAACAATCCATTAGAGGATAAAATTTTTACTTTTATTCTCTGCACAAAAAACAAAATCCAGTCCTAACTAGTATTCCAGTGCATGAAGGCAGCTGCGACAATAGTGTTACTTGCACAGCAGTAGCTGTAGCAGGCACGACTGCCGTAACTACATATTTGCTCTGTTGACAGACAGCTGCCCAAGGCTACAGTAAGGTGCTGGCTCACCTCTCTGTGCACTTTACACATCCTGGCCCCCCTCCAGGTCAACTCTTCACTCACCCTAATGTGGCTACCCTTGTCTAGAGTTACCCCTTTCACAGAGATCCTGCATAACTGGAAGATTACCTCACTGATTGACTCGGTGCCAGACTTACAGCTCTCTACTAGGACAAACTGTTTTTAAAAGGAAGATGTTTTGGTCCACTGACAACCAACCTGTTCACTGTATACAACTCTAAAGAACAAAAGGGCCTTACTGGATCCTTAACCCTCCAGGTTAACACAGGGCACCCTTCACTCAAAGCACTCTAATGAAAAGAGAGCATATTTTTATATAAAGGAAAGTTATAGTAAAAATAGATTTAAAAAGGCAAAACTAGGAAGCTCTGTATTATGGTCCACAACTACAGAGTACAGCAATGGGCTTGATAAATATGTCTAATCTGTGGCCATTTAACGACAGCCGGCAGGTCACACCAAACACAAACGCATGCAAAAACACAAATGCTCTGGCTTGTACACTCATTACCTCATATAATTAGGATTACTGTGAATCTTTCACACACACAGATATACACCTAACAATGTCTGTACTCTAAGCTCATGACAGCCACCAATCCAAAGCTAATATTTTACTGCCTAGCAAACAGCTTGACTCAGGGTGGGTAATGTGCAAAGCTGTATTTTAGTGTCAACAGGCCTCTGTGTTTACACATGGTGCAGTGTTTAGTGTGAGCATTATAGATTGTGGGTATGTTATCCACGGAGCTTGTGTGTGTGTGTGTGTGTGTGTGTGTGTGTGTGTGTGTGTGTGTGTGTGTGTGTGTGTGTGTGTGTGTGTGTGTAAGATGGGGGTTGGAATAGGCTGCAACACGTGTGGGAACTGTATAATGCTGGCTAAGAGTGGGTATGAAGAGTGACCAGCCCTGCTAACACAGCTAGCACCAACAAAACCTTTTGCCTGGCCCCACACACACACACACACACACACACACACACACACACACACACACACACACACACCCAGCTGGCACTTACTGCCATGACCTCCCTTGTACAACAAGTTGGCAAGAGCTGCACTTTGTGTATATCACATTCTCACTGTGAACAGAAGGGAAAGTCAAATTTTACCCTTGAAATGGCCAGCCCACAACACACCCACACACAGAGACACACACACCCTCACATACCCTTGACACGCCTTGCTGCACCAACACACAAAGCCAGACAACCATGGGCCTGTCATGGTCCAACAAGAAGTTAAGTCACTTTTTTAAGCTTTGCGCTTCTGGCATTTATGCTTCACAGCTGTGACTGAGATAAGAAGACAGATGCAAGATATCAACTGAAGAACTTGAGCTAAATGTCACATGCACACTTAATTTATTAAACTACTATTAGATTACTATGACCTGGATGACTGAGAACCTACACAGATTTATTAAAGTTTAAAGAACAGTGTTTATTCACTTTAATTAACTACAAAATTGAAATTACAACATATAAAAAGACATCCAGCACTGAGCTTCTTTTTTTTTAAATTGGTAATTAAAGTTTTGTTTTATTTCTTACGGTAGTTTGAGGGTTTTTTAGGGCTTTAGAGACTGAAAAAGCATTAGTGCACATTATGCAAACTATATGGTGCACACAAGAAAAACAAGAGGTCTTGATTTTCTTGCACATAACAATACAAGCCTTAGAGTGGCAGGTAGATACTAGTAAATGCCCTTTTTCATGTCATGACCAAAACTTGCTTGATTTGTTTCCCAATGACTTTAATACAGTTAAAGTTACTCCAAGCTGCTTCGAGCTGTCCTCCAAGAAACTGCAGCTTTACAAACTCTGACTTCACTCTGGAGCAGTGCCAGTTTGCATTTGACCAACAGCCTCAGGGATGAAACAAGGCAGAGCCCAGATTAAAATTTCTTGCAAGTTTCTGTTCCTCTTTAGCATTTTCTGTAAACATTAGGTTAAAGCAAAACAGGGGTGTGATGGGTGAAACGTGACTCACTGGGCTGGAAAGCCATGAAGTCACCATCCAGCCATTTCTGGTGTGTTCAAGATAGTTTTACACAACACTTTTGTACTCTCTCCTGATCACCCCGAGCATTATAGCTACCAAAAACCAGAGATACGTGTGTACAGGATATGCTAATCTTGCCATCTAGATTTTCTAATAACTTGTAATAACTGCAAATGGAGTGAGTAAACACAGTGTGAAGTTGTTAGCTTTGCATAAGGAGGCAAAATGAGGACAGTTACAAGTCCAGATGGCATGTGAGTGAGCAAACATTTACGTTAACAAATCACCACACAAACAACAGGGCTGGCCACACCTTCGGTATATAGACATCTAGTTTAAAGACTAGCTGGCACATGTCAATCACAGAGCCCCTATGAAACAAAACAAATCATTATATTTTAACAGCAAAAAATGAACCCCCTTCTACCCAGTTCCCACTTGCTGTTAAAGAACCTGTAAGTAATGACAGTTGCTCAGGTCCCCAGGCTACTCTTGCCCAAAAACACTGAGGAATGAGAACATGGAAAGTTACGCAAGTCTGCATGTCAAAAGGTAGATTTCATCAGCTAGTATCAGTATTTGGTATCAACGTGGCTGGTTGTTACAGAAGTACATATCACTTCGATCACTGGTCACTTCGTTAGGTTCACTTGCTCAACTACTCAGTAACATAAGTATCTCTTTAGCCAATCACATGGCAGCTACACAGTGCAATCAGGAATGCAGACATGGTTAAGATGACCTGGTGTAGTTCAAACTGAGAATCAGAATGGGGTAAAGGGTGATGTGAGTGACTTTGAACTAGGCTTTTTTTATTTTTTCATAAACTGCTGAATTACTGGGAATTTGGTGTAAACAACATGTAAGCATGGATGCGTCCCAGCTGACGGCAATGGTCCAAGCTGGTGGTGATGCTCTATAACGGTGTGGGGATATTTTCTTAGCACATGTTGGGCCTCAACTGAGAATTGTTTTTGCTGATCATGTCCATCCTGTTATGACCACAGCGTAGTGTTCTCGAACATGACAACAGGTTCACAACAGCCTCCACTGTCACCTGATCTCAATCAGATAGAGCACCTTTGGCATGTGGTGGAATGGGACATTCCACCACAGCGCCTCGCTGTATCAATGTGTCGAGCCAGCTTTAAAGGCAAAAAGGGTCTAGCCCAGTACTAGCAAGATGTAACTAATAAAGTGTCAGATGAGTATATATAGAGATATTTACCAGTTAAAAAACTAAGCAAAACAAAAGAGAAAATAAAGGAAAAACAAACTCTACAATGCCTTTTGCAGAAATATTTTCGGTAACTTTTAGGTCAATTTATCAATTTTTATACCAAAGGGATCGGTATCTCCACTCCATTCCATCAAAACACTAGCTGAGGGAATATTTTTCGGAAGAGTCATCCCTCCAGTGACTAAAGAGACTTGGGACATCGTAGCAAAGATGCACCAAAGCCGTTCTTGAGGCACATGTGAGCCTAACATCTTACTAACACGCATGTTGGTTTTTCCCTTTAATTTGCACCAAATCTTCTGAATTATACACTTTATTAAAACTTAAATGAGTAACAATGACTCATTCTGAAGGTTTTTTCAATTTACTTCAACATAGCTTTAAAAATTTAACAAAACTTCTATTGCTTTCAGTGCCTTTAAATGAGTTGCAGTCTGTTGGTTTTTGATTGTAGCAGTCTGAGAACAAGCTAGCTTTAGTTCTGTTTGGCGTTTTAACCACTAGGCCTAACAGCGCAACCATTGTTCTCCCTGCAATTCCATCTAAGCTCGTTTACATACAGCTCTGTTTCTTATCTCGGCTTAGCGCCACTGCCTTGGGGCACAACACTCAGGTTTCTGAGGTCAGGACCTAATGTGAAAACTCCTCACTATGTGGCTGACCCCCAGGGCTTCGTTGTTTGTCATTTTCTCACCCGTATAGTTAAACAGACACAAACAAATATCAGAAAACATGCAGTATGATTAATGCATGCAGAATTAACCCAAAAACACTCATTTCAAAACACTCAGAAATTCAAAATCATTGCTCAAAAAGCACTTTCACCAGAGCACCGTGAAAGAGCAGATACAGATGCCTGTTGCCCTTTCAATGGCACAATCGAATGAAACATTCTCACACTTCCTGATTTGAAACACAGGCCTAAAACTGGCTTTTACTAGGTTATAAAGATCTTAGAATTTGACTTAAACTGAGGACCTGCCTATTCCAGTAAGCAAGTCAGCTGGGGCCAAGCAAATGAGGAAGCCAGCAGTATTCCAATAAACTGACATATCAAAAAACAAAGCAGTGCACACATAAACCCTACACACACACACACACACACACATATATGTAAATGCTCGAGATAAAAAGCAGGTGGACGGGTTTTTCATAAACCAAAAGCTTCCTTCTGACTTATGGCCTCTTGCAGCGCTCTGCTGTGTGGGACGCCAAATTCCAGAAACTGAGTACTAACCTATAAACAAAAGCAGATCTGGAGTGTGTGTGCGCATGTGTGTATAATATATATTTTAGCCACTACATACACTAAAACCCTGGATAGAGTCTACCTGCTGGAAGAGTGTTTTATGAGTACTGTGTCCACTGTTAGTTTTTGCAGCTGCAGTTAGTTTTTGCGAGACGCCCGCTGCTTTGGAGGAGAGGCCTGGGGTGAATTGGCCTGATATCTTGGCCAGCAAATGATGATGAGTGTAGCAGTGAGCAGTGTTACAAGGCGGCCTGCCTGTCAAGCAGTCATATATCCACAATCAGTGATTTTTTATTGTTATTTAACTTTTAACTAGTCGCCAAGTGTGTCATAAATTCTTTTTTTTTTTTTTTTTTTTTTTACACCGAGTGCTTAAAAGGGCCTTATATACACACATACTGTAAGTCTACGCTGCACAGGAATTTCATTCATCTCAAACATCATCCCCAGGCTCTAATTGCCTCTCGGGGCCAACTTCATGCCCCGTCCCTCCTTAGAGCCTTCTGAGGAAAACAAACGAAACCCAGGTCACCAACCAGCGCGATCTGTCTGAGGTTTGAAACCAGTAGCACTGAGAAATAGACTCCCTTCCTGTATAGGCTCATACGTCAATAAAGCCACAGTAAATAAGAATAAAAATCAAGCAGCGCTGATGTTGTAGCTGTCGAAGTGCGTAGCCACACTCTCGTGGCTGACAGCACTCGACGCTGCAGCACAAAAACAGATCAGTCACGTGATAAGAGGGGGCCCCTTGCAGAGACAGGGAGGCAAACAGAAAGGGTGAGGAGTGTGTATGGTTGAATGAAGACAGGGTGCAATATTTGGCTCCTCTTTATTAATCAGCGGGTTAATAAACACCCGCAATCCCCCGCCTTCTTATCGGCAAGCAGCACAGTGCATTCCAGCTCAACTGTGTGAATTCAGCGTGAAAAGTTTTGGCGGCGCAGGGGTTAAATGTTTTTGTGAAAGGTTGTGAAACACCAGGCTCAGAGTCTGAACGGCTCCTTCAGCATTCTTACCACATCCTGAAACGACGTCAATCTGATGGCACTGCACAGGAGGAAAAAAAACAAACAAACAAAAAAAACCTTATCGGTTCAGTTAAAATCAACAAAGTAACTCCCACAAAAAAAAAAAAAAAAAAAAAAAAGCACGGCACTGTATTCCCTTATCGACCTCTCCACAGAAACACCCACAGCAGCAATGAAACAAGCAGTGCCAGCCTCCACCCTTATGCACGGGCTTCTCATCATCATCATCATCATCATCATCATCTCCTCTTGTGCGTAAACATCTCAAATGAGGAGCCAATCTCGGGTCAGCAGCCACTACAGCACTGATGATATCTCTCACTGTGATATGACGAACTGATAGCAGATCAGTTCTCCCAGTCTAAAGCTGCGTTCCTCCCTTTATCACCAAAAATCATCGCACTGCTCAGGCTTCATCAATACTCCGTATTTGTTTATTGACCCCCTTTTATCTCTGCAGGATCTTTCTTTCTGAAAGTTTAAAGCCTTATCGCAACCGTGTGACCGTGCGTTACTGGCAGCAGCTCACGACAGCCAAACAAAAAGATGAGAAACTCTCGTTCCCACCCTGTGCATCATCTCTTAATATGAGATGTATGTAATAACACAAGTAACATACTGTCAAGCTGTGTGCAAATGCATTTGTGCTTTGTAGTTTAGATGAGAACCACATGACTCTTTGCAGCGTCCTCCTCTTGGTCCTTTCATTTTGCATCAACCTAATCTGACTTATTCGTGTCTTTGGTTCTCTCTTTTTCCAAGAGAAGCCAATGCGACGCCATATTCCAGGAAAATTCTAATTCATCTTTCACCCCACTTTTGGGATTTGATCAACTTACAACACCCATTGTGCTAAAGACAATGGAGGCATTGTAATGGATAAATGGGCCCCGTTTATTTAATGCCGTTGCTGTTTTCAACGCCTCTTCAACGGCATATTTACACC
Source organism: Copadichromis virginalis (assembly GCF_057382275.1). Classification (NCBI taxonomy): domain Eukaryota; kingdom Metazoa; phylum Chordata; class Actinopteri; order Cichliformes; family Cichlidae; genus Copadichromis; species Copadichromis virginalis. The sequence goes on from NC_140626.1 coordinate 25,513,634, forward strand.
CAATCATAACAATTCCACAGTCACAGAGTGACATATTCTTCAGAGACTCCGACCCTACTCTTTCGTCCACTGTTTACGAGAGGAAATGTCTTCATCGGCGAGGGAAGGGGAGGGGTGCATCGGAGAAAGAAAAAGAGGGAGCTTGTGAGCGAGCGGAACAAGATAGCCAGAGAAAAGAAAAGGGACTGAGACTTCGACCATCTGTGAGCCTGGCAGCAAGCCAAACCACTGCCCACAGAGCTGAGGCCCATGCCTAACTGCCTCTTTCTGCAATGGTAGTCCAGCCCCGCTTCCACAAACAACAGGCCTGTGGAACCACACACAAAAACACAGCAGCCACCAAGGACAAATGCACCCTTATGGTCATAAATAGGGCCCAAAAAACAATATTTGTAGAAGTGTAATTGCTTGGTGACAAAGGCTGAGTGACACTGCCGTATGCAAGCAGGTTCACCAATTCTGCCGATGTTCACAAGGGATAAAGACAAATGACTACAACGTAGGCTGGTCTCAATGTTGTCTGCAGTGTTTGTAAGCCTTCTCCAGTCCAGTTTCATGGGAAATGATTTTAACACTAAACAGTGCACTTTTTATGACAAAGAAGCAAAGGCTGTGAAGGCAGACCGGCCGAACTGAGAGATCAACGTGAGCAGGAGACAGAACGGCTTCACGGATTCTGTTTGTACATAAAAGGAACAATGCAGCATTATACTTATATTGATTTCCTTATAAGGATTTAGGATTTCCCCCAAGGAATCCTCCTTTGGACTATGGTCCAGAAACCACCATTGTGCAAGGACAGTTTGAGGATGTTGAATTGGTTTTATGAAAAGCCTCCTGACTGACTCAGAGAGAGATGTTTGCACAGTGTGTTCAGAGAGTGTTATTGAGTGACCACATGGTCCAGCCAACTTATCCAAGATTGCATGATATTGGTCACCAAAGGACAAACACTAATGACCCAGTGAGAAAAAAAAAGAAAAAGAGTGCTGACAACAGGCCTATGAATCGGTCTTTGAAGGGGCTGCCTGTGAGGATGGATGTAGGCTCAAAGCAGAGACACACATGGGTGGATATGTGGAGCAGGGTCCTGTACAAAGAACTAATGGATGGCCCATTGAAGAGGACGCTCACGTAGTCATAGACAGTTGCTTAATGCTCAGTTAATGGGCTGAGAGGTGCCGTGCAACACCGTGGGAGTTTCTGTTCACAAGCAACTAGCAGGATGTGACCCCAACGGCACGAGAATACACCCCGCTGCTACTTTTGTCAAGAAACACTGAATCAATAGTAACGATGCTTCCCTTTTTAAAAGGAGCGACACCGTGGAGAAGGGACTTCATTGACTGGTGACATGACGTGCAGCTTTTTGTTGTGAGCTGGCATCGCAGGCACATGCCTTGATTAAACTAGTGCGCTGGACAAAGGCCAAAGAGATGGTACCATTACCTCAGACACGTGCTCAAATGTGGTTCAGCGATTGGCTAATGTATTCAAAATGCACTGTGCTGCCTGCCAGTGTCTGTGTGTACATGGCAGTCAAGCAGAACATGACCCCTGCTGCCCTACACACCCCTGCTGCCCTACACACACACACACACACACACACACACACACACACACAGACAGAGGCTGTTTTGAGAAGCAAGAGGAATAAACAAAGGTAGGCTCACCAGAGGGACATTTTCAAGAATTCAACACTCTGAGAAAGTAGGAAGTTCAAGCATGACTCAATGATTTAAGCTCTCCTCCCAGCATGTTAACATAAATAACTGTGTGGCACGTTCCCTCTGACTCCCAGGAGTGAGCTGGTACACCTCAGCATCATGGTTCTGAGGAAGGCTACAAAGTTTAAACTGAAGAGGCCTTTATCAGGGGGAAACATACACAAATGTAAAGTTGGCTTTGGGTGATGACTTGGTGTGTGTCTTAGGCTCTTGAAGATAAGAATATACAGTATGCCTCTGGTGGAGAGCTCTCGCAGTGTGTGTGTGTGTGTGTGTGTGTGTGTGTGTGTGTGTGTGTGTGTGTGTGTGTGTGTGAGTGAGAGAGAGAGAAATGGGGCCTAAATATCCAGCAACCACCTGCAAGATTCCTGTGGATTATTTATATGGTTTCTGAAAATGATGTGGGTTTTAAGACGCATGTGCCCCCCCCCTCCCCCAAAAAATAAATAAAAATAAAATAAAATAATCGAGCCCACTGTGATCAGATGATAGGAAATGATACGTGTTTTACCTGTGACAGCTGTCTTGGATCAGGAGCCCCGAAGAGAGAAGAGCTGGAGCTGAAACTAATGGCTCCCCTTCGGCTGAGGACATGCTTGGGAACCGGCCTGTCTAGAGGCAAAACCGGCAGCTGATAACATACTTCCATTGAATAGTCAGGGCTGAATCCGGATCAAAAATATAGGAAAAAAAATGAAATATTTAATGGGAAAAAAGACAGCAGATGCAATGCGGAAAAAAAGCAGATGAGTGATTAACTAGAAAATCTGCCGGGGCAAGAAATAAAAGAAAAAGAAAAAAAAAATCTTTCACTATTGTGGAAACGATCTGATATCGAGCTGCAAAGTATTTCTGTTCATCATGAGCGACTTAAAACTTGTGCAGATCGCCTTCATTGATGCTGTGTCTCATCTACCTCCAGTTTTACCCCCTTTGGTGTCATTCTGTCAGATTTAAAAAATAATGATAACAGTAATAAATCATGCTGCTGTTGCATTTGCCACTTTCCTTCTCATTTTACTCAAATCCGGGCCCACGGACGACGAGACCTTCTTGCCATTTTCTGGGTCTTTATGAAATTGCTTCCTCATTTTCAAAGCAGAAAAAACCGCCCGCTCGCTCGGCTTTCGTGGCGCTCGCAGATCCGCATATCACGTATCCCGGCGTGTAAACAAAAGGCACGACCACTTCCAAAAAATGTCATCAACATATCATGTTGTATGCTACGCCGGCGGACGAAGTGAGGCAGCTCCAGGATGTGAGAGCTCGTCGGTCGTTGGCCCGGAGGACGAGGAGGAGGAGGAGGAGAAGGAGGAAGGGGGGAGGCTTTCTCTCATTCACACTTTATACCGCCGGCGAGATTTTATCAACACGTAGGGCTTCTCCGTCTTTTTATCTGGAGCTGCATGATGAAGGAGCAATTGTCTAAATTCGCCGCTGACCGTAAAGCACTAAGTGTCTGGCTCAGAGAGGGGAACCCCGATGCTCATTTCACTCACTGCGACTCCGCTGGGTGTAAAGGAAACGTAGCGACGCGCACTGCAAATCTGGCAACCCTCTCAAAAAATAATAATAATAAAAAACAAAAAAAATTAATACCCTACGCGGCGGTTTTTTTTCACTACGACTACCTACCTATCGTCCTACACATTAGCCTACTTTACGCTTTAAGAGCGCACACCACCTGCCAGAGATGGTGCTGTTGGAGCGAGCAGAGGGGAAAAAAACCGCCCTTGTTTTAGCTCGACCAATGGTGTGAAAGCAGCTGCTCCAAGCTACACGTCGATTGGACAGTGACGCTTAGACGGTATAGAAGGACAGCTATGATTAGCTGTGAGGCCAGGGCAATCCCAAGACCTATATGAGCAGTCGTTTGCAGACGGCGTGGACTTTCTCAAGGGTATTCCTCCACAACGGGGCTTGCCCTGCAGCGGTCGACATCATTGCCTGTGATTACCTTCCTCTCATGAGTCATACTACTCTGGAGCTGAGACTTACCGGGAGTTTAAAATGCAGCCTAAGAACAGCTGCAAAACCTTCATCTTTTGTTAAAGAGTGGCCATATATGAGTGCATGTGTTGACTGCGAGACAAAAGGAAATTCAGTACAAAAGGATGACTTTGAGTTGAGTGTTTTACTGTCCGCGTGCATTGTTTGGACCTTCCGTCTACCCCAGATATCTCTAACACACTTGGCAATTCATTATCTTTCACTATACAGTGTAGCTGCAATTACTCAAATCAACCCCTAAGTGAAAAATTACTACATTCACATTTTCACTCGAGGTTTCTCCGCCATGCCCGTGTGCTCGGGGACAATGGGTGTGCCATGGTAACAGCCAGGCCCAGTGCCAGTGTATGTATAATCCCCTCCATCCCCCATTTTCACGCTCCTGAATGGTCTGAATGCAGTTCCCCACAGCCGTACCCCCCACAAAGAGAGGTCCTGGCATCTTTTCCAGGCAACTAAGGCAACACTGCAAAAACACAACAACAAATGTGTCATAGACAGTAGCAGGAGACGACGGAGTACCAGAATACCTAACTCAAGCACAGCTATCCCATTATCTAAGGGTTGGGGTTTTATTTTCAGATCATTTCCTTTGTGTTTAACACTACTAAAGGAAACTATAGGGCTCAGTAGCAATACACAATAAGAGTTACTCTTAAATTTTATATATGTTCATCTAAAAGAGTCATCATACACCAGGGTACATTTGTGTTTTCCAGGGGATATGTCAAGATTAGAAAAGACTCACTATAGTGAAAGGCTGGCCTAAAAGTATCAGATATTCAGCATTCAATTAAATGGTAAAATATCTGTAGCTACTTGTTGGCTAAATGATAAAAGCAAGGGGATATCTTTTTTAATATAAATATGGAAATGGATTTTAAAAAGTTGAAAAAGACATCCATCTTATTAGCTGCTTATCCAGTTCAGTGGGTGGACTTGAGCCTATTTATTTATAGTTTATAGCTCATTTAAACAACAGAAGTTGTGCTCTAGAGGCAGGCACATTTAAATTCCGGGTCTCCAAAAACCCAGTTTCAAAACCCATCAAAAGCTGAAAGGTGTGTTTTTATTCTATTAAATGATTATTGTAGAATCACAGGGATCATTAAAATGTGTTTAGAATTTGCAAACTTATGCTGACTCATGCCATAAATCTCGATACACTGCTCACCCCTACATACACTGCCTTTATATGTTAAAAGCATCAGTATCGGTATTGCTATTGGCAATACTGGCAATACAATATTTACTTAGTATCGGATGGATACTGCAGTATCCCCATACCGCTAGTATTCATGGTGGTACTGGAGCTGATCTGATAGTGCAGGTACCTCTGGGAAATAACACAAAAAAGGTAGGAAACACAAATGTGCTTGTTTTCAGAGGATTTGTTTGGAGGAATAAGAAAATAAGTGAAATTTCTATTTAAATATTCTGGGCTTTTGTTTTCAAAGCAAATTTGGCCTTTGCAAACCCAGGCAGATGATTAACAAAGTAATATTGTGAAGAGTTCATGGAACACCTCGTGGCTGAGAATACATTCACAAAAGTTTTTAATGTGACGTTTCACGTGTAAATGTCTAAAATAACACTCCTTGCTTTTTAAAAAAATACCCGCCGCTGCAAACACTACAGAGATGGCCAGCCACAAATAGGCTGTACTGTTTTTAAGTGCACGTTTCTGAAACTGCTTAATCTAGCATGTGACGGTGTCAGTGGCACATCACACATGCAAGCACACGACGGCACACGCTTTACCCCTACTGCTTTAAATATACATCTTGGAAAGCTTTTTCATTCATTAATTCGCTCCTCAGCCATCTTTTTTTTTGCCACACTCACACAAAAACTACCACACACCATGCATGGTGTTATATACTAGCACTGAGCATCAGTCTCAGGAGTTTTAATAAAACAGGTAAGGTGCAAACCTGCAAATTCCCTTCGGTGCCACAAGTGCAGTGTCTGCTTCTGAGAACCCCCAACACTCCACTCCCTGAGGACAATGTACCACGGTATCCCTAATTAATAATCTTCTACTACACTGCAAGAATCACTGGAGTCATTTTATTTTCCTTTACTGGCAGTTTTTCTTTCCTCTATAGGTCTCTTTGAAAAGCAGGTTCATTATGTGCACACACAAACACAAAAACATAAAGAAACTGCGGATTTCTGATAGATGCTTATGATGCTCATATGTAATTTTAATGCTCATCCTCTGGATTGTATTTATGATCAGGTTAAAACTGAAGAAATGAACAGCATGCTTTTGAAAATGTATCGCTGTATGTATCTGGAGCCATCTTGTGGTAAAAAAGGGCCATTACAATGACAGTGTGCTTTTAGATTTAAAACAAAAAAATAAAAATGATGTTCATTTAAACGAAAGAGCATCTCAAACATAATATAAAAATATAAAATAGAATATCTGGTTACTGCTACCAGCTTTCTGAATGTTGCATATCTTCTACAAATACCGCAAAATCTTTCAGTATGACAAGCTAATACAAAGATCACACAAACATAGCTCACCTAATTAAACATTTATGCTTTATGTGGAAAAGAATATGTCGAGATAAATACTACAAACTACATAAAACGATCATTTCAATTGTTTTAAACCGAGGCCCGAATGTTTCCCAATCGCCTCATCTCTCGTTTCCATCTACGCTGTGCACAATATATCTAATTAAAAAAAGAGTGTGAATCACAAGGTGTAACAGCATAATTGTGACTGCAGTGTCTGTGCTGTGCTGACGTCTGCAATGATGTCAATATGCAGCTGTGAAACATGCTGGACATACCCTGTTTTCTTTCTGCCACTAGATAGCACCCTTTTACTGTGTTGAAGGCCTGCACAAGTTACAGTGACAGCTCCGTAGTACAAGTACAGTACGATACAGTATTATCCTTTTTTGGTAACCATTAAGAGTTGAATTGTTTATTTATTTAAATGTGTAAAAACTGATTTATTATACAAATGTTATTAAGCAATTGGATCAAAACTCAACAATTAACAGATTAGATGTAACACTGACATTCATTGTCTGGCACAGGTGGAGATAAAATATTAGCCAACAACTGCAAGGTTCTCTGCTTCTCCCCTCTGTAACTGTGCTATCTAAGAAATTACCTCGTAAGTTATTTGGCCATAAGGCTGGTATTTTGCATAACAAAAACTTGATTTGTTAACTGGCGAGTGGGTAGTCTCAAATACTTTAATACTGCGTCTGCCTCTGCATTAAAAACTACAAAATGATCTTTGCACCTTGCACCTCTGTTTCCCCCTCATTAAGATCTCAGCACAGAAGTTAAGAAACAGTTTATTGATCAAGCTCCTGTAACGATGCATGAATAATTACCTCAATGACAGAATGAATATTCACAATAATCCCACTATACTGTGTTCATGCTTTACCCTTCGTCTAAACCAGATACCTCCTGATATTTGAACAATCAGCTACCAGCTGTTAAAATCACCCTGCTTCACTATCCTATGAAACAAAGCTTTAAAGGACTGCACTGTTCATGGTTTACAGGCTGTGAGGTTTAAACCAGGCTGAGACAAGCACTTGAATGCTGAGTGCATCTCAGTTTCCCATGACCATGCGGTGCAGCGGTGCTTGTTAAAACAGGCTGACGTCTCTTTTACGTCACCGCACGGCAGAGGATGTTACATAAAGTTAGGAGTGAAAATCAGGCTGATTGATTTCATCTTTCCTCTAATCAAGTGGCTTTATCGAATAGGATGTTAGACATTTATATGTGAGTGAGAGTTATCGCATCTCGTTCATCTGTTTATCCATCTCCCAGAAAGAGTGTGGCACACTTTTACTCTAACTCCATTTTCATTTTCATTTAGTTCAGTTCAGTTTTATTGAACTGATCACAACAGCAGTCGCTTCAAGAAGCTTTATATTGTAATGTAGAATAACAGAGTTAAAATCCCAACAATCAAACACTCCTTTAGAGCAAACACTTGGCAATAGTGGAAAGAAAAAACTCCCTTTTAACAGGAAGAAACCTCCAGCAGTACCAGGCTCAGGGAGGGCCAGCTATCTGCCACGCGTTGGGTGTGAGCAGAAGAAGACGGGACAAAAGACACACTGTGGAAGAGAGCAGGGGAGTAATAATAAGTAGTAAAATGAGGAGTGGTGCGTGTGTGTGTGAGGACACAAAGAGTGTGAAGAACAAACACTAAGCATAACTAAGGAAGGATTCAGGATCACCCGGTCCAGCTCAATCAATTTGTGGATGACAAGATTGGGATTTTTCCGCTCTAAAACATTGTAGGTTGTCATGTTTTGTTACACAACTGAGCCAAGTTGTGCAATTTTGAGCCATATTATACAACAGCATGAAAGGTGCATTTTAAATGAGATCTTAACACAGATGTTAGTGGCCTGTATAGGGGACGGACTCTAAAGCCAATGATAATGTGGCTACTGGAAAAATGCTGACTGAGCCTTTTTTTCAGAGTCACTCTTTGAGTTTTGTGGGTTGTTTTGAGTATTTTTAAGTAATTTATCATGGCTGGAAAGTGACTCGGTGAGTTTGTGTCTTGATCACAAATGACACAAATGACGTGATCTCAACATAATGAGATCGCGTCTAAGTTGAGTCAAGCCTGACCTTTACTTATATTGTCATGGATCCCAGTCTGTAATTTTTCCATTAATCCCTCTAACAAACAAAAAATATAGAGAAATATTAAAACATTTTCATAGCTTAAATGATCTGTATTCATTTACACACTACTACTTGTGTTTTGAAGGTATGGTCAAAAATAACTTCTAAATATATACACAGCAATGAAGTACTAGAAAACTTTCTATTTATTACGATTAAAACAAGTAAGCTATATCTACAAAGTGTGACAATATTCCATTATGCCCAATTAGATTTTCATGATATTGTTCATTTAAAAGAAACAGAATAAGGTACTGTACTGCGCTCTTGATCTGCAGACCAGAAGCTATTAAAGTCCGACAGGCACAGGTGAACCTGGAAGCATTTTAGAGGATAATCTGACATGCATTCTTTAAAAAAAAAACCAAAAAGTAGAGGCACGCCTCCTCACTGCTAACCTTAAAGGTCACTGCATGTTGAAGGTTCCTGCTCATTTATTCATATGATAGGGGATTGCTTACTTTTACAATGAAGTACCTCTTATATTATCCAGACTCTTGGCTGTAACAGTACACAGGACCACATGTAGTTTTCTTTTATAACTTATCATCACTGTGCATCTGGAAACGCCAGAGAAAAGATCTATTAGCTGGGATAACTAAGAGGACTCACTAAAAATGTAATCAGGGTAATCACCGAGCACTGGATCTTCTATTTCTTGGAGAAAATAAATGTGAATGCTGCTGCTAAATCAACTATAAATATTTGGTGTACAGCTGCTGTATCTCTTTGTATGTAACCCCAGTATGACCTCAGCAGTACTGCTCATAGTATCACAGTATCATAAACAGGCCTGCGTTATCATTTTGTTCTTTTGCAACATTAACACAGTGACGGCAAATCCTCGAAACTGCCCAGAGTATCACTAGTTCAGACCTGAACTATCCAGAAGTTGCATAAATGGATAAAGATCTGACCTTGCTTTTTTTTTATTTAACTACATCCTTGGCATTTAAAAATAATGTGAAGCCTAGCTGATGGTGTCTGTGTTCATTTCAGATGGAATACCTTTTAAGTCTTGCTAATTACTGTTCGACGTTAATATTTCTTCATCCCAAGCGAATCCGCGGTGAATTACTGCTACCTTTAAAATTACTATTCATTCTAGGGTATGATCATACTTTTTCTGACCCAAAGACTCTCAGCTCAGTGGATGATTTAGGACAGATATGGAGATGAAGAAGAAATGGACATTATCTGGAATTGCTCGCAGAGAGTTTTTAAATCACAGGCACTGACTGCTTGCCATCTGCGTGAATACAATATGACTTCCACCTAACTGAAATATTCATACAAGTGAACAGATGGCACCCTTTGCTCTGCTCCCTTTTCTGGTCCCTTATACACTTTCATCTTGCTTATGAGTTTGTAGACATCTTATGTGTGGGGTTATGTGTGAGCGCAGGTGTATTTCATGGCCTTGGCAGTGCATGCAGACCTTTTTCACGATTCACGCAAAGCACCGCTTACCAACGCCGAGCGAAAGAGGGGAACAGGAGTTTCACACTGTGCTCTTTAAATTGGCAGCTTTTAGCCTCAAAGGCAGCACTGTCTGGCATTCATATTGGCATTTCATCTCCAAGTAATCTCCACACTGCTCTTAATTTGTCAATCTTTGTTGGATTTTTACTAACAGGCGCTGCAATATTATGAGTCAGATAGTAATGGCTGAAAAATTATGAATTCACTTCAATCACAAAGACATAACCCAGAACATCTTCTTAATTGATCTCATTTGAATTCACTTTTATCTAAATGGTGAGCATCTGAGCAGCCTGTGCTTGTCGCTAATGAATATGTAATCATGCTAGTTCAGCCTTTTTAGAGGTTACTGATTAAAACTGAATAAAGTGGTGTGCCCACAGCATCACAAAATGACTAAAAACTTCAGTTGTAGTACATCACAGAGAAAAAACACATCAACAGAAAGGAAAACTGGGTGAGACACACATGAAAAGCTAAATGACAAAAATTAGTAAGAGCGGTGTTTTACATTTACATAGACTTGCAAATCACAAGAGATGGGAACTTTACTATTTGAATGTGTATATTTCTCATCCTTTTCCCCCCATTTTATTATTATTTTTTTCACCTTTTTTCTCATTTCTTAAAGTTGATTCCTAACCTGCAAACCCCGGAGTGGACACTAAATGAAACAAAGAGACAAATTAGAGAGTGTGAGAGAGACATTCATTCATTTTCAGTATTGACATCTGTCTAAAATGTTTAAATATGACTCATTGATTCTGCATGAAAAGCACTGTGTGCACATCTATGTGGCTTTATATAAAAGGAAAAGAGGTGCGAGGAAGGCAGATGTCATATTGTATGAGTCAGATGAAAAGAAAAAAGAAAAAGATGAGGTATGCTTAAATGGGTCAGAAGCTTCCACTATGAGGATCCTGCTACGTTCGCTTTGACATTGAGTTTCTAATTAAAGAGTATGTAAATATTTTTTGTATAGGTCAAATGTTTTGAAAAAGTGCATCTTTAATTGCTTCGTTTGCGTGGGACATTTAGACGTGACAAATATTTGGAAATAAAGTGAGGAACTCATACAGATTCATGAAGATGAGCACTCCATTAGCAGAGGACAGGGGTTTTAATTTGTAATTGAAATAATGAGAATCAGTGGACGGAGGAATAACAATCGTGCAACAGCACAGAAATAAACAAAGGCGCTTTATTAGCGTGTGACGCTTGCCACAGTCCTCCACACAACTGTTAATTACGGTCTCTGAGTCATCCATCTGAATGTGTTCGCAGCACCTTTATAAGTCATTTCACAGTCAAACAAAGTGATAAAGTCTGTTTTCATCATCAGAATCAGAATCAGAATACTTTATTCATCCCGAGGGAAATTAGGGGAGTGGAGAGATAATCAAACACTAAACAATCACTTTTAAATTCCCTTTTTGAACAGAGTGCTTGCAGGTGTGATCATTTCTTATTTAACATGCACAGCAGATTTGCAGGATATGCTGTGTATTTGTGCTGACTAGACCATCACTGCAGGCAGTGCAGTGCCAAACATTTTCAAGCTCACTTCTATCTTTCATCCACCCAAAAAATCTACTCGATTCTGTGGGAAAGTTTAAGAAAATCATCAAATCTGTTTTTATGGATTAGCATTTATTTTTAGAAAAATACATTAACTGCCAATACTAGCCATTTTTTTCAACATCTGAAATATGCATTTTCATTAAAAGAAATGATTAGAGAAGCTTCATAGAACAGCAATTCTTAGCAAATTTGTAAAAGCGCTCAGAATTTCAGGTGGAGGGGAAAAAAATACTCTCTCCTTCGAGCCGGAGTCGAACCAGCGACCTAAGGATGTCTGGGAAACCACTACAGTCCTCCGCTCTACCAACTGAGCTATCGAAGGGAGCTGACGACTACAGCTAACCCATGGGTATTTATAAGATCGGCTCGTAAAACGCTTTATTCTCTGCTTCTGCGTAAAGTCACAAATATGGCGGACGCCCTGTTCGGTTAACGTGTTTTCGGGAAATTTGCATTCGCTACTGTTTTCCACTTGAGCTAAATGGTTGTGTGTAAGAGTTTCCCCACATATCTCAAGTAACTTGGTGTCCCCCAAAGGAACTTTAACATTGCAAGCCTTTCAATAACTTAGCAGCTATTAAACCCTGTTATTATTCATATTCGTTAGAGCTAACCTAGACAGCTTAATAATGCTACCTTACCGCACTGTATTTCGGCATGATATGCGAAATATATCAAACACTACACCGCAAGATTGGACCGACTACGTATCTCACGAGCAATAAATACACAAACAACGAGTGACTTCCGTACCGGGGAATTAGCTCAAATGGTAGAGCGCTCGCTTAGCATGCGAGAGGTAGCGGGATCGATGCCCGCATTCTCCAATAACATTTTCATTCAATGTAAGGCCTTTAACATGCTAACAAACACCAAAATGTTTTAACTGAATTGTTCTTTTCTGTTTTTTAAAATAGTAGCAGTTATCACCTACATTTAAGGATGCGGTGAATACACCCAATGTTATGGTTGTCGTCCTTATGCTGTTCTCTAAGTGTAAATACCCATGTGCAAAAAACGCTTAACACATGCCATAGTTTGTTTAATGCTAGGTATTGTAACAAACCTCTCCTGTGCGCTGTTATCTTCCCTCTAACGTAATGGTCTGTTCCAAACTTTGACGGAAGTCACATTCGATAGCTTCCTGCTGCTAAGTTAACATTAATGCAAAGCTGGCACTTGATTGGCAACATGGTAAAAAGGTGTCGAGAACTACGTGTTTTCAGTAGAGATTTTCAGGTGCTATCAATAATTTTAGATCTAAAAGTCACATGGGTCATATGATTGCATCTCTTGCTAAATCACTCGCCCCCACCCTATGAAACGCATAGCTACATTGCACCCAGCGTAGAAGAGGCTGGGGATGGGCTGCTGTTCAGCACTGCCCTACTTAGTTTCAAATATGGACAAGGCAAAAATGGCAACCTTAGACGTGACAGCAGTAGCTGCTAAAAACAGAACTGACACAGAGGAGATAGGAGTCTACACCCTCTAGGACAAACATAACAGGCCTACTACTTAGCCTGAAGCTGGGCCTATGATAGACTGCTTTTAGAAAGGACTTCATACTAAACTTTTCAGACTTTTTAAGTTGTTTAGTTGTGTTTGAAATCGTTGACACCATGGACAACTTGGAGAAACAGCTGATTTGTCCAATATGCCTGGAAATGTTTACAAAGCCTGTGGTCATCCTACCCTGCCAGCACAACCTGTGCAGAAAATGTGCCAATGATGTTTTCCAGGTAAGCTATTGAATGGCTCAAATTGGTAATTATTTATAAAGTTGGTCTGAATTTTCACATATCAAAGACCCAAATAGTGACATAAATTTAACACCCATAGGCTCTGTTTACAAGCATGTGGACTGAATGTTAATGATGGTGGTTTGAAGTTTGTGTTATGGACTGTTAATCCCCTGGATTAATATTTCCTAACTGCCGAGTGAAACAATGTAATTATTCAGAGCTTCACTTGTTGTTTACAGGCTTCAAACCCGTACCTTCCAACAAGAAGCGGCTCGTTGACCTCTGGTGGCCGTTTCCGATGCCCGTCCTGCAGACACGAGGTGATTCTGGACAGGCATGGTGTTTACGGCCTGCAGAGGAACCTGTTGGTTGAGAATATCATTGACATGTTCAAACAAGAATCCAGCAGGTGAGACAGATCAGACATTTGTCAAAATAACAGAAAATGAAAAGAATTCTTCATGTCTGACAGGAGGATGTTTTCATTTGTGAAACTGCAGTAAAGTATAATAGCAGGAAGTGAAACACTGGCTTCTGAGTCAGAGATCTGCAGTGGGTGAGAGGGCATTTCTACTTGCAGTAGTCATCCACACAGATTTTTTTATCCAGCAGATGACTGAAAGGCTTGTATGACATGATATCCACAACACTTCTTGCTGTTGTGACATTATTTCATTACAATTATCCTGAGTAGAGTTTATAGGATGACCGAGATGCTTCTTCAGTTCTGAAACCAAAACGTAGAGAGTGCCAGGTATTTAAACCCTAATGGGGATTTCCCCTTAAGAGGAGATCGTTGCCTGACTAGTAGTCATGTCCATCATCACACGAGCCAAACTGGGAAGAAAGCAGTGGGTCGTTACCACCTGAGGCTTCAGATGAAATCACTGTGAGATCTTGCGTGAGACCACATTATGTGACCCGTTGAGTTCACCCGATGCAACGTGTGAGTGGATGTTGAGCCGCGTGGGAAACGGATCTCGAGACTGCATTGTAGGTGGTTGACAGTTGGTGTAGTTAATGATCCGTCATCGTCTTTTAAACCATCTCCTCGGTCTAAAATGTAAACATTCGCATCCCCCAAAGAGTTACCTTTATCCTTAAAAACAAGCAAATGTAAGGTTTTGGAACCACCTACTCAAAGTCAGGACCTTAAACAGGTTGTTCGTGCTCAAAAAACCCTTTTAAATGTGTTTGAATTAAAGCAATTCTGCAAAGAAGAGCAGGCCAAAATTCCTCTACGGTGATGTGAAAGACTCATTGTCAGATATCGCCAAAAGCTTTACGATTACTTTTTCACACAGGGCAGGTGCATTTGGATAAACTTTTCACTTAAAAAATGAAATCATTATTTAAAAACTGCATTTTTTATCTTTGTCTGATGGTGTGACGTATAAACTTAAGAAATAAGGAAGGGGGGAAAACTTTTAAGCTATATAAACATGAATCATGTATGCTTGCTCCCACACTACTCAGCAATGATGATGACCTATTGATTACAGTGCTGGCAGTGCATGTGAATGGCAGGGCACACCTGATGGGTCATCGATAAGCTGTTGAGATGCCGAGATGTGTAACAGTGACATTATCAAACTGACACTGCATGTCACATCAGTATGCAGTCAAATGTGCAGCATCACAGGACACTACTGCTGTTTTCATCGCACCTCAACAGCAGCAAACCAGCACCAGAGAAAAAGGAAGAAACGCCCATGTGTGATATTCACGAGGACGAAAAGATCAACATTTACTGCGTGACCCACGGTGTGCCCATATGCTCCATGTGCAAGGTCTTTGGAGCCCACAAAGACTGCGAGGTGGCTCCTCTCAGCAGCATCTACCAGACGAAGAAGGTGAGGCCCGAGATGCTTACAAAGGCTACGAATACTGTCAGCCATGGTGATGTGTTTTTTACAGTTTCATCATGAAGTATGTCGTAGTATAATCATAGATTTGCCCCAGATTTGAGTCTGTAGTCATGCTGTCGTGTCCTTGCACCCTAGACGGAGCTGAGTGACGGGATTGCCATGGTGGTTGGTAACAACGACAGGATGCAGGGCATCATTAGTCAGCTAGAGGAAGCCTGTCGTGCCATAGAGGTCAGTGTCCGACTGCTGCAGTGCCTGGCCGCTCACTCACGCAGCAAGCCTCACTCCGTGCACACACTAATGCACCTGCACAGACAACCAAACTGATGTAATGTGTCCTTGTCACGGCCACTCTTTCTGCTTTTATCCATCTGCGAGATTTAGACAGAGAGGCAGTAAGAGGAAAATAAATGTTTTGGTTCCACGGACTGCTTTAATCTCCCCTTTTCATATTTTCTCCTACGCTGGGTGCACATACACTAGTTAGAGCACCCTATTCTGCCTTCGACCCACTTCCACGGACAATAAAACGAGCAGTGTAATTGATAGGGCGAGAACAGGCAGCTTTCTTATGGTTCACGTGCCACAGTTGGATGTAGTAGAGAGGAAGCTGGAGTGACTCCAGTCCCCTGTGTGTCACTGCTGTGGCGTCATGCACATGGCACCAACTGAACGGAAGGAATTTTGCAGTGTTTAGACATCCGAAGAATGAAAACAACAACTAGTTACCGCATTTTCTCTCATTTTGAAATTCTAATGTACTTCGAAACTGAATTGCCTACATTTCCCACCCAGAACTCATTAATAAAGAATGGACCTGCAGAATTTACAATCTTTCCCTGTGGGTGTGTGCTTTCTTCACTTGTTCACGCACGTACAGGAGAACAGTCGGAGACAGAAGACTCTGGTTTGTGAAAAGTTTGACCACCTGTACTCTATCCTGGAGGAGAAAAAGAGGGAGATGAGTCAGAAGGTGACAGGCGAACAGGAAGAGAAGGTAAACTATATCCGGGGCCTGACAAGGAAATATGGAGACCATCTGGAGGAGAGCTGTAAAATCTTGGAGATGGGGATCCAGACTATGGATGAGCCAGAAATGGCTTTATTCCTGCAGGTCAGAGCTGCTACCACATGGGGTTTAAATTTGACATAATTTTAGCCAATTCATAAAAGTTTATCAGTATTTTATGTGCATGTTCAGTTGAACTCTCCCTTGTGTCTTTCAGAACACAAAGCCTCTCCTCAAAAAGTAAGTATGCTGTTTGTTTTTCAATAATAATAATTGCACTGGTAAGAGGATGAAGGGGTTTTGCAAAAAAGAGAGAGACTACACCGCCAGTGTAAAAGTCAAAATCCTTTCTAGCTAATGTTTTTTAATCATTCTCATGAATGAGTACATCTGCACTTACACATAAAACCAGAACTCTAATAGAGCAAGGTCACACCTCCCCTCTGGTAGCTGTGGAAAATAATCCTGTGAAATGTTGCAAATCACTATCTTCTGCTGTGGCATCCTGAAATAACTTGCCGAACGTGCTAAACATCACAGATTGAATATATTTAAGACGTGTTACCATGACTTTGTGAGGCAACATTTAGTCCTTTGAATATCCTAAATGAGACTTATGTGCTCAGGATTGAAGAGGCATCCAGTGCAGCGCACCTGGATAAAGTAGAGCTTGGCTACGAGAGTATGGATCACTACAAAGTCGACTTCAAGAAAGAGGGCAAGGCCCTGCGGAGCATCGACTTCATCCAAGGTAAAGGAACAGAGATCGCGGCTTTAATTTGCTTCACACCCCTCAGTGTTGTAGTTTTCTAACCTTCATCCTTTTTTGCCTTAATTCTCACACAGATGACGAAGATGAGGATGAAGAAGATGAGGCTGCAGGAGCCGGTGCTGAGGAAGGAGAAGGATCACAAACTGTTCCTGGAGGTGCTGTTTCAGCCACCTCTGCCCAGCCTTCTGCACCCCCACAGCAGATGAGCTCCTCCCCCAGCGCACCCACGAGCACTCCCTCAACTTAGCTGTCAGCCATCGGCCCTGACAACACCTAAACCAGAAGCAGGATTGATTGTTGCTCCTAAATGTTGACCTCAGGTCAGCTGTGATACATTTTTAGCCACGAGGGGAACCTAATCTGTGTATGTAGATCTTAAGGAAGGCAGAGATGTTTTACTTCTGCCTCTTTTGTTGTGATTGGTCTATCACAGCATTCGGACTGATTTAATCTCTTTTTCTCTTATTAAAAAAACATGCTTTAGTTCCTCCTTTTCATTTTGAACATGCTTAATGACAGAGGGACTTTGACTGTCATTCAGCTCTTTGCAGAATTCAGATGTACTCAAATATTTTTTTTATGTGGTTGACCTTTTGAGACTTGCTCCTTAAACTCCATCATTAAAAAAACATAATAGGAGAGCCGCTGGTTCTCCTCCCTGTTGTATACTTCTTGATGACTGATATAACTCTGTGAGTAATGTAGCAGAGTGATAAAATGAGCACTGTGACATTTCAGTATTTCCTACATCGGGCTGCTTGCGTTATGTTTAATATTCTTCATTGTAATGTGGCACAGGTATTATTTCCCATGATGATATATATGATACATGCATATTATATACACGTCTTTCCACACTCCTATTGGCATATTTCCGTGGAAGGAAATCCAGCTCAATGCGTGAGTGCCTTTTTTTGGCTTGTTCAGACATTTTTAACATCCTTCTCCACTGCATGATCAGGATAACACTCCTGCATATACATATGAGACCACAGTGAGCAAATATGAGTGCTCCCATATTTTTAGACCAAAGCAAATAATTTGCTGCCCTGCGATGGCCTCACGTTGCTGTAACTCCACCGCTCAGGTAGTCCACCATTCAACGACCATCTGTTATTTTACACCGTGTCTCAGTGAGTTGGATCCTTTACAAACGGGCTCAATCCCACACTAAGCCTCAAGATGCTTCGCGGGCCAAAAAGAATAGGATGACTCACACCCACGGCTCTTGTTTAGCGTAGCCTGACACTGGGGGTCAAGAATCAGCGTTCACATACACACGCTCACACATAAACACACACACACAGTGTCTTCGACACTAATTAGCTATCAGTGGTGCATCTTTGAGCTAAGCGTGGTTGCCTCTTGCTGGTATAATGAGAATTGCCTCTTGAGGATTAAGGGTTTGGAAGAAGAACGCTGTATGAATGTTCACTGCGCTGAAGGGTTGTTCAGATTTTTGGCAAAGTACTGCAGTTAGAGCTTTTTTTGTGTGCGTCTGTGTTAGACAGAAGGCATGAACTGGCTCCAGAGCAATGCCATGGTTAGACCTATGCAATTGTTTGCACTGAGTTAGGCAAACCTTTACCAGTCAGCATTTATAGGCAAGACTCGAGATTCTGTGGCCATTTGTGCACTCTTAAAGTTGTTATTTACTTTTTTTTTCAAAGTTTCTTTAATGTGGGACTACAAATCCATGTGTTAAAAGTCATTAGAAAAGTGCGTTTTAATCAGATTACTAGTCAAAGTTAATGGGATTATTTATTTATTTTTATTGGCGTTAGTGTTAACTAATATGTAAGGATATCCACAGAGAAATGTAAGCATTGCTTTTATTTTTTTTTTATTAAAAATATAGATATAAGACGTTCTGTTGCACAACAGAAAATGACTGGTTGCACATAAGTTTATTAACAAACATAAATTTCATAAATACAGTGATTCATAATCTAAAACAAAATGCCAATTTTGTGAATGCAATTCATGTCTTAGACGAAAGTATTTCATCTCAAATATGAAGAACGGCATATCTCTACAGATCTGACACCAACATTGAAATGGCAAGGTACAATCGGCTCATTATAAGTCAAGCCCGTTTATGCTCCATAGTTTGAGGTTAAAGCTATAAACAATAAAGTGATAAAGCAGCACTATATTGTACAGAGCATGTTTTGTGCTGATGGCAAAAATGCACAACAGAAGGAGTAAAAGAAAAAGAAAGGGAAGGGAGATCTTTGGCGGGCTGGGAAATCATTTCCCGAAGAGCTCCATCATTCTTCTGTTATTCTGCGCTTGCTGAGCCAGCTGTTCCGCCCTGGACATCTCCATCATCTCCCGGAGCAGATGGAAGGTCAGATCCAGGGATATTGGCGGGTCCTCGGACCTTCTTCCCCTCTCCATCGAGTCGTCCCCGCGGTCTCCGAAGCCGCTTATGAGCGCCCTGATGTTCCCAACTTTACCCTGTAAAAGACGCCGCGTCAGCTGGAGTTGCAAAGCTCTGTTGAAGATGGAAGGTGATCCGCCGGGATACATGGACGTTGATGGGAAAGAGTTCGAGTCCCCGTTGCCCAGTCGGATGAAATACTCCTCCCCAAGCCTCTCCAGAATCGGGCCGGATTGCAGCTGCTGGGAGTTTTGGGTTTGTAGAGCTGGGACGCGCAGAGTACTGCCAGGGCTCTCAATAGCCCGACATTCGTAGCGCGGTAAGAAGGCAACTAGCAGAATCACGGCGGTACCGAATAAATTGAGCTTCATGTCAGGATTTCAACAGGAATCTGGGAAGAAAAAGAAATACATTGGGTTATTTAATTTTGGCACGCTCGTTTTTTTTTGCTGTGGCGCGAGATGTGCCGCGTAAAAAGGCAATTACGCACGTAAAAGAGACGTTGCAATAATGTAACGGGCAAATTATAACTATTGCTGCCGCAGTTTATTTTTATTATTGTAAGATATTTTGCGATCTGTTGCCACCTGTTATTAGTAAGGAGACTATATATTGTACAACTGATCAGCGATGTGGAATATTTACGCGTAAAGGAAGCTCGAAGATTAGAATGAGGAATTATTGTCTTCTATCATTATACTTAGTCCATCCCCAAAAATGAAATCAGAAATGAGAATAGAAAGGTATCAGCAAAGCCAAAAATCCACTTTATCATCTACAAATCCACTTTATCATCTACAAATACAGTTTTTAAATGTTTGCTGTGAAGCACAAAGAAGTCTTTAATTAAGCAAAGTCGCATTGAGCTGTGCTTGGGAAAAGAATAACTAAAATGCTAAAAGAGGGAAAAATACGAATTCAAAATGTGGGTAAAATTAATGAAACTTTTCTTACCTTCAGGCTTTAGAGGTGGTCCGCTACAGCCGTGTAGGTTGCCAGGTAGTTGGCGAGATGCCGCCCTCCTTCACTTCACTTTGAGGAATCAAGTATATAGTTACTTAAAGGATAGATGCTGAATGGACTTATATAGCCACCCTCACTATAAGTGTCGCGCTCCAAGCTGAGATTGAGTCTGCGCGTTCTTGCATGGGTGTAACGTGAATGGACGCCTCTGACAAAGTGCTTTAGTTTAGATGAGATGAGTCATATGTGAGTGCGCGCGCACGTGCACGAGCGTCTACCTCGGCGCTTTCAGAATAGGCCTATAGGTGACACACCTGCCGGCATTTTCACTTGAGTTTGTTAGTTGAAAAATAATTCCAAGGGTTTTGGACTCCATGTGGCAAATAATCAGAAGTTAAAAAGTAATATTTAGACGAGATAAGTCTGGAACTATGTTTTTTCTTCTTATCAGTCACTGCTCATTTTCATCATGTGTCTTATAAAAGACAAAGGGAAAAAAAACCTTCCTCATCTGAGGACACCATACAGTGACTGCTATTGCCTACAAAATTGCAAAAGTTATGTAACACTGTGGAAGTGCGGTAGTTTCAGGTATGACATTTTGGTGCAATCTTCAGGACTCACTTTGTCTCTGCATTTTACACCACAAGTATTCCAAAGCAGTTTTCCATCTGCCCTGTGTTGCATTCAGTGAAAGTGCATTTGCAAACACATCAGGCTGGGAGAGAGAGAGAGGTATTGTCTCCCAGTGATTCATTGCTGCTGCACATATGTACGTCACCACCTCTTCCAATCGGTGCCTTGGCCACCTTGCTCCAGAGGGGCCCACCGCCAAGCCACACTTGCAAGATGAAGCGCTTATCCGAGTATTAGAAAAGCGATTAGAATGTTAAAAAGCTCAAATCTTTAACTTTGTGTTTCTGTCTGCTTTACCTGCTTTACATTTACCCAAACATTTGTGCAATACCTTAAAACAAGCAATTCCTCCACAATGGCAGATGATTTCTTTTCAGTTCCATTTGTTTATTAGTTTGTCTGTAAGCAAGTTTAAGTAAAAACAACCTGGCTGAAATTCATGAAACTTGGTGGAAAGTTGGCTATTATACTTTGGTTGGATCCAGATGGCCTTCTTTTAAATGATGAGCTAGGACACTGGCATTGGTAGAGAGGCCTTTTAGTTTGCATTGTCATTAAATGAGCACTAATTCTTCCACAAAGGCAGAGACAGAGGATGTGGATTCCCATATGGCAAAATATGTTGATAAAAAGATGGCTCTTTCATACTTGCAACTAAAATTAGAATGCATTGTAAGGCAACCCTTCCATTTAATCCTTAACAGTAAATCCATTTCATTCAGATATTCAGACCGGGAAAGAGTACGATTCAAACATATGTAGAGGTCAAAGTGACTTAACAGGTAGTGTGCACTCAAGTAAAATCAACCACTCTGGAAAGAGAAAGGAAGAGAGAGCAGAGGGGGAACATTTGATTGTGTAAATGTAGTCATGAAGTGCAGGATGGTTTTTCTTCAGAAAGAAAGTCCTGTCTTCCAAGATTCATGCATTACCTATATTGGTTTTAGTGGATTAGAGGATAATATGCAAAAACCTTGTTTCCCCTAGCCTCTCGACTTTGTCACTTTTCATGCTCCGTTACCGCTCAAAGGGACGTGTCAGGTCCCATCATGAGAAACACATGTTGGCTGACACAAATAGAAAACACCGCCATGAGAGAGGGACTGCTCGTGGTCAATTCACATCACCTCATTTTCAAATCACCGTCCCTGGACAGATCACTGGGAGAGAAATCCTCTTCTGTGATGCAACCCCGGAAAAGACTTGGGCTTAAATTATTATCTCTCTCTTTGCTCAATTAGAGCGAGTCTTTTAGATGATTACATTAGATAAAACCCAAATGATTTGTCCTGGAAAACTGGAATGTTGCCACCTTTCCCGCTGGCATCTTTTGGTGAGACACTCAAAATGAATAGATGAAATTGGATTTCCACAGCACACAAACTGCAAATTGCCAAAGAAAAAGTATTTTACAGAATCACTGTCAGAAGAGCAAATTCTCCTCTGCAGCAGATTCATTATTTGATCATTTGCCTTTCCGGTGCTTCTCGGTGAACTTTCCCTTTGTGAATAATTGGACAGCTTTCTCCAGTGGATAGAAGCGTGTTTTTCCTAATGCATGCTTGACTTTCACAAACAAAATTTTAATAATCAAAGTCACTCTCGCTGCTTAAGTGAGTGCGATCGCTGGGACTGCAGAGCCCAGGGCTAGACTACCACCTGACCTCAGTCTTGTTGCTGAGGTGTCCTTCTGGTTTATAGTGCAGTGATATAACCTGTTATAAAAACACCTCTAATAGAAGTGAGAGCCTGGCCTTTCATTTTACAAAGAAAAAAGACATGGACAATTTTACAGAAATGGCATTTCTTGTTTTACAGTTGACCACAAAACTACTCAAAGCTTTCATACAATCAGCCAACTAGTTATATTGTTAAACATATACGCTTCAACCATGGCTATTTAAGGCTAAGAAGTTTACTTTGCTATGCAAGAGGAGATCTGCCAGTATCCCCACAGGGTGGCTTAATGTTAAAGTGTTCTTCAGTGAACCCCAGCTGCTTTTGAAAAGAACTGTTTTGATGAATGTTTCAGGATTTGACACAAAGCAATCTTTTGAAGGTTTCAATGTCATCACATCTTGAAAAATTAAATGTGACACGGCTGGCTTTCTCTGGCTCTTCCTAAGACCGTGTACGGTAACCCGTATGAGAACGTGTGACGCAAAGTTCTCTGTAATGCAGCGAAGCCCCCCGAGGGCCATCTGTCTGTAACGATCTAGCACGTGCAGGCCAGAAGCTTCACTTTTACTCGTTCACATAGTGGTTGCCAGTCTTGTCACACAAACGTTGTGAAAGGGAAATAATGCCTGTAAGGATGATACTGGAACTCATAACAGAGCCCAGAATAGCTCCAGTGTTTAAGTTGAATAAGCAAGTAACAAATTGGTAATTACAGTATGTGTTTTTGTAACTACAGAATACCTGCAGATTACTTTTTGGGAAACCAAAAGTTTGAGTTCATATTCTGTGCTTATAGTCATTTTAAGAGATAATTCTGCCAGCTTTGTTCTTACTCTGTCCTGATATCTTAAAGATACGGAGTCTTTTTTAAGTTTAGAATCTCTTTTCTGTTTGTTAAGAAAGACATAAACTATACTAAGTTCTTTAATCTAAAAAGCCTCCATCCATTAGTCCATTTATTCTCACTGTCATAGATCGAGAAGTGAGTTCGCCAGTTTGTCACAGAGCTCGTCTAAAAAGCTAATTTTATATTTCGATTAAAAATTAAATAGACAATATTTAATACCTGTAATTAAAAGGATCGATTGGAGAGTTTGAAGCCTTTTTTTTGTTGTATAAATCACCTAAAAACACCAAAATCAGCTGTGCACCTGGCTGGCTGCCATTGCCTTTTGCCACGAGACCCTGTTTGCTCCCATAAAGGTATAAAATATTTAAAGATGTCACTGATACGTAGTTTCATTATTCTTTTTAAGTGATTCCCTGGAACAGCTGAGGTCTAAGGTTTTCAGCAAAGGTCACTCAAATAACAGTAAAAGAGGAGGAGGGAGTGTGTAAACCAGTGCAATAGTGAGCACGAGGGTCACGCATTTTAAATAAGAGCCCTATAGAATCCTAAGGCTTATTAGTAACATTAATTCTTTTGTATTGTTTATACGTAGGAAAAGATGAGACTGTACAGTAGATTACAATCCAGATTATCTTCTAATCTGGACACTACATACTATACTGTCACTTTCAGTGTGACAAACCAGTTAAATATGACTGCCGACCAAGGAGGAGGTTTGTAAATTATATTTTTTATATACAGTCACATGGTAGCAAATCATTACATTCAGGCATGTAGACAGGGTCAAGACAACCAGCTGAAGTTCAAAATGAGCATCAGAATGGCATAGAAAGATGATTTAAGTGAATGTGACATGGCTGTTGTTGGTCCGAGTATTTCACAAACTGCTGATCCACTGGGATTTTCCCACACAATCATCTCTAGGGTTTACAGAGAATGACTTGAAAAAGAGAAAAGATCCAGCGGGCAGCACTTCTCTGGGTGAAAATGTCCTGCTGATGTCAGAGGAGAATGACCAGACTGCTTCAAAGCTGCTAGGAAGGCAACAGTAACTTACTGATTACAACCACACAGTCACCGATCTCAATCCAACATAGCACTTTGGAATGTGGTGGAATGGGAGAGTTACATCATGGATGTGCAGCTAACAAATGCACAGAAACTGCGTGATGCTGTGTGTCAATGTGGACCAAAATCCCAGAGAAATGTTTCCAGCACCTTGTTGAATCTACAGCATGAAGCAGCTCTGAAGGAAAGGGGGTCCAGCTTTGTAAATGTTTTCACAGACATGTCATATGGGTTAGTACAATGCTTGCAGAGATGTTGACGCATCATTCTTTGCTAAACTTTGATTTGACTGGTAATTTCCTGTCATTTGTCCAGCAGTCACATTATGTGAACTGAATATGTTGGCTCAGTCAGTTTTCTCAGATTTATCCTGTGAAATGAGACATATTTAGGGGCCTGTCTCCGTTTCAGGAAATACTAAATGTTCTGCTTCTGTGCATAATTTCAAGTTATTATTAGTGAAACTTTATTTCAGTGATACGTGACATACTGTTCTAACATTTCACTCAAAGGCATGAGACAGCAAATCTCCAATCCTAGAGTGTGATAAAAAAAAGAAAGGAAAAAAACTATCTATGGAGAAATCTAGGCCAAAGCCATTCTAGCAAAATTGTAACCCAGTTTTCTCTTTGATAATACACTTTGACCATAATTGTCTCTTTGGGGCCACTTAATCTGAACATATATGCTGATGCTGTCTTCGCTGTGCACCCTCATGGCTAAGCTGCGAATCATCTATAATTCATTAATTTTGTCTAATCGTTATGCAGCTATAAAGTGTGATCAGTGGCAGGAATTTCTCAAAAAAAAATAAAAAGTCACGTCTCCTTTCAAGATTGACAAACATCAAATACATTGATGCTGGCAGTTATACAGATCAAAGTGACAGAAAACAGCCAGGCAAGAAACATTTCAAACAGCTTTCTTTATTCTAATCTTGGATTGTCTCAGAGCGCTAACAACCTTAAAAGCACTCTTCTTCCTTTCAACACAGCTCTCCGCACACCATGTAGCAATCAGAGGCATAAAGGCTGAAATGGTTGAACAGGTTTCTTCCTGTCTTTGTGAATGTCCATCATGCTGCTCTGTCTCACAGCGATCAGTGGTTACCTCAGGTATTTTTACATAAGGGCTCTTTATGTGGGTTATGACCAAATGGAAGTTTATCAGACAGAGCTAGTTCCCAGTAAGTGGATTCAAATGGTTATAACGGCTGTTATACCCCTGTAATATTTTTCTTATGTAATATTTTTAATGTCTGTGGCGGTGTTTTGGAATTTGCTGAGAAGATGCCATCAGTTTCAAAAACTGCAGCATCTATTTATGTCAACTGGTGGGCTAATGAGATAAAACCTGTCAGTGTATAGAAGTGTGTGGTCTTTTCTCCCTTTCTTTACCTAAGCATGCTTGCTGCATCTTGTGTGTTTTTTGTTTCTGTTTTTCTTGATTAAACCATTTACAGCAAAAATCTTGTTGCAAAACAAATAAAGAAACAAAGGAAACAAAAAGGTTTTATTTAAATAAAACCAGAATTCAATGAGCCTATATTTATTTGAAATATGCGTATTCATTTACACCAGCTGAAACATCTTATATGCATTATCTTATATGCATTGTCTGTGACTCCATGTTTATGTTTTAGTTTATTATTATTCTGTGGTTTTGTTTATTCTGGGTTTTTGTACTCTCCTTTTTTCTTGTGTGTGGTGTGTTCAGTTGGTGTTTCCTGTTTTATTTTGAAGGTTCGTGTCTCTCGTCAGTGATTCTAGTTTCACTCCCCCTGTCTCGTTATGTCCAATTATTCCCAGCTGTGCCTCCCTCCTGTTTCCCATTCCCTGATTTCCCAGACGAGTTCCCTCGTCTTCATTGCTGGTTCGTCTGTGTATCTTCCTCCATCTTCCTGTGCATTCTCCCCACGTTGTTCTCCCTGCAAGGTACCCTCATTTATGTTCTTTTTTTGTTTTTTAAGTTTTAGTTTTCCCAGTTTAGAGTGTTTTCAGTTCTGTTTCTTGCCACCCTTTCCTTTGTTTGGTATATCACTGTCGCAATAAAGCTTGCTCACTTCAGAAGCCACCTGCATCTTGGGTCCTTTAATAATACACACGGCTTGCCCCGGCAACCCGTGACACTTGTAGTCTGACTAATTGGTCTGTCTCATGTGGCTTCACAGATAGATAAAGTTCAGTATCATGTCACATAGCAATAAACATGTTTTCCGTGCCTGTATAAGCATGTATGATGTAAATAAAACTGGTACTAGCACAGAACCCTGTGGAACTCCTTAAGTAACTCCCCATTCACATAGAGAAACTGGAGTCTATTAGACATATATATAAAACCACCCTATGGTCTTACAAATAAAACTTTTTGAAATACTTTTGTGGAAATTAGGAGATAAAGAGGACTGAAAGGTTGTACCACGGTATAGATCAAAATCCAGAGCCCATAATTTATTAATGTACAATGCATGGGTACCATCTGTGGACCGAGGAAGGCATGCATGAAGAAGAACAGGGAAGTATCTTGCTTATTTCAGCAAGAAAATGCCAAACTACGTTTTGTCAGTGTAGCTCCAAAAGGATCCATGTGCTAAAGTGGCATGCCTGGAGTCAAGACCTTTGAAAACATTTGGCACATTATAAAATAAAAAAACACAGAAAACTGCCCTGTTACTGCTTCTGAGGAGCTGAAAGTCCTATGTCAATTTCCAGGGGGGTTATGACCCCCCCCCCAAATAATATTATGAGTTATGTTGCATAAACAGGCTGTTGATTTTCTTTACTAATTTCAGTTATTACCAGAAAAATAGTTGCATGTTTAATCATCTGGGAATTTACCTAGATTTATTTATTTATTTAGACAGAGATCTTGACACCCCCCCCCCCCCCCCCCCCCCATTGTTCAGCACAAAGTTACACCGATGTGTCAAGCAAGACACATTTTACTTTCAATAGTGTAGTAAAGTTCCCGAACAGAGAGCAAACATGCTGCTGGCATCCCCTTCATCAAACTGACTCCAAGTTCCCGGTTTCTAACAGAGATTGTCCGCTTTTATATATGTGTGTGTCTTCATGGCTCTTCATGCCTTGTGCACAAACTGAGTCTTCTCAGATGATCACGCTGGGCATTTGCCCCATAGCACACATAACGAATGTCCTCCATCACATTAGACAGAACCCAAGCCACTGAAGATGAAGTGAAATCAGCTATGAGATGCATTGTTGTTTTTCAGGAAGTGGCTAGTCTAATGAGGGGGGAAAAAACGATGGAGCAGCAAATTGGGTCAAGAAAATATTTTGAGACCCTTCTGCAGAAACTATCTTTACCATAAAGAACCCACAGTCTTGATTTTGGTGTTTATCACATTAGAAGATCATTAAGAGAGTGTCTCTCAAATAAAGACATTCTGTACATCCGCACATGTTTTACCCCAGAGCAAAATGAGTGACTCATCCATTGCTTTCTTTTTTTTCCTGTTTTACTTGTTAACATCAGAAGATGACTGAGATTTTTCTACTGTAAATTGGGAAGTATTCCTCTTCCCTAATTGTTTGTGTAGGTGTCAATATTCCCTCTTTGGCTTCTCCCTGAGCCTGTTTGAGGAGCTAACAGGCACTGATCACACAGTGGCAGCAGGCCAAAATAAAAAATGAGACAATCACACCAGACAGCAGCACTCGGGGGGGAAAAGGGGGGAACCAAAAGATATTCATCCTTTCTTCACAGAAACCCGAGCAAATCGTGTTACCCTAAAAACGGTTGGCACAAAAATGAACTTGGAAAGAAAGCGGCTCCTAATACAATAAGAAAAAGCGTGTTAAAGCTTTTGTTGCTGTACAGTGAATAATATGTTTTCATAAATATATTGTTATGCTGAGAGCATTAACTGTGTCAGAGAGAATCACTGCTGGTGTGAACCTTGTACTTCGTGATTAATTCGATTGAGTGGCTGTAATTTAAAAGCTTCCAGAGCTTCCACATCAATCTACTGAACTACTCGAATAAAACTAATGTAATGAATCAATCAGCAGAGATACACACATTAATCTGAAGAGGTCCTCTGTAAGAAACCTCTCACCACCAAGCTTAACCCTCCCGGGAAAGAGGAAAGAGTCCGAGGGAACAGGGTTAGAGAAAACAGAGGAAGATACAGGCATTTATGGCAGGTGGTTGGACACTGAAGCTAGCCTTGTCTACTAAATTCATCAGCATGAGTGACTGGACAAGTTAGTCTGAGCAACGCCAAAACAGCTGACAAACAGAGGAGACGTGCCAGGAACTGCACTGACCTTCACCGGTCCCTTCTCGATGCAGTGGTGATGGGCGGTCATCCAAATATTTAGCAACACTGAGGTTCTGATGTAACTGTCCCCCGGTGCTGCTAATGCACAAAGAAAACACCCTTTGACGTAGAAAGCACACAGACATAAGTACGCCATTATGGGCAGTGAGGTAAGCAAGATGAGTTTCACCTTTCTACAATCTGGTCACATTTCAAAACAGGAGCAACCAGTATTTTTGCTAGTTAAACTAAGTTTTTATTGGAGACTGTTAATGGTGAAAACTTTGATATTCTATGAAAATTGCCAGATGTTGTCATGGTCCTGGGCCATGTTGGCCCAGTGTTCTTAGTTTCCTTGTATGTTTGTATTTTATTCCATGCTTCCCCTGCCCATTATGTCTAAGTTCTCCCCGTGCTCTCTCTTCCCCCTGTGTGCCCTCTATGTATTTACGAGCCCTCGTCCCCTTTCGTGTTTATTCCATGTCTCCCCTGCCTGTTACGTTGGTGTTCTACTCGTGCTCTCTCTCCTCCTGTACTTCCTGTTTCACCTCTCCCGTCAGTGTTCAGTTCACCCCGCCCTGTCTCGTTATGATTATCAGTGTCACCTGTGTTCCCCGTGTGTTCCCACTTCCCTCGTTAACCCTCTGTGTATTTCTGTCTGCGTCTCCCTCTGTTCAGTGTGACGTCGTCCCTCATGTTGTGTGGATCTCCCTGTGTCTCTTCGCGTATGTTAGTTTACTTTTCCCAGTTTAGTTTTGTATTTCCCATGTTCGGCCATTCCAGCATTAAAGCTGTGATTTTGAGTTCATCCCCGTGTCTGTGAGTTTTGCGTTTGGGTCCTCCTCCTGCCTGCCACACAGCCGAGCCTTGACAGTACGACGTCACCAGACATGGACCCAGCAGGCTCCTCCCGGGAAAGCGATTTGGCCCGCATCTTCGGCCTGTGGGAGCGAGTTTCCCACGCCTCGGACATTAAAGCCGTGTCCATTGGGATAAACGCCATCGAGGCTATTCTCAAAGGGAATCCCCATCTCCACGAGCTCTCAGGATTTTCGGGCCTACTGTCCAATCTGCAGAAAGCCAAGGAGACAGTACAAATTCGCGAGCTCGTCATACCGCAACAGCGACCGCCACAATCGGGAAACGTTTCCACGCTGCTGCCACTGGACTCCTCTCCATCCACCCTCCACTCTGACTGTCACTCACCCGCTGCTTTTCTCGCAGCAATGTGGTCGGAGGATGAGGAGCCGGCCGCGATCTCTCCGTCGTTGCCGGTTTCCTCCATCACCGCACCTCCGGCTTCCCGAAGAAAACGGCATTCACGCCGCCGACGCGCCACCCCACAGCCGGACATTCGGCCTTCTAATTCACCTGCTGTGGTGAGTGAGAACTCTGTGTCTTTTCCAGACATTATGACTGTTCATTCAGGGGCTGTGTTTTGTGTGGCGGAAGTCAATGCGAGCTGCTTATCGCCTGCGCAGCCCTTCACAGCTCCGTTAGCTCCCTCGCAGCCCTTCACAGCTCCGTTAGCTCCCTCGCAGCCCTTCACAGCTCCGTTAGCTCCCTCGCAGCCCTTCACAGCTCCGTTAGCTCCCTCGCAGCCACCCTCAGTTCAGTTAGCTCCCTCGCTAGCTCAGCCATTAACTCCACCACAAGCTCCATTTTCACCTCTACCATCGCTTCAGTCATCAGTTCGGTCTGCCACTCAGTCGCCCTTAGTTCCGTCATCCACACTACCACCTGTTTCTCTTCCACCACAACCGTCGCTTCACCCAGCCACTCAGGCTGCTACTCAGTCAGTCATTCAACCCATAGCCCTGCCGTTAATATGCTCTGTAGCTGAGCCACTAGCCGCACGACCCGCAGCCACTTCAGCCACTCCTCCACCCGTCACACCTCCACTACAACCATCACTGCAGTCTCTAGCGCAGTCACCTGCAGCTCTGCTTTCCCCAGTGCAGTCTCCAGTGTCCCCAGTGCAGTCTCCAGTGTCCCCAGTGCAGTCTCCAGTGTCCCCAGTGCAGCCTCCTTTAGCACAGTCATCCACTCAATCACCAGCTCCACTTTCCCCTCAACTATCACTACCACCTCTAGCTCAATCTCCTGCGCACTCACCTCTGGTTCATTCTCCTGTGAAGTCATCTACTCCACTGCCTACTCCACTCTCACCACCTCCGTTACAACAGACATCAGTTCAGTCCCCTGTGCCAGTGCAGACGCCCTCAGTTCAGTCCCCCGTGCAGTTATCTACTTCACCACCATCAGTAGCTCAGCTCCCACTCTCATCCGCCCCTCCAGTAGCTCAGCTCGCACCTGAACCATTGGCCCAGTCCCCGATAGCAATACGGTCTTCTGTTCAGCTTAACATTCAGCCAGGGGTCCCAAACCTCTCTGGCTCTACATCAGCTCCTGCTGGAAGCTCGGATGAGCTCATCCAGGACTCCGTGGCTCCCACGCCGCCATCTGCCTCATCCGCTGGGGGTTCCAGTGAGCCCGGCCAGCACCTCCTCGTCCCCGCTGGAGGGTCCGAGAGGCCCGTTCAGCCTCCTGTCTCCGCTGGAGGGTCCGAGAGGCCCGTTCAGCCTCCTGTCTCCGCTGGAGGGTCCGAGGGGCCCGTTCAGCCTCCTGTCTCCGCTGGAGGGTCCGAGGGGCCCGTTCAGCCTCCTGTCTCCGCTGGAGGGTCCGAGGGGCCCGTCCTGTCTCCGCTGGAGGGTCCGAGGGGCCCGTTCAGCCTCACGTCTCCGCTGGAGAGTCCGAAGGGCCTGTCCAGCCTCACGCCGCATCAGCTGGAGGGCCCGAGGAGCCTGTCCAGCCGCCATCTGCGACCGCTTCGTCATCGCCTGGGCCGGCCTCTGCCTGTGCTTCTGCTACGCCTGGTCCGGCCTCAGCCTCTGCAGCTCCGCCTGGTCCGGCCTCAGCCTCTGCAGCTCCGCCTGGCCCGGCCTCAGAGTCTTCGTCCTCGTCTGGCCCGGCCTCAGAGTCTTCGTCTGCTGCAGCCTCCTCAGAGTCTTCGTCTGCTGCAGCCTCCTCAGAGTCTTCGTCTGCTGCAGCCTCCTCAGCCTGTGCTTCGCCTGGTCCCGCCTCCTCAGCCTGTGCTTCGCCTGGTCCCGTCTCGACTGGTCCTGTGCCCTCCGGGCCTCGGCCGGTGCGCCTGACACTGGAGAGCCGCCGCCGCCGCCTTCCGCGCGGTCGGCCTCCTGAACTGCTCCGTCGTCTCCTTCACCGCCGCCGTTGCCTTGCGCACGGCCGGCCTCCTGAACTGTTTTCACGTCTCCGCCGTTGCCTTGCGCACGGCCGGCCTCCTGAACTGTTTTCACGTCTCCGCCGTTGCCTTGCGCATGGTCGGCCCCCTGAACTGCTCTGTGTTTGAGTTATTTTCTTGGGCTCCGGTGTTTGCTGTGCTCTTCTTTTGTTTTCTGTTCCGAGCCCTCCGTCCTGGGCCCCCGCCGCCCGCCCTGGGTTGTTTTCTGTTTGGTTTTGTTTTTCTGTGTTTGGGCTGTCTGGAGCCAGCCCTTGAGGGGGGGGGGGTACTGTCATGGTCCTGGGCCATGTTGGCCCAGTGTTCTTAGTTTCCTTGTATGTTTGTATTTTATTCCATGCTTCCCCTGCCCATTATGTCTAAGTTCTCCCCGTGCTCTCTCTTCCCCCTGTGTGCCCTCTATGTATTTACGAGCCCTCGTCCCCTTTCGTGTTTATTCCATGTCTCCCCTGCCTGTTACGTTGGTGTTCTACTCGTGCTCTCTCTCCTCCTGTACTTCCTGTTTCACCTCTCCCGTCAGTGTTCAGTTCACCCCGCCCTGTCTCGTTATGATTATCAGTGTCACCTGTGTTCCCCGTGTGTTCCCACTTCCCTCGTTAACCCTCTGTGTATTTCTGTCTGCGTCTCCCTCTGTTCAGTGTGACGTCGTCCCTCATGTTGTGTGGATCTCCCTGTGTCTCTTCGCGTATGTTAGTTTACTTTTCCCAGTTTAGTTTTGTATTTCCCATGTTCGGCCATTCCAGCATTAAAGCTGTGATTTTGAGTTCATCCCCGTGTCTGTGAGTTTTGCGTTTGGGTCCTCCTCCTGCCTGCCACACAGCCGAGCCTTGACAGATGTTAGCAATAAACCCAGTCACACTGTAACCCTTTTTGATTAAAGGGAGAGCAAAGTTATCAATGAATGGACTCAAGGCTCACTGTTTACTTTGTGTTCCAGTCGTTTTGCTAAATTAAGCTAGCTTAGCAACACTAGCCTAGCTACTTGCTGGCGTCAACTTCATAGTATACACCCGTTCGCTACCTTCATAGTATACACCTGTTTAACTTCTGATTAACACAAATATCTAATTTCATACCTATATTTAGGCATGGAGACATGGTAAATACCAGATGCTGAAGTTGAAACTGAGTTTAGAAATGGGGAAGAAAGGCGATTTAAGTGATCTTGAACGTAGCATCGTTGGGTTGGTATTTCAGAAACTGCTGTAGTGTACTGCATAAAAGTCACCAGCGTTCTGGTGACTCAGTGACTGCAGAGTTTCAAACCCCTCTGGCATTAACATCAACACGAAAACCGTGCACCGGGAGCTTCATGATGAGTGTTTCCAGGGTTGTGCAACTCCTGTATGCGTAATGTGTAGTGAGTGTAGCTTGCTGGTAAGCCTGGAAAAAATATTTGCTTTATTTGTCCACGTTTCAAGTCAAGTCTAAAGCTAAAATAAAATCAAGTCCATAGATCTCAAATGTAGCATAGTGGAAGTGCATTCTGTGGTTTAGAAGATGCAACCTCGAATGCTTTAGCTTTCGGTCAGGAACGAGGAACCACCAACAGGCTTTGGTCCGAAGGCATCAATGACCTGCACTTTATATTTTGATGTAAGAGAAGTTGTATTCTGTAATGCACATAGACTACAACTACTTCTCTGGGCTGCCTTGATATTAGTGATGATTCTTTCCCTCCTCCTACAAAACTAGTTTCACTTAGAGCATAATGATACATTTGAGCACTGCTGTGTCTGAGTCCAGCTATCACGTGAGCTTTTCATGTTCTTCTCTACATATATTGCCTGAGTTTATACACCATCGCTGCTTCGGCTGCTTTGGCAGCTTTGGCATACCTTAAAATATCCTGCCACTCATGAGCCGATGCACCAGTGAGAGGCAAATTTAATTTTGCTCTATAAAAACTAAACTGTGACAAAAGCTAGATCTCTACTTGTCTGTTGTCCTTTTTCTTACTGCCTTTTCTTACCGTATGTCCTATTTTTGCTACAAGACTCTCTACTTTTGGCCTGTCTTAGCATCCAGTTTTGAACTTTTGAAGCCTTTGTTAGAATTAAATAGTTCTATCTGTAGATTTAACACTTGAATTTTGCTGGCTAACGCCGGTCGCTGTATGTGTAAGCTGCTTACAACATCTTGCCTCAACCTCCAAATCTGCTCTTTGTTGTATGATTCACATTATACCATCATCCTAAGCTTTAAAAAAGCCTATTCAGTATCTCCACACTTGTATCTTTGCCATGCATAACACATTACAGTTCACTTTAATAGGCAGCCTTCTGTAAATTTCTACTCCCAGTCAAACTGCATCATAACTGTTTTTGACGTAACCTGTAAATGTAATTTTTAGATGCACTTTTTGATCTTTAACTTCAGTCTACACTAAGTTGTTTATTAATGCAACTCGCATGACAGTAATTCTATGCAATTAGGCATGTACACATGGTCACGAAGAGTGGCTTAAGTTCTAACTGAACTTAATGGAGGAAAAAAGAGGTGATTTAAGTGACTATAAAAGTGGTATGGTTGCTGGTCACAGACGGGCTGGTCTGAGTACTTCAAAAACTGCTGATCTACTGGGATTTTCCTGTACAATCATCAATCAATTCAGAGGAGGATGGCCAGACTGCTTCAAAGCTGCTAGGAATGCAACACCTACTCAAATAACCAGTTATTACAACCAAGGTATGCAGAACAGCATCTCTGAATGCACAACGCATTGAGCCTTGAAGTAGATTGGCTACAACAGCGGAAGACCACACCAGGTGTAACACCTGTCAGCTAAGAACAAGAACAATGGCTACATTTTGCACAGGTTCCCCAAAATTTGCCAACAGAAGATTAGAAAAATGTCGCTGATCTGACGAGTCTTGACTTTTGCTGCAACATTTAGATGGTAGGGTCAGAATCTGGTGTCAGTGGTTCAGGCTGGCAGCTGTGGTGGTGCAATACAGTATGATATGGGGTTTTTTTGGCCTCTTGTTACTAACTGAGCATCTTTAAATACCACACTCTACCTGGGTGTTCCTGCTGTCCATGTTCATCCCTGTATGACACAGTGAGTCCATCCTCTGATTGTTGTTCACAGTAGGAAAACTCTTCATGTCACAAAGTTCAAACCATCTCAAACTGGTTTCTTGAACGTGACAGTCCTCAGATGGCCTCCAGATTCACCAGATCTCAGTTTAATAGCGCTACTTTGGTGACACGGATTCACATCATGGATGTGCAGCCAACAAATCTGCAGCAGCTGTGATGCTGTCACGTCAACATGGACCAAAATCTCTGAGGAATGTTTCCTGCACCTTGGAAAATATCCCAGAAAGAATCATGGGGTCCAACCTGGTACTAGCAAAGTATACCTAATGAAGTGGCCAGTCGTTGTATTAGCACAGACAATGTAGTAAGTCTTTTTTGTTTTATTTTGTTGTTGTTTTTTTTAATCAAATTAAAATTGTTCCTGTCACAACACCATTATTTTTTGCCACTGTGACAACAAAGTCTTCCTTTGATTACTTCGTACTAAGTCAAGTTAGCTCTCATTTGGCCGACAGTGACAATGTTTGCCTAATGAGGTGACTTGAAAATAAAAATAATATATGTCACATGGAGTAAAGGTGAAGTTTATCCCTGTCGAGCCAGCGACTTAAATTGCCTTTCCTCGCAATTAAATCACAGTGCCTTTAAAAACTCGTTAAGTGCTCTCCAATGGGAGTTTTTCTTTGCAGCATGACTGAAAAAAAAGCAAAGAATTCATTCACAGGTCATTATATTTGAGTACCTGCATTTTCAGATCTAATTATTGTTTCCACTTTTACTAATCAGCAGTGTTTGTCTGATTACTTTGCCTCATGCTTAAGGTTTGCTTTAACATCCTTACCTCAGTGCAAAAAATGTTTTATTGGCAGCTAAATTAGACAGGTTGCAGTGAGCAAATATTCAATGATCATAGCTGGAAGGCTACACTCGATCCATCCAATAACTTTCTGTTTGACTACTGAATTGTTCTGTGACCAATGATTTGTAATTAGGGTGTTTTCTTTATTCCCCTCCCCGATGTGTCCAGCTCACTGGGCTGTGCAGACAACTCCCACACAGGCGATTGTCAACTCCGGTGGGCTTCCCCAAGCTCCTTGACCCCTCTCAACATCAGTGAGAGTGAATTTCATTACCTGCAGTTATGTAAACATTAATTAGATGAGGGATTTTGGATACTGGCCCAAACCAAATCCTTCCTTCTGCACTGAGCTGGAAGCCATCACTCTCCACCGTGCTCAGGTTTGTTGTCTTGGCATTGGCGTGCATGTGTATGTGCACATTTCTTTCGTCTGCTTCACATAAATAAACCTACAGTACAAAAAACGACTAAATATATGCACCCATCCGCCTGATTGAGCTGTGTGATATAACGCTGAGCCTCAGGGTGGATGTAGTTTAGTTTAACTTGGTTTGGCAGTGATTTTTCAAACAGGGCAGAAGGATCAGGAGCCTAACTAACCACAAGTAGGCTGTACATAGCCTGAGGTGATTCACACAATTGCAGTCAAGATGCTGCTTTGTTTCACCCCTACACCCTGCCTGTAAGAGCATGTAAAGGATAAGAAAACGGATTCGGCATCTGTTATCCTTCCTAAATCGTCTCCAACACTGAATCATCATGTTTTATTTGGAAGTGCATATGGAGTCGACGCCTTGAGGCTGTCACTCTGCATTACCCGTGACCGGCATCACGTATGCAGGAAGGAGTAAAACAAGCTGTAGTGTAAATTATCCACAAATCCCCACTCTGGAGGAAACACTTTAAAACCCTCAGAATAAACCTGAGAAGCAGCACGGCAGTCGGTTTCACTTTGAGGTGCTTCTTCGAGGAAGGAGGCAGAGCAGAAAAGTTGATGTGAGTGCAGATGTGTGTGTGTGTGTGTGTGTGTGTGTGTGTGTGTGTGTGTGTGTGTGTGTGTGTGTGTGTGTTATGTATTCTCATTAGGGTGTTTGTAGAGGCTGCATATAATGGAAATGAAAGACCCTCTCAAAAGAATTGCTGACTTTGACCATTTTGATCACAGCTCATTATAATAGCTCTCTTCACTTCCTGCTGAATCTAAGATGGCAACAGAGCAGCGGGAGTCCCGCCTTTGAAATACCACAATCTCGCATCTATCCTCAGAGCGCGAGCAAGTGTGGACAAATTAAGAGGAACACCAAATGATATCAAGCACCTGAGGGGTGGTGAGGTGGAGGAGCGTCGCTCTTTGCTTTGAAAACAGATTCGAGCCTTCTTTAGATGCTGTCACAGTCTGAAACTGTTCATTCAATAGAAGATCCCCCCCCCCTTTGAAGGATAACTGAGGTGGAAATCTGCTTTGCACGCTGAGATCCAAAAACTCCTCATAAAGGTTCATTCATGCTCAGATCTTTTCATGGCTCAGGGGTGCAGAATTTGAGCTCCTTACGCCAGGTTTCTCTCGTCTTTGTGCACAGGCGTTAGATAAAAGTGGTTTCTGAAAGGCAGCACCACCATACATTCGAGCTTTGTATGCCCAAGGTCACAAAATACAGTTTTCTCTGGAATGAGCGACCGAGGTGCCGGCTCAATTTAGTGGTCTTATTTGAGGCGGCACATTGGAGGCACTTAACCACGACAAAGTGTCCATTTATGACCAGCGTGCTGCTTTGCTGATGCACTTTTGTCCACTTTGGGTACTTGCTGTTCTGATTTCTGGAAGTCTGGTTAGTAGCCTCACATCAGTTGGCTAACATGCAATCACCATTTTAACAGTAACAATGCTGAAAATTAAAGTAAATGTGCTTTTTGAGCTTTCTAAACCTGCAGACACCTTGTGAAACTCAACCAAATTGCTTTACTTACTCAAACTTCAGGGTGTGGAAGGGGGAAAAAAGTAGAGATTACATTTACATTTCAAAGGGAACATACCAAGGCTTGAGGGTCCTTGCATAGATGTATGCGATCCATATTATTTATAGCTCAGGAATGTCCCCCGGGACGCTGATGCTGCTCGGCGTCTGTCAGGCCACAAGCGAGGACAGTTAGGTGAATGTAGTTTGCAATTAGTGAGCCAAAGGGTTCCACAGTGCGTGACCAACATTTAATCACTCCATTGATCCGGCAACTATTTGGAAAACGAAGCGAAGCAGCTGACAGGAGCTGGTTTTAGACACACGGAGCAGGTGGACTTTATATTATATCTCCGATTTTCTGCTCCAGCATGAATGTGATCACACTGGGATGTTTAGCATGCCGGAGACAAACTGACACTCTGTTAGCAATAAGTGACAGAGGCTGAGAGAATGAGTGGAGCAAGGTGACTCCTGCCCTTTTGTTAATGAGCACCGCTCCTGTGGCTCATTCTAACACCACAGACTGATGTATGAGTGGCTCCTGTTGAATGCCGCAGGAACAAAGTCCCTATTCCCGGGTGGATTTCTTGGAATCTCACTCCATTCTGCCTGTGACAGCGGTGCATGCACATGCACACACACACACACACGCAAAGAGCAGGACCATCAACTCCTGCAGATGTCGGTGGACAAAGAGGCAGAATTGGAAAAAGGCAAACTCCAAAGCTGCTGCTGCTGCTCAAATAAATTGATCAGCTCATGAAAATGAGAAGTCAAGTTTATCCCTAAACTTGCACTTTGTTGTCACTGACTTAGAATCGTCATTTACGTCTTTCCGACTCGAGTCTCCCACTCAACACTTTCCGGCTGCGTTCACAGATGAATAAGAGTTTCTGAAGTTTATAATAGACAGATGAAATGTCTCTGCAGATCCTTTTTGAAATATTAGTGGTGCTTGACTCGCAGCCCACGAGGGAGACAGCAGCACTTCCACGGCATCTCAGCGCATCTTGAAAAGGCCAATTTGTCACTTGTCAGAACGCATATTTTTGTTTGAAACAATTTCTTTCGGTAATATTTTTTTACATTCCCCCATGGTCCATTGCCATCAGATCATTTGGCGTCACGTTGAATAGCACTTAGTGGCTAAAAGCCCTCTTGTCTTTGATAAAGCATGTGAAGGGTACGTCATCAGGGCTGCTCGCTTCCTTTTTTTTTCTTTTTCGAAGCCACGTTTCACACGAGCTCATCATTGGTGATTGAAATTTTGCTGAAAAAATTAAAATTAAAAATTAAAAGTGCTGCACATGAAATTACATACCTAATTTTCAGCTGGGTTTCATGCACATAATATCTGTTGTAATCATGCTTTATTCACTAAATAATGTCTGATTGACCGAATTCTACATCCCTTCTGCAGAAAACAATTTCCCTGTGGAATTAGTGGCTGTCTGCATTCATTAAGCTCAGTATTGGTCTAATTATGCGCCAGTGAGCACCTACGGACTAATTAACAGGGGATCAATAAGGGCCCTGGATGCCTCTCACGTAGGGCCCCAACATTCACCCCCCTCATTAATGGGGGTGCACCGAGTTTTCAAAGAGGATTTCTCTGGCTCTTTCCTGGGGGCTGGATGACACATTAGGCTGAGGGTTTGGCAAAAGTTAGTGTTTCTCCTCCTCTCTCTCCCTCTCTTTCTGCATTAATGCGTGTCAAGCAAACTGATTATAAGCATGTGAAAATTACCACAGGCTCCAGAAGAAGATGGCAAACTATTTAAGGGTGCTCTACGAGTCTTCAGGCCCGGTGGAGATTTAACATGATTATGGATGAAAGGCTGAAAGGACCTGTGACAGCACAGATTTAGCCATGATGTCGGCACTGCGCTGAATTTAAAGGAATAGTTCAGCCACCTTTTAATATATTTTTTTGATTTCTTGAGAGGATTTTAATCAGCTGTACAATACATCTGCCTATCAGCACCACTGGCTGCTAGCATTAGCCTCACATTCACCTGAGAGGCGTCAGTATTCCCCTCCAATCATTATTTTTCATAAAGCGCCCCTTTAAAGATTATTTTAGCTCTGAAATTAAGTAAATTTAACCGAAAGTCCTTTAGCTGCAGAGGCTTTAGCAGCCAGCTGCAGATTGGTGACAGCTGTTGCAGGTATAGCATTTATCAGAAACTGTCATGGCCAATTAAGTGTTGGTGACAGGAGCATTGTGGAAAGCGCTGGCCACAAATGGAGGAGGAACGCACCAGGCAGGGTATGTCACGTCAGAGATGATTTGACATGGCATCTCCCAGGAGCCTCTAAGGGATACAGTGCTGCATGATTTAGAGAGTCAATTATGCAAGTTATTGATGTGCTTTTAATCAAAGCTAAGGCATCTTTCGATTTCAGAATTTAGGAGTTTGCTGTTGGAAACTGAGGAACTGCTTTTGCAGACTGCCTGATTTTAAAGAAGTGGAATGACATTTCAGCTAATTATGAGTGGCTGAAGTGAATGAAAAACAAAGGAAAGCAAATCCTTGTGTAAAGAATTGAGTACTGTTGAGCCGCTGACCGCACAGTGGGGACTAAACAGGACAGGGGAA
The DNA here is from genome assembly GCF_057382275.1 of Copadichromis virginalis. Classification (NCBI taxonomy): domain Eukaryota; kingdom Metazoa; phylum Chordata; class Actinopteri; order Cichliformes; family Cichlidae; genus Copadichromis; species Copadichromis virginalis. The sequence goes on from NC_140626.1 coordinate 25,554,100, forward strand.
ACTGTGTGCTGTTTGAGGTGCGAACTGGATCTTCATTTGAGCCAAACACTAAAAATTTTACTGATAACTGTGATTCGAGCTATTTCTTATACTTTGTAATATCTTTCCGTCCTCTTCCGGTTAGGCTATGCAAACTGGAGTAAATTAAAAGGCGCAATGAGCTTTATGTAGACAATATTTCGGTTTGAACCCAGTTTGACAAATCCTCTCAGATGTAAAAATATTATTTTTATTATTACTGTTATTACTGTTATTTAAACAATTTCAAGATACATTTCTTTTTTCCCTATTTGGTTCGTAACCTTTTACCTTTTGAATTCAGGCTAGACGATATTAGAGTGAGAGAAAGCAGACAGTTGGAAATGCATTTAATAAAGGTCATCTGTGTAGAGGGAGAGGTTATGGACTAGGCTAGACTGTGCCTTGTGAATCTGTCCTGGCTACAGATGGATATCATGTCTGTGTCTAACTACACTATAAAGCCACTGTCACCTATTATTTAATGAACTCTTGTTGCCTCAATTTTTACTATTCAAATCTAATTTTTCTGAAGCGAGATTATATTTAGGTGAGTTATCATCTGAAGGTAAAAAGCATACGTATAAAGCATGCTACTTTCATAAGCCTGCGACCAACGACATCGATAGGCCTTCTTGATAATTCAAGTTAAAGGACGTAGAAATAAAATACAAGACAAGCTGTTGGAAATATGTCATATAAGAGTATTAACATCACACCGGCATCACAAACACAGTCAAGCAGTAATACAAATTAGATATAGCTGCCTGTGTTGGTACTCACCTGTCAGATACAGTGGCCATGTCTGTAATGATGCAACATTCAATCCGTTGTAGGGTTTAAACAGGTCAGCTATAAAGTGATTCTACCCCTCCTGCACAGCTGTCATAAAGGCAAAGATTAGCTGTCAAAACAGTGCAGATAGGGCTTAGTCAGGGCTACGATACATTAACATAATAAAAGAAAAGTTGGAAACAAAGGCTTTCCCTTCCTAATTTCATAGTTTTGCAATTTTGCATTTTGTCACACTTAAATATTGCAGATCATCAAATATAATTTAACATTTGTAAATTTGTCCACTCTTCTTTGTAGGATTTTTAAAAAATTCAGCCACATTGAAGAGTTTTCAAGCATGAACATTCTGTTTAAGGTTGTGCCAAAGCATCTCAGTTTGATTAGGGCAGACCAAAATCATCTTTTTGACTTTTTATTTGTTTGTTTGCTTTAGTTCGGTGTTTTTTAGCCATTCAGAGATGGACTTGCTCGTGTGTGTTTTTTATCGCAGTCCTGCTGAATAACCTAAATGTGCTTGAGCTTGGGGGCATGAACTGATGGCTGGATGTTCTCCTTTAGGATTTTCTGGTTGAGAGCAGAATTCATGGATCAGTCATGACACAGACCATCACATTACCACTACCACATTTTGACTGTTGCTATGATGTTTTTATGAAATCCTGTTTTGTTTTATGCAGACGTAACAGGACTCAAACCTTCCAAAAAGTTATTTTCCCTGCAGTTCTTTAGATGTTGTTCTGGTTTCTTTTGTGACCTTCTGGATGAGTTGTTGATGCACTCTTGGAGTAATTTTGGTAGGCTGGCCAATCCTGGGAAGGGTCACTGCTATTCCAAGGTTCACCAGAGTCTTAAAGGGTAACAAATGGCTTTAACCCTTTCCAGATTGATAGTGACTGTGTTTATTTAAATTATGTCATGATGTGTTGCCTGGGTGTGGACAGTGAAGCTAAACTTAGCTTTCCAAAAAATGTGGTTAATCAGTTAATTCATGATTTTTGATGTGGGGGTATCTTAGGTTATTTTTGTCTAAAATTCGTTTGATGATCTGAAATAAGAAAGAGGACAAATACTTGTCACGGCACTGCAGATTCCCAGTCCAGGCTAAAGCAAACGTGTGAATAACGTAAACTTTCAACTCCTGCGGTTGCACAAAGACTTGTGGTCGTACTGAAGTCTATGGAAAGACTGTTGTCGCCTCTTTTCCTGTATAATGTAGGTAAACACTTTCCTTATGGGCTCAATTACTAGTTAACAACTAGTCAGTTGCAAGTCATGTAACTCGCGATGAGGATGCACTGCACTCAGTTTGTTTTAGATCTGTCCATCCCTCATCAGATCCAGTGTCAAAATAACAAAACGGCGATGATCAGCTTTACGTTGGGGCTTCACGATGGTCACAACGGCTACTATCTATGGTAATTTAGGCAGCAGGTAATGAAGTGAGTACTGCTGCAATGTCCTGAGCTAAAAATAAAAAGGCCTTTCATTGGTCTGGATAGATGTAGTTACCTGCTAAACGATACTCTTTGTTCACTTTAAATGATTGATGGAAACGACACAAGAACGATTACTGGCTGTAGCTTAAGTAGGAGAGGTTTTGAGGGAACTGGCTAAACAGTGTGCAAGGTATAACCAATGATGTCACTGTGATAAGACCCCCGCAGTGCTGCTGAATACAAAACTGAGGGATGACCTCTGCAAGCTTCCATAACACCAGGCACTACCCGGCTCTGTCGGCTTCCAGCATCCAGCATGAAGCCTCTACAGCACACACACACAAACACATGCGTAATGCACTCGCTTGCATCATCATAACCCCTCTCACATAAACACACACACACAGAATTAATGTGGCTCGAATGATATCTCAAGGACTCGGTTTCCACACCATGCTGGGTCTAGGAAGCAGGCCAGGTTTTGGGGTGAACTGTCTCACTCGAGTCAATTGGACAAACAGGGGGCGCACTTCCGGGAGCCTGTGGCTTTGTTTCCTGCTCACCTGCAAACGAGACACCTGATGTGTCTTGGCTCCAGAGAGCTGGGTAATACTTGCCACTACTTGCCACCTTTCACCCAGATTTTGCAGTCTATCCTCTGACTTCTCAGAGTGTGAGATGCCATGCGGTGCAGGCGGTAGTTTGGGAGCAGCAGGTAGCTGTGAGGCGTTACTCAATGCCAAATGATGTCTCTGTCTCGACTACAGCAGATCAATAAAAGCTCTGACCTCGGCTGTCAGCCAGCTCAACTCTGTTAGCAAAGGGAACGCTCATGAAACAGGAAGCGCACAATAGTGTGTGAGCTTAGCAGCTAGGTCATTTGAATTTTTTGTCTGACATGAGCACCCAAGGGCGGCAATTATTGATTCTTGTCAGAAAAATCCTGTCATATGATGGTATTTCTTTTGGCCTCGGTGATAAAATCAAATGTTTGCTAGGTCTTTGAGGAATATTTTAAGTCTCCCATTGGCCTCTTTGACACATGTTGAATCTGAAAATTTCTCATTTGCGTGCTCAGTCACTTTTGTTTCCTGTAGAAAAAGCAGACTTCGCCCTGTAAAACACATTTTACAATCATGTTTTTCTTTAAAAATAACCGACATTCCTCTCAATCCTGACTAAATCTATTAACGAAATACCTCCTCTGTCCTCCAGCTAAGTAGGTCAAAGAATTTTACGTAATAACGCAAGGACTATAAATACACAAGCAAACTGTCAGCAGCTAATCATGTCTGATTTACGCTGGGACGATGCTGATGAGACTATTTTTCTCCGCAGCGCTCGCACCTCTCTGATGCTAACTGGTCAACTTTTAGAAGGAGTTTAAAGCCTCAGGCCCATTTTTGCATGAATGGGTGTCCTTTCTTTTCCCCTGTGACTCATGGATCATAGCGTTTACCAGTCAGTAAGTATTTAAGGATGCCTTAAAAAGTGAGGCATGCAGATCTTTAAATAACCGGCGTTGTTGCTGGAACATATACAATGTTTTTTAGAAAAAAGGGGAAAAAAACCCTTTAAATAAATTCAGTGAATGCGATATTGTAATGCTAAATTATAAAGCTCTTTAAATAATGCAAGGCACTGATCCTGTCAGGCAGTTTGTTCCTGCTTAGTGAACCATTCATAAGCCGTGCTCATTCATAAAAAAACACAAATGTGCAAAGGTGATCAAGGTCTTTGTTTATTACATGTCCGGATGTATTTTACAGTAAAGAACTATTATTATAATTAGGTTGTTATTATTAGTAGATTTTTGTGCTCGTGATTATTACTTCAGGTGTTCTCTTTCTACTTTACTTTGGATTTTTAATACAAAGAGCATCGTCATCTCATCTGTTGCGTTAGTGTTTTACACAACTTACACAGGACAGATGAGGCCATGCACTAACAGATCATTCAATATAGAATTCAGGAAAAATATATGAATTTGATTTGATTTATTTAACTTTTACACACAGAAGGTGCCCACAGATACACTACACCTCTTTTCTGCAGGAAAACAGTGCTAAATGGGCTCTTTCTGAGCAAAATATCATACAATTTACACTCAATAGAGACTAATAAGATAAAAAAGTGAATGGATAAAATGAAGGGACGTTCATGCTAAAGAAAGTGATCAGAAAGTTGAAAGGGTACATCGGGGTAGCCTTCATAATCTTCACAAGCTCCTTTCAGTTAAAACTAAAATACAGACAGGTAACAAATTAAAGTGTTCTTGCCCACCAGCTGCTGCCAGAACAGCCTAACTGCATCTTGGCATTGACTCTACGTCATAAGATAAAGGTGATCACTCAGAGCAACTGGGTATTGATTTGTAGCAACTCCCCTCTCCAAGGAGACAAGTGGGAACAGACCTCTGCGGTGAGATTTATCTCAAACATAACAAAGCCGCAGAATATCCTTCAGTGTTTCACTCTGTATATTATTATAATATCTGTATATTACAGTGATTAGTTTCTGAATCACTACGCAAAAAATCAGGACCATAAATAAACATTGACTAAGAAGTCATAAAATAAAAAAATAACTTCCTCATTTGGTCTTTTTTCCTATTATTTTACACTTTGCATTAACTGGAATACAAACTCAGATGAGACTCACTCGGTTGCAGAACATCAAATGTCCCCTGCAAGTCCCAAATGCCTCTCTTTCCCAGACGCATTGAAAGAAAAAAGGGGATTAGACTGAAAGTAACAAATAAAAATAAAGAAATCTAAACCTTAAAGGGTTTTTTCACATGAAAGCAGTAATGTTTTATGGAGAGAACTCTTTTTAAATCTTATCCTATAAGCCCATTTAAAATCTGGGGAGATGGCAGCGCTGAAAGTGGGAATGTCTTTGCTCCACGGTCACAGCTCATAGAGGACTTTATCCTGCCTGTGACTGTGTATCCTCTCAGAAAAGAAACACCATGGAAAAGTAATCCTACTTGCCTGAATTCACCCTGGATCAAAAGTCAGCAAGAAAGGAAACGAGCACAGGAGGCCAGCCAGCCAACGGGTGGACTGTGCTTAAATTGGGTAATTTTAGATGATATATATCCACGTCACACAGGACCTTATAGCCTTCTCTAAATCACGACAGGGACTTTGGGCCACTAATTGCGCATTTCCTCCTCACATCTAACAAACACAGCATCGCTTGTGACCTTATCTCTGTGCCTGTCAGAGTGTTAGCATTCACATGGCAAGTGTGGCGATGAATGTAATTACTGGAGCCCAAAATAATAACACCATCGTCTTTGAGCGACCAGCAGCCAGTCAACTGTAACAGAGCCCCACCCTCCCTCCTCCAAATTACATGAGACAAAGACAAAAATAGAGTCATTATCGTCCTGGGTCTGTGGGAGAGACCCATTCAGAACAGACTGGAGAGAAGGGATGGGATATTAATAATTCAGGATTTTAATCTCTCACGATAACACTTATAGTAATCCTATTATAAAGTTTATTACAGGCGCACAACTTTAAAATGACACCCAGCAAAGAGAAGTCAAAGAGAAGTATGCAATATGCATACACAACTCTCCATTTTTTAGTTTTATCACGGATCTTGAGGTGTTCCCACACCTGATGTTTTTGTCACTTGCCTAGTTCATTATACAGGATTCCCCTCAAATTATTTCCATTTTTATGTTCTGGAAGAACTGCTTAAAGTAATTAAAGAAAGAGAAAACACGCGCACCTTCTGTACTGCTTGGATTTTTACATTTTTTTAAGGTTTAGCGATTTAAAAGGAGCACGAATCAATTTATATATCATTGTATTCTGATTCTAACTTAGGTTATGACCTTCAAACAGCAACTCAGACTGCTGTGGAGCGTTGATTGAACGATATTATTACTGGTGTGTCAAGGTCTGAAATGAGCTTTTAATTTCATGTTTGGAGTCAAACATAGACAAAGAATACATGAGTCCTTGAATCTCATCTTGTGGGTATACATGTGTGTATGCGTGCATGTATGCTTGTTCATTATACTGGTGCAACGTATGCGCTTTCATACCTTTACCTTTGTATTTTCCATGTATTAAATGTGCTCAATGAGCAAAGCTGCCTTCAAAAACGTGAAAGACCTGCAATTATATGAGAACTGATTAAACTCTTCTGGATGATGACGGCCAAAGAAAGAAAAGCTGCAGTGCTCAGTGAAACTGCAAACAAGCCCAGCGCTACATCTCTGACTCTACAGGGTCCACTAAGCATGTAAAAGGTTAAAGTTCATGACAGTGCAGTCAGAAAAAAACTGAACAAGTATGGCTTGTTTGCAAGGTTTGGCAGCTGAAAGCCTCTTTTCTCTAAATACAACACGGCAGCGCAACTGAGGTTTGCAAAGTTGCATCTGAACAAACCACAAGACCTCTGATACAATGTCTTTTGGACAGATGGGAACAAAAAACAAACACAGCATATCAGCTAAAACATTTCATATGGACTGTTGAGCACGGCGGTGTAGTGGCAATGATTTGCGCTTGTTTTGCAGCCATAGGATCCAGACACCACGGAGTCGATGAGCCAACCATGAACTCCTCTTTATACCTAAATATTCTAGAGTCAAATGTGATCCATATGTCCAACAGCAAACCTGCGAATCTACAGCAGAGTGGCTGAAAAGGAAAGAATCAATGTGTTGCAATGGCCCAGTCAAAGTCCAGACCTCAACCTGATTAAAATACTGTGGGAAGACTTAAGAGAGCTGTGCACAAACAAACACTCGTAACCCACAATGAACTGAAGCAACACTTTAAAGAAAAGTGGGACAATATTTCCCCAGAACAACTTGTGAGACTGATAAAGTCATGTAGAAAACCATTACTTCAAGTTATTGCTGCTAAATATGCTTCTACAAGCTACTGAATCATCGAGTGTGCTTCGTTTTTCACACGCTGCTTCTTCATTTTTACTTAAATAAATAATGACACTGTTTAATACATCATGTGCTGCGGTTCATCCTGGGTGTATTTACCTAATCTTAGGACTTCTTATGAAGTTGTGTTAGTTTGAGAGTGTAGAGCGATGTATGAGCTGAGTCTCATACTGAGGAGGTGTTTTGCTAAAACAGTGAAAGTTTGACTGTGTCAGAGTTATTTGGGTTTGTTAATAATTTAATTTGTTTTTAATTAATTTGGTTTTTCAGCTCAGTTTAGTTTCAATTAGCGTCTGGACTGGGTTTGTTTGTTTCAATTTAGTTTTTATTGTTTCAGCATCTGTAATGAAGGTGCATCACTTTGTAAACAGCAGATATTTGCACATGATTAACTCTGACACTGTCAAGATGAAAGAAGTCGCCCAACAAGCAGGTTTATGAGATTTTAGTTGATACTGGTGAATTACTGCTCTTGGAATTAAAATATATCCTATTATGGCGTGTTTGGTTAGGTCAACAGAAAATTATTATTTTAATTTGTCCCTGAGGTGATGTGAGGCAAAGCTGTTTAAATTAGTGAGTGAAACATTTGAAAAAGTTTCAGGTGGCTATAGAGGAGGGGGTTCTAATGAGTACATAACCTCTAATTGTAGACCAGGAAAAATGTTTATTTATCAGTTATTCTTTTTTCGTTTGTTTTGTTTTTCCTTTTTTATCTTATTCCTGATTTTATGGTAATAGAGTTTATTGAGAAGTTGTGTTTTCAATTTAAGGAGCTTGGAAATACAGTGCCTGGACTTCTTAAGGTTAAGGTGAAGATGTTTCACCTCTCATCCAGGAGGTTTCTACACAGACATAGTCTATGAAGGGTTAATGGAGATTAAAGATCAGATGCAGGTGCTAAAATCAAATGCCACCTGTGGGCAACATGGTTTCATTCTGTATTGTGGTTCTCAGGATCTCGCCTTTGCTTTTTGTCTCTGATGTGCTTCAGCTGGATTGATTGAGCCATGACATCCAGCTCATACTGGGGTGGTTTGCAGCCAAGTGTGAAGCTGTTGGGATGAAAATTAGTACCTCCAAGTCTGAGGGTGGAAAAAGAGTGGAGTACCCACTCTGGGTAAGGAACAAGTGGAGCAGTTTAGCATCATGAGTGAGGGGAGATCTGCAGCGATGCTGAACTGGTGAAGATGAAAGTGAAACTGTCAGTTTAGTGGTTGATCTATATTCATACCCTCACTTATGCCCACAAGCTTTTGATACTGACTGACAGAAGGAGACTGCAGACACAATCAGCAGAAAAAAGCTTCCTTCAGAGGGTGGCTGGACTCTCCCCTAAAGATGGGATGCAGAGCTCAGTGATTCAGCAGAAACAGCCATTAATCCTTCGCATCCAAAGGAGAGCTGAGTTGTTTTGGACTGGGATGTCTCCTGGACACCTCTTGGGTGAGGCGTTTTGGAGATGTCCTATTGGGAGGAAAACTTGATTGCATCTCTCGGGTGGCTTGGTGTCCCCCTGAATGAACTAGAAGGAGGTGGTTGAGGAGAGGGAGGTCTTCTCTGCTTCTCCACAACCCTGATCCAGACTCGGATAAGTGGGAGTGGAAGATACGACTTTGATATAATTTTGAGATCAGCGGTGCATCATGCATGTTGTGTTGATCAATTTAACCAAATTGACAAATGCTTAAATTTTAAATTTTTCTCATGTATTTCTATTTTATTTTAGCTTGTTTTGTAAGTATGTTACCTTCAAAGGTTTGGCACTACGTACACAGATCTGTGTTTCCGAACAAACAACACATTTGCATTTATTTAAAATAACAATAAATTGATCATAAATTATGCAAGTGACTATTAATGATTCATTGAATTATTCATCCTTATTGATTTTTCATCAAGAATCCATTTTCAGCAGCCATCACTCAAGTGTTCCTCAGCCATATTGTGTTCCCTGATGTTAAAAGACTTATTGAGCTTGAGGAAAAATAACAACTTTTCCATTTGTGTTAGCACTGTTAAATTTTCCTCCATCCAAAGTCTGTATTTTTTAAATTTTTAATATTTTCCATTTACAATACTAGAAAACAACTAGTAAAGGGGAACTGAGGAAAACTAACAAAAAGTTTTCAGAATAGAAAACTTTTTGTTAGTTTTCCTCAAACTGGGGCCAGCAACACATAAGCACATGAGATACACAGAAAACACAATATAGAAACCTGGAGAAACCCCGGGACTTGGAAACATGAGAAGTGAAGTGAAGCAGTGGATGATGAGCAGATAATCCAACAAGGAACAAAGGAAAATGCCCACAATAAAGACAGAGGGTAACGAAGGAATACAGAAGGGAGAATATGACACAAGGTAGACACAGCTGAACCTAATCTGACACATAAGACAAAGAGGAAGCAAAGCGGCACTGGCGGTTGAGTGGTTGGCGGAAATGGTGTGGCGCGGCAGCTGCAAGGCAATTGAGGAATGGTCGGTATTGCATGGCAGCCGCAAGCGGTTGGCGGTGTGGCATAGCATGCCAGCTGCTGGCAGTTGAGTGGTTGGTTTCACGGCAGCTGCAGGTGATTGAGTGGTTGGTTAGTGGCATGGCAGTCGGAGGCGGTTGAGCGGTTGGAGGCGTGGCACAGTGTGCCAGCTGAAGGCAGTTGAGTAGTTGGCTTCGCGGCCGCAGGCGGTTGAGCGGTTGGTTAGTGGTGTGGCAGTCGCAGGCGGTTGAGCGGTTGGCGGTGTGGCACAGTGTGCCAGCTGAAGGCAGTTGAGTAGTTGGCTTCGTGGCAGCCGCAGGCGGTTGAGCGGTTGGTTAGTGGCATGGCAGTTGCAGGCAGTTAAGCGGTTGGAGGCGTGGCAGCCTCAGGTGGTTGAGCGGTTGGTTAGTGGCGTGGCAGTCGCAGGCGGTTGAGCAATTGGTTAGTGGCGTGGCAGTCGCAGGCGGTTGAGCGGTTGGAGGCGTGGCACAGTGTGCCAGCTGAAGGCAGTTGAGTATTTGGCTTTGCGGCCGCAGGCAGTTGAGCAGTTGGTTAGTGGCGTGGCAGTTGCAGGCAGTTAAGCGGTTGGAGGCGTGGCAGCCTCAGGTGGTTGAGCGGTTGGTTAGTGGCGTGGCAGTCGCAGGCGGTTGAGCAATTGGTTAGTGGCGTGGCAGTCGCAGGCGGTTGAGCGGTTGGAGGCGTGGCACAGTGTGCCAGCTGAAGGCAGTTGAGTAGTTGGCTTCGCGGCCGCAGGCGGTTGAGCGGTTGGTTAGTGGTGTGGCAGTCGCAGGCGGTTGAGCAATTGGTTAGTGGCGTGGCAGTCGCAGGCGGTTGAGCGGTTGGAGGCGTGGCACAGTGTGCCAGCTGAAGGCAGTTGAGTATTTGGCTTTGCGGCCGCAGGCAGTTGAGCAGTTGGTTAGTGGCGTGGCAGTCGCAGGCGGTTGTGCGGTTGGTGGCCTGATGTGGCAGCCACAGGCGGTTGAGCGGTTGGTGGCGCTCATACAGGTCCATGTCTGCTGGGTCCATAGTGTGGTCAGATTTTTTGCAAGGGCAGATCGTGTGGAGAAGAGAGAGTGGACCCAAGGCAGACAAACAGCGAGATAGGCGAGAGTTTAATAGATAGCCTTTATTCTTGGCTGCATGAAAATACTACAAAACAACTAGTAAAGGGGAACTGAAAAAACTAACAAAAAGCTAAACTTGGGACAGCAAAACATAAGCACATGAGATACACAGAAAACACAATATAGAAACCTGGAGAAACCTGGTGGAGTTGGAGCTGCAAGGTGACTCAGAGTCAAGGTTCTGATGTAATCTGATGTTCTGCTGCTTAGCTGAGACACCAGGGTCTCCCACTTCTTTTTTTTTTCTAAGGTTAGACCCCCTCCAACCCTCCACACATGTGATTTAACAAATGTTCCTGCTCAAAAACAGCAGGAACATTTTCAAGTATGCTAACATAAATTAGCCCCCAATAAATTTTCATTGGGTAACACAGTGTTTAACTGAAACACAGGAATGACTGCTAATAATAGACACTTTTGTGCCTCTGTATAGATAATCCATTAAAATCATGAATGATTTACTATGAATGACTCCATTAATTTTCATTTACACCATTTCTTGTCAATTCAATGTAATTTCTATAGAAAATAAATGTATTTTTTTTATCTAAAACAAGAACATTATAGAACCTCAGATGGGTTTTTTGTTTTGTTTATTTTTGTTTTGTTTGTTTCGTTATTTCACACGCACATGCCAATTTTAAAAACACCTTTAGACCTTTTCATTTTGGAAATGTTTTTATTGTTAAAGACAGATCGTTTTTACATGTGGATCATTTTTTGTATAGAGTGATGAGAAAAAGTCCATGTGCCACTTCTCATTTCTTTATATTTTGCTTGAAAAAAAAGGGAATTGGCAGAGTGATTTACTGAAGCATGTGCAAATATATATAAATACATGTATTTACAGCATGAGCAAAGATTGAGTTTGTACTCCATTTTCAATCCATTTATTGGTGGTGGACCTGTATCTGATGCCACTGAGGTCACAATTCATCACTTTTGACAAGATCTCCAACACCCCTGGATGAAATGCAGCTCCAAACCATGACAGAGCCTCCACTGTGTTTTACAAATAACTGTAGACACTCACTGCCGTGCCTCTCTCCTGACGACCTTCCTGCATATTGATGAGAATCTGAACCAAAAATGTCATATTTGAATTTATCACTCCATCAGATCTGCTGCCACTGATTTTCAGTCCAGTTCTTGTGTAATTTGGCATGCTTCAGCCTTTTCTCCCTGCTTCCCTTCCTTAAGAACAGCTTCTTGACAGCCACCCTTCCACTGAGACCATTTCTGGTGAGGCTTCAGTGAACACTAAATGGATCACCTGACGGGCCAGATCCATCTCTCGGGTCCAGTATCAGGTCTTTGTGGATTTTTCTTCATGTGTCTTGAGGACATGACTTTCAGATACCGTCTATCTGTTGTATCTGTGCGTCGCTGTTACGCAAAGAAATGAAACGACAGCGCACTCCTGTGGTCACGTGTCAAACTGCAGCTCGCCGACTTTGACCCGGAAGCTCTTTTCACTGACCCGTGTGTTTTTCCTGCCTCACACGTGGGGTTTTCAGCACTGAGCAAGATGGCAGCGTGCAGTGTAGAGGAGTTGTTGGCTAAAGCTGAGGCGCAAGAGGCGGAAACGCTGAAAAGCATATCAGTCCAGAAAGAGCTGGACCTGGAGTTTGACATCGGGAACCTGCTGGCGTGTGACAAAAACCGCATCGAGCCTCGCGACCTCCGGGAGAAGAGCAGAGAGGACTTTCTGCGCGCTCTCGCTCGCGACAACACGCAGCTTCTCGTCAACGAAATATGGAAACAGCCCACGGAGAGGGTCGAGGAGGCGATAGTGGCCAAACTGCCGGAGCCGACGACCCGGCTTCCCAGAGAGAAGCTACCACCGAAACCCAGACCTCCAACAAAATGGGAGCAGTTCGCCAAGCTGAAAGGCATAAAGAAGAAGAAGAAGACCAACCTGGTGTGGGATGAAACCGCAAAGGAGTGGAAGAGGCGCTGGGGCTACAAGAGGGCCGGCGATGACACCAAAGAGTGGCTGATCGAGGTGCCCGAGAGCGCAGACCCGAATGAGGACCAGTTCGCCAAACGCGTCAAAGCCAAGAAGGAGAGGGTGGCCAAAAACGAGCTCAACAGGCTGAAAAACATCGCCAGATCGCAGAAAGTCAAGATCCCTGCTGTAACCCTGACCCCCAAAGCCAGCCAGTCCAAAGACGAGCTGGCCAGAGCCGAGAGTGTGGCCAAAACCTCCACAGCATCCTTGGGGAGGTTTCAGGACCGCCTGCCCAAGGAGAACCCAGCAAAGAAGGGCAAGAAGAGGAAATTCGAGCCCCTCATTGGCAACTTTTCTAATGAAAAGCAGAAGCAGCTGGAGCTCCTGAAAGTCATGGACACTAAGAAGCCCAAGTTGGACATCACCAAAGCTGTGAATAAACAGATGAGGCAGGAGGACAGAGAGGAGGCTGCTGCAAAACACAAGAAGGCAGCAGGGAAGAAGGGACGTAAAGGCGGCAGCATGGGTGGAAAGGCCAGAGGAAAAGGTGGGAAAGGAAAAGCAGCTGGAGGGGGAGGAGGGAAGAGAAGAGGCAAACCTGGGAAGCGCTGAGGACTCTTGTGTCTTCCTGTGTGTGGTTGTGTGTGTGCCTGCCTTGGCATGAAAGTGTTGGACATTCATGATGCAATATGAACAGAACATGTGGTTTACCTGTGGCCCACGGGTGGGATGCTCCCTCCATCTATGTAAACTATGTTTACTGTACATTTTGACTGCAGCATCCATGATGATTCTTTTCGATGTATGTGTAATATTCATGAAAGAATTTCACAAATATACTTTAATATTACAGCGAGTAGAACACGAGTGACTTGTTTTTCTGTCTTTAATTATTGCAGAAGTGATTTTTTAGTTCTGTGTGAGTAAATTGATGCTTCAAGTCTGAAACGGTTACGTTAAGTATCGTAAAGCGTTTTAGATCCTTGATAAATGAGACATATTTGAAAATAGGTTGTTTTTAAGGCTATTTTTGTTACCCTTTACATATTACTTTGTAAAATATATATATATACATTCAAAATATTTGACTTCTAATTTTTAATTTCATTACGTTTTCATATGATTTACATAGTTTTAACAGAAGTTTAATGTAGTTTATGTAACTTTGGGGAAATACTTTAATAGTACTGATAAAACCAGAGTGTTTGTGCAAAACAAATTGGGATTATAAGCACTATTTGATATTTAAAAAATAAATTTCTTTAAATTGGGCTCAGGGACCCACATTTATCTGTAGCCAGGAGGTCAAGAGATAATTTCCTATAAATCATAAAGGTTTGCTGCTGAATGATTAAAAAAGTGTTATTCAAATGAAGCTTTTCACGTGATTGTGGCTAATCATGTCAAACTAATTAGCTCGCTCTCTGCATCAACTCGTTCCTTTGGAAGCTTCTTGCTCCAATTGAAAGAAGAACAAAAATGTGCCACCCATAAGTCAAAAATTCAGGTTATCAACTTGGTAACTTAAAAAAACTTGAAGTTATTAACTTTAAATTTTGAGATATGGATGACAGAAAAAGCTGTTTTTTCATTGGCAGAAACAAGCTTCCATATGTTCCCACTGCTGCTTAGCTTTGTTTATTAGCCAATTAGACTGTATGGAGAAAAGTCCATCTGGCATCTGTCTTTACAAACATTTTTGAAAGAGTGGGTCGTTCCCTGAATTTAACCGTGGATCTGTAGTGGGAATGCAATGAGTTCATTTAAAGTAGAAGTGTTTAGGAACCACAGGAACTCTGTGTGAAGTTAAGGTCGCTGAGGTGCTCTGCTGACTCAATAACAGCAGACCTCCAACCTTCGTCTGGTATTAACATCCACAGAAAAACTACGGTGGGAGCTTCTTGGCAGCTGCTGCAGCTTTGCGCATGTAGTGTAAGTATTACAAGAGTGTTTATATCTACAGCATATTTTTATACACTTATCCACAAACTAATTCTGATTTATTAGAATTAGTTTGTGGAACATTTCACCAACGCAGCAGCAAAGTAGTACAACAATATGCATGTTCATCATTATTTCAATTTATTGTAAAACCAATGGAGTTAATAGGTGAATTTTCTGCTCCTGGATATGAACATATATGCATGTCAGAATATGAGACTGCATAAAAAGCCATGCAGTAGCTAAGAAAAACTCAGCCAGGGTTGGTAATGTGCAACAATACCTCTTATGGTGTATTTAATAATTTGTTTGTGTGTATTTAGTAATATAAGGTGTATTTTCTGAAAGAATATGGGGGAAAAATTGGTGCCGCACATTCTTGCTAGTTAAAAATGTGGCCTACAATGGCCCAGTGCTCCCAGAGATATTTAATGGAAACGTTCAAACAGGTTTTTTTATACATACTTGTTAACTAATATACATGGTCTTGGGAAATAGCTTCAAAGCTTCCCATTCATATTAAATGAGGCTGGTTAACTGCAGCAACAAGCTCCAGCCAGTAAATGCATGTCGGCATCAGATCAGATGTATCATTCATGTAACAGCAGAGAGGTTTTTATGCTCAGAATATATTTTTTTAAGCTGCCGCAGATTGTCTTTACAGACTCTGAGCTGTTCAGTGTTCATCAGTTTTCTTCTTCCGAGAAGCATCAGATCGGATTTCTTAGCAGCTTAGCTGTGTTTTTTTTGGTTATGTAAGGGCTTCGGTTTGGCCTTGATGTCTAGACTGGAGCCATCGTTCTGAATTAGGAGCAGTGTATAGTGTAACAAATAGCTCACAAAGCCAGAATCTGCAACTTAAGTACATTTAAACACAACACAAAGCAAACTGTGAGTGGGATTTTTCTCTCATCCAGTTGAGCATGTCTTGCTTTTGTGGTGGTATTGAGGTGTGTATTTCCACAGTCTTCACCCTTTTGAAAGAGATTGGTCTTGGAGCCAGAGTGGTTGCAGTCTAGTCAGACATTTTCCTGGACTGCTAAGGCCTCAGATAATGAGATTTATTAGTCTCCTGCATTTAGAGGTGTTTCCACTTTCAGACGGCACACAAACGCACCTCTTGCTCTGTTCACCTAGATAATCCATGATCCTCTGACAACCTTATTTCCTGTTGACACTGATTGTAATTATTTGTGAAAATTGACTGCGCGTAATTTCTGTTTGGATTGTCTAGAAGAACAAAAAGTCAAATCCTTCTGCGTGTGCTGTATCCTCACTTTGTCGCCAAGGCTGCGGGGTGCTCTGTCCAGCTCCAGCTGAGTCATCTCTCATCTTAGTGATGGATGCCTTTTTATCACTAATGCAAGCTCGCAGCCAAGCGCCTTCGCACCAGAGCTGGAGAGGGGAGGCGGTGGTGGGGTTTCAATCACCATCTGTTGAGCGGTCGGGCACTCTGTCCCCAGCCCTATCATCTTTGTCCCTGCTCACCCAGGCCACAGGAAAGTGGGGCACAGCCAATAATCAATCAAGCACTCCTGATGAGGTGAAATTATGAATTCTCATTCACATCTGAGCAAGCACTAAACTTCTTTTGCATGTGGCCAGATGGTCAAAGAACAATAGACATTGGCAGCAAGATGGAGTGGTCAAGCATGACATATGAGAAAGATGCCGCCTCTTATTCCAAAATAAAAAGCATTGGCGTCAGGTGATAAGAAAATTCTAACAATCATACATTTTCTGACATAAACTAAGATTTTACTCGTCCCTGGTCACGTGTATGTGTGTCTCTGTGTGTGTGTGTCCAGCTCCAGTCTGTGCTGCAGTGGATTAGTCAGCTGCATTTATTTAAGGTATTGCAGTGAGAGCTCAGTAGTCCCGGACAGTGTGAGAGCGTCCGATCTTCAAGATGCAGCGCATCTACATGCACAGCAATGAACACTTTGAGGTTTTCACCACTGTCCTTGCTCCACAAGGTGAGTGGAATCATATCTGCAGGGAAGTGTGGCTTAGCAGGACATTATTTATGTGGTTAGCAAGAGCAAGCCCAGTGCCAGCTGACCGATAAATGCCTTGTTTTCCCTCCTTCTGGACAGTGTACATAAAGATTTAGCTGCACAGATGTTTATGTGCGCGCATTAATGTCGAGGTCTTCTTATGGACATTTGCATATTAATGAAAAATGTTGAAAATAACCCTTTTTTGCTGATTCATTTCTGCTCTCGATGATAAACAGGGAGGTATCGATACAGAGCAGAAGCTGAAAAGGCAAGTTCACTTTTTTCTTAATTTTCATCAACAGAAATCTGCATGTTTAACTGCACTGATATGAAAATGAGAACTCAATTCACAGGTTTATGTATGCTTATATATGTCAAAGACTAATGGATATGAATGTGACATTGCATCAGTTTAATCAGTTTCCTGCAAAACTACGCATTTAGTTTTCCACTTTCTCTCACATAATATTCAGGTGTAACATAATGAAGGGTAAACCCTGATTAAGAGTTACCATTACACTAAATAACAACTAATCCAAGTCTTCACACGTAATCCTTTCCATTCACCGACTCTGATCTGCGGGCTGTAAAAAAAAGGAGCTGGACGCTGATCATGAACAAGTTCTGCCCTAACATAAATGTAGCATTGAATTTTAATCTTGCAATATTGAATATTCAAATTAGAGTTAAAAATTATTGTAATTCTCCTTTTGTCCATTAGATGGTAGTGGTGCACAGGTACAGGCCCCACTGGCCTGACGAGCTGGAGCTGTCTCCAGGTGACGTCACCCTGGTGCTGTCCAAACACGAGGAAGGGAGGTGGTTTGGGCAGTTGCAGAATGGGCAGCGAGGTTATTTCCCCGCCTCATGCGTGATGGAGCTGCGCCAGGTTGGTTGGCTTCTTGAATGTGCTCAGTAATGCAGAGAAAGTGGACAGAACTGTTGCTGCTGCAGCTTACAGATGACAGATTATATTATCCTCTCTGCTCTGCTTGTCACATGTATGTTTTAAATAAGCCAGAACCAAATGTGTGCCTACATAAACATATTACAGTCATGACAGAATTTAGAAACGCCTATGAGAGCTGTTTCCTTAAGTCAGTCTTGAATTGTTGCACATTTAATAAGGGATATTTATAAAGGGTAATTCATAAATTTCAGACTTAAATGCATAATATTTGCACTGGTTTTGGTGCGAGCTCATATTGTGCAGTGATTGACCAGAAGCAAAGAGATTTCTCACAATTTTACCTTCTCTAATTTAGCAATTAAACACTGACAAACACAGCAGGTGTTAAGAAGTATAACATGCTCCTCACTAACAGTTAATAACTATAAACTATTCTCTCACCATTCTCTGAAAAAAGTTTAAAAAATTTCCTGTATTATCAAAACTTTTATAATGTCAGTTTGATTTATGTTATTTGCTATAACAAAAAGACATGATCAAAAATTACTTCTATGTTTTTGAACAACACAAATTAAATAAAAAATCAAAAACAACAAGAAGAAAAGTGTTTTAAATAACTCTATTTTATAATTACTGTCTATTTACTATTAAATAATTAATAAAAGGTGGAATTAAAAACATCATGTTTCCACTCTCAGGCAAATCTGCCTCCCAAAGGCCTTCGGAGGAGTTTATCTGTGAGGATTACACCCGGTGACAGTGAACGCGGCAGATATGGGAAGTAGGTGTAAACACACACATCAATAATTTCATGCTTCCCTCTTATCAAGTATATGCACGCACACACACACACACAGACACACAATCATGCACATACACCCAGCATTCGGCAGATGTTCCCCACATCCCCCATCTCCAAATCCCACCCCACTGCTCTCCGCCCAGCACCCCTGAACAGGTGGCCCCTCTCTTCCCTCATTAGTTGACAAAGCACACTGATTACTGAGCCTGCTAAGCACACACACGCACACACACGCACACACACGCACACAACCTAGTCAATCCCCTTCTCACAGTGCTGCATCTCATTAGGGCCAAAGAAGAGCAAGAGGGAAAGAAAAGACTTTGTAGTTGTTGTTTTTTTATCTAAAAGAAAAAACAGTCAAATACACCCCTGCAAGAACTATTTGATATACAGCACATTTGGTTTATTATAATAAAATCTATTACATTTCATAGCGCATACTCTCTCTCTCTCTCTCTCTCTCTCTCTCTCTCTCTCTCTCTCTCTCTCTCACACACACACACACACACACACACACACAAACATATTGTACATAAGCCCACAGGCCTCTTCACATCTTGTCTGCTCACAGTGGAATTTGGGTCATAAGGAATAAACAGGGTCTTTGTGTTTGTTATTTCCTCTTTGTCCCCCAGTGGACACATTCTGCAGGCATTCAAGAGGGGGAGCAGAGGAGGTGGAGGAGGAGTGGGGCTGGAGAAGGGCCAGGGTGAGCGTGAAGGCCCTTTCCTGGTTCGGAGCTCCCAGATCCCTTTGCCTCAGCCCGTGGCCTCTCAGCCCCAGGCACAGAGATCTCCAAACTTGCTCCACAGGATCTTGTCCAAGTGCCGGAAAAAGATTGAATGCCAGGGAGCCACCAATGGGGCCTTCGAGGGCGACTAAGAAACCCTTTTCTTTGTCCTGGGTGGCTGAGCTGAGATCACTTTGGTGAGGTTGCACTCGGGGTGGAGGATGAGGGGGTAGAGGAGCTTCTGAAATGTGCAGATGAGTTTTGAATTTCCTGATGTGGGCTTGTACTTGTGCTTTATCAGGATTTTCTAAATGCAAGCAGGAGGTTGAAGGCTGAATGTAAACCCCCTGATTAGTGATGTCACAGTAGTGTATGTGTGTGTGTGTGTTTGTGTGTGTGTTACCCACTTTATCTGATGGGCAAAGCATGCCGTGACATCACTGATGGGGGTGTTGTCTCAAGTGCAACATGCTGGAAAGTTTGAAGGTGTTGCTCTTTTCTGCCCAGTTCAGCTAATCTAAAGTCAGGCTTATATTCTGAAAACTGTACAACATTAGTCGCTGCAATCAAAGCTCAAACAACGTAGCAGTTAGATGCAGTCAGTGAAGCAGGAAGTGATGCTTCATGATTATTAAATTTAGCCTTTTCTATAACGCTGCCTTTATTGAATGTTATTTCTGCTGTTGGTTTTGTTATGTTCCTTACTTTTTTCCTGTGATTTGTTAATGTGTGTCTATGTCTATTTAATATGCTGTAATATGTTACTGTGATAATGATAAAACCAGCAAACCCTCCGTGACTGTATGATGATTTCATTTCAGTCCAAACATGCCTCGGTGTACGACTCAGTGCTTAGGCTCCTGTTCATTTTCCTTTGAACACACTGGGCCTCCCTTCTTTCTAATAGGAAGTGTGATTGAGGCCTGCTGAAAGCTTTGCCAAAAGACCAGGGATTGTGCCAGTTGCCCCAGCAACTACAAAGCAGCTCTCAGAAGTTGCATGTAGTCTTTCTTTTTCAGTGGTGCCTCCCAGCCTTGTCCTTGTGGTGGGATCTCTATAGGGTGGGCTGTAGATTACCTTCTGCAGAGGACATAAAATCCTAACTTTGGCCTTGACCTCCACAGGGAAATACACCCCTCCTCCACTTGCTGTTTGATATTCACTGTTGTATAATCCTTTGTTATAAAGGCTGCAGGAGGCAGTCACTCTGGGGCCAGTGTTTGGAGGACATGTCCTGCACAGTGAAGAGTGTAAATGTTACAAAGACAGACAGCTCCACTCGTCCTGTTGCAAACTCTCATTCACAAGGAGAATATTGTAGCGTTTACTGTTAGAGTTTACCTCGAGCCTATGACTCACTTTTATATAGGGTCAAGGAATTATTGTGAATAACTTTGTGATTACTTCTGGAGTTTGACAAAAGAACTGAGTGTATGCACATATATACAAAGTTATTGTAAGTGTAGCTGGATATCGGGTATAAAGTATGGAGGATCAAAACTGTCAAAATCCAAAATAAACAATAAAAAACTTTAATATTTTTAAATGAAATGAAATAAATAAATAAATATGTCTACAAATGCACCAAAAAGAATTGCAAACATTTTTGTCATTTTTAATTTTTACATTAATTATAAAATATGGCAAAATTATTTTTTTTTTTTACAATTTTTTAAAATTAATATAATTGAGCTTAAGTGTCTTATTGGATACATGGCTCAATACATGAGCGGGGCACCAAAAGGAATAGGCAGGAATGCCAGAGGAGCAAAACACCAAGCAGTGGTAGACAGAACAGTGGCCTGAAACTGCAAGACCAAGCTCACCAACCTGTGCACTGCCTGGACTGACTGTAAGAAACCCTATGCCCAGTGCCCCACACATGGATCCTGGATGCCTAGAATAGTACAAGATCAACAGGATCCTAAGAGCCATCCTCAGGAATTCAGTGGGGATGTAGCGAACAACTTCAGAGGCCAGCTTCAAGCCAATAGCATAAGTCACCATCAAGTGTAGGATCTGCCAAGGAGATGGTCTGTCCCCTCTGCTGTTCTGCATAGGCCTGAACCCCCTCAGTGAGATTATTGAAAACAGAATGGAGCGATCATCAGCCACCTCCTCTACATGTGTGATATCAAGCTGTATGCCAAGAGTGAATGAGACATCAATGCACTGATCCATACCACCAGGATATACAGCGACAACATTGGAATGTTGTTCAGACTGGAGAAGTGTAATAGGATGATGACAAAGAGAAGGAAGCTAGTCAGAGCTGAGGGGACTGTAATACCAGAGGACAGCTACAGCTACAGCTACAAGCTACAAGTACAAGTGGTCTGGAAGTCACAAGGTTAAAATGGGACATACCCCCTAGGGTGTTTGGTAATGAATGAGCTAAGGTCCTGTGCGACCTCCATATTAAGGCAGACAAACTGGCGATGGCTAACCAACTGGGCATAGTAGTGGTAGAAAAGCAGAGGAAGATGGCTGTAGTGATAGCTGTAGCTATACTAAGTGATAGCAACATCAGGAAGAAGGAACATGACAAGCTCGAGAAAAACCAAGGGATGAGAGAAGAGCTTGCAAAGTTGTGGAGGGTGAAAGCAACGGTGGTCCCCATGGTAATCGGACCACTCAGTGCAGTGACCCCTAAGCTGGGCAAGTGGTACCAGCAGATCCCAGGAACAACATCTGAGATCTCTGTCCAGAACAGTCCAGAACAGTCCAAGGAAGGATCCTCAAGCTGCCAGGCCTCAGGTAGAGGACCCGATCTTTCACAGAAAGAACTGAATTCTTTCTGTGTTCTGTATTACTGACTGTCATTAAAAGTGTCAGAAGGTGAAAGATGAAAAATTAAAAATAAAGGAAATAAAGATGTGTGAGATAATACTACAAAGGTAAATTGATAAAGAAGCTGAATGAAACATTATTATCATTTTTTTTATTCTTTACATAATTAATACATACATGTATTTTTCCATTAAATTTTTTATTTAGCAGCATCAGTCCTCCATACTGTAGAGATAAACTTTCCATTGAAAGTAAGTCATAGCCTGGCAAATCCCCAGTCAAATGTGAGCCTGACTTACCTCACATGGCGCTGACACACACAACAGTGGAAACAGTGACCTATATAGAGCGGAAAGGCCAGTGTCCAATTTTAACACACACACACACACACACACACACAGATACAGTCTCCCGCCTAAAAGGCTCCTATCCCTGTTGTGTTGTGCTGGGTGTCTTTTGGGTGGTGGGGGAGGAGAGGTGGAAGGAGGGGGTAACCGGGGTGCCTGCCAGATGACTGCTCTGTCAGCCCTATAATGGGCTGCCATCTGCTGTCTAGCATACACAAAGGCAAACAGTGTGTGTGAGAGAGTTTGTGCACTCGCTTATGGGTGTGTGCTTAAAGAAAGAAGGCCGAGGAGATTTGGTCAGATGCCTGTAGGCTCTGTTTCATGTCTTTGGTGCACAGGGTAGACCCAAAAATGGACACACACACATACCTTACCTAGTCAAGCTGACTGAATGATAAGAGATACAGAAGGGGGGCAAACGTGCACTGGACATTATACGGTAATTAAATCAGTGGAAACTACAGCATGTGAAGAGAATCTGTATATCTGGGTTAAATGTAATTCATCCAAAAACAGCAATTATATGTTTATTTTAGGTCTATATAGTGTTTCAGTAAGTCATTGTTTCAACTAAATACATGCAGGAGGTACAAAGTGGAAGGGCTGCTGCCAATAACCAATTAAGAAGCAAAGGGTCCCCGACATCTTTCGGCTCATAGTGCGGGTCACGCAATAACAAAAGGCCCTCTTGTACCAGAATGAAAGCAAAGGAGGACAGATTGATTAAGTGGACATGGCGTGCATGTGGCGCTCGTGTGTTTATGTGTACATTGTTTGCATGCATGCGCACTGCCGCTCCTTCAGCATAAGGCAAGTCGTCACATTCTCCCTCCATTTGGGGGGCAATTGAGTGAATGGGCCTGTAAAACCAACAGCCCAAAGGACAAAGGAGCTCAGGGGCATTAAGTCATGGGTGAGTGGGCCCCTTTAGGGCCAGCAGCTGACCCTGTGGAGAGGCCTCTTGTTCTGGTGGAGGGGGCTCGTGTCCCTGGACCCCAGGCCAAGTTGACAGCATCCCAACGTATACATACACACATGACAGAGAGGTCATCTTCAAACCACTCCATGAGTTGTCACACCCAGCCTTCACCTGCTTAGATGTCCACGCTGCATGTGAGGAAAAATTAGAGTGCATGATTAAAGGTGGAATATTTCAATTTCCACTTTCACCATTTAAAAAGACAAAGAAAAAGCTTTCAGTGGCGTTAGTTTTTGGCAAGACGTCAGAGTGTCGCCATGCCCGCTGTGAACGTGTCAGAAAAACTAAGCGATCATCAGAAATCTTTATTATGCAGAAAACAGCATGTAACGTATACTAATTTGCACAAAGGCATTTTGGCAGTTGATGGCAAGTGAAAATGCAAACACAAGAAAGTCAGAATACCTTTAAAATTATCCAACAAATGCATTTATTTAGCCAAATTAAGTACATGGTTACAAAGACAGCTGGCAGGATTTCTATGGTACCTCGATTATGGTTTCAACTGAAAATGCTATATAGTATAACTCAAGTGTTACATGTGTGATTCTCCTGTAAATGAAAGCAAAGTCCAGCATCTTGTGTACTGCTCATGCATAACTACAATAGTATATGACAGCTGCTACTATCCTGTACTTATATGTACTTAATGCCCTTGCAACCTATGATGTTACAATGTCATTAACACACAAACAGATTATCTTGGTTTTAACAAATGGAATGTACAAACCAACACACAGAACATACGACACAAATATATACAGATTAGACAGATCTCAGCCACCCGATCCAAATATACGGTAAACATCTTACAAAGTTGTTTAGTCTGTTTTTAGCGTTGTGTACCATATTCTTCTGATCTTTCCACCTGATTTCCCTGACAAGATTCCCTTCTTATTCTCACTCAAATACTTAATGCAGGATAATCCAGATTATAGCCATTACTGGATCCACTAAAGCAGATGATACAAGAAAAAAAATACATGTAGCTATAGTGTTACTTCACCAGATTATGGAGCTTTTTTTAAAGGATGGTTCGAGAGTGCATTTGTTCTTGTCCATAAGGTGAAATGAGTGAGCAGAGAAACATGTGACATCTCACTCAAGGGTAGTTCAGCAGGATACAAGGAGACAATGGCTGCAGCAGAGATCGTATCTGGATCTTGTACAGATGTTAATAAAAACAGAATGCAATGATTTGCAAACATTTTAAGCCCTATATTTAGTTTAAAATGTCACAAAGATAACAAGACAAAAAAATGTAAATAGAAAGATTTGCACTTATTTTGAACTTGATGCCAACAAGGTGTTTCAAACCAGCTTAAATACTAATACTACATTAGAAAGGTTCATTGTAGTGACTATAGTGACCAAGGCAAATTAGGGAGGCATCCTTCACTTAGTGAGACTGTGTGGGCTAATAGTTCAGTAATAAATGTGATGTCTCCAGAGGACATCAGTGAAGCTGACACTGAAACTAAAATGAAACATCTGACAACCATTTTCAGTGAACGGCTTCTTGCAGTTGCCCACAGTGTATGTAATAAAAAATGGCATTCAAAGTAAGAATAGAAAAAAAATTAATCTAACAATATCCAGAAATACAGCTGCCTGGGCCAAGCTCATTTAAAACGGACTTGGATGAAGGGAAAAACTGTCCTGTGGTCTGACCAATCACAATCTGTAATTCATCTCTGACATCGTGGACAATGTGTTGTCCGGGCTAAAAAAAGGGAGACGGATCAATCAACTTGTTATGAGTGTCCAGCTCAAAAAGCCAGATGATATTCGGTTGCATTGTGCACACTGCACGGCTAATATGGGTTTTAATGCTTGGTGATATTGCTCCAAAGAAAGAGGTGAAGAAAGCAGGTGCTAAACTGTCCAGCCCAGCGTTCGGACATGTCATAAAGAAATTAAAAATATGACAAAGAGGACTAGGAGCTGGTGACCACTAAAATCTAAAAATGGGAAAACATTTTGCTTTCAGACTAGTGCACCTGCCTTCCTCATAGTGTTAAAAAAGCAGTAGTCAGTGGTAAACAAGCCCTTGTTTTCACCTTATTTGAAACATATTACTGGCATCAGTATCAAAACATAACATCCAACGACATCTTTGCACTGTTTACAATTAAATATAGGGTTTTAGCAACATATTGCATTCTGCACAGCAGCCCAGCATTTTAGGAGACAGAATTGTAATAACATATGTATTGACCAATATGTATTTTGTGTTTTAGCTCAAAGCCATCTGTCTAAAAATACAAGGTTTTTACGTAGTGCATTTTAAATACACCTTTTGCAGCAAAACAGGAGAAAAGAACATGTGTAAATAAAGCAGCATGATCTTAACATCAGCATTCAAACATGAATGAGCAAACATGAGCAAACATAAGGAAACACCCATCTAACACATACACACACGAAAAAAGGTAAGAACTGGAACTACATTATGAGAATGAACATTTACATTTAAACAAAGAGGAAAAAAAGTGCAATTAGTCTATGATTAGAGGTCAGAAATGGAGTCCCGCTACCTACATACATCCTATCTATATTTTACAAAATCACACGTACAACTATGCAAAGGTTATTTGCTAGCTCTCGCCTAATCAGGAGAAGAAATTAACATTAAATCAGTTGCAGTGCTTGTTCTTCTAACTTGGAGAAATAAAAAACTGAATGGTTGCCCAATCCTAATTTTGAAAGAAAAAAAGACAATATAATTTCTCAATAATTTCTCTTAAATGTTTTCTTTTAGAAATAAATAAATTAGTAGACATTAAATAAATAAAACCTACAGCCCTCACATAAAACCTAAATCCTTCTCCAACAAAATGCTTGTTGCTGAGCACTAATGATACGAACGTCTGACCAAAACAATGGCGGCCATTCATTCCCTAATAGAGAACTGCTTTAGAGCAAGTGAGAGTTTTTAGGCTGTTTTGGCAGCAAGATTAAACTTCTTCGAAACTCACGGTGTCCGATTTATATTAATATCTAAGCCTTAGAGCTGTCAGATAATAAATAAAACAAACAAAAATAAACATTAAGGTACCCTTCCATTTTTGAGGTTCTTTCACATGTACATTGCAATGAAATACATTCAACCGATGTCTCCACCGACTCTATGGCCTTGGAAAGGAAACGCTGTGTTATAAAAGGAATAAAATAATAATAAAAAAATACCATCACAAGTGCTATCCAGTTTGCCCTCGAAAATACTGCTCCTTTCTCAGCAGCAAAGTCAACTCAATAGTGCAATACTGACAGCTTCCTATTTCCATCCTAAAAACTTCACATGGAGTCCGATTGGCATTCCTCCTTAACATAACACTGCTGTCACAAAAAACATGTAAGTGCATTTTTTTTCTCATTTAAAAATCAATAGTAACATTACACACTCACCAGCCACTTTGTTAGGTACACCTTCCTAATATGGGATTAGACCCTCTTTTGGCTTCAGAACTGTCTTAATTCTTCATGGCGCAGATTCAACGAGGTGCTGGAAACTTTCCTGAGTGATTTTGATCCTTATTGACATGATAGCATCACATAGTTGCTGCAGATTTTCAGCTACATCCCAAAGGTGACTGGATCTGATGGGGTCTGTTGTCTGTGGATCCCATTTGAGTACAGGAAGGCAGGATGGATGCATGATTTCATGTCGTTTACTCCAAATTCTGACCCTACCATCTGAATATTGAGACTCGTCAGACCAGGCAAGATTTTTCCAATCTTTTTTGTACAGTTTCAGGGAGCCTGTGTGAATTAAAGCCTCAGTTTCCTGTTATTAGCTGACAGGAGTGGCATCTGGTATGGTCTTCTGCTGCTGTAGCCCCTCAGCTACATCAGAGGTGCTCTTCTGCATATTTTGGTTATTTGAGTTACTTTTGCCTTCAGTCTGGCCATTTTTACCCATTTTGAATTTTGTATCTGTAAAACCTAGAGAAGGTAGTGATGGAAAATCCCAGCAGATCAGCAATTTCTGAGCACCAACAACCATGCTGTGTTCAGTCACTTAAATCACCTTTCTTCCTCACTCTCACGCTCGGTGTAAACTTCACATCATATGATCATCTTGACCATATGATATGCCTTGCGTTAATGAGCGGTCGAGCAGATATACCCAATAAAGTGGCCAGTGAATGAAGTCTGTACTGCGTCAGTTTACAACCCATGGCGTGATTTCATTGTACACGGGTGTCGGTAAAAAGCTACAAATGCTGCACATACGTGTTTTTTTTATCTGCTAACAGCAGTGGGACAGTTTAGTAAAAACATGCAGGAGGAGATAAACAATGAGTAGCGCTACATCTTATAATGTCTTTCATGTCTTTAAACAATATATTAATAATATACAACTCAGAAGCAGCCGCTGCTGGTGATACACACTATTTCTGCAGCCTACTCTATGTGCAGGTTGATTAAAAGAAAAAGCCTTTTTGTATGTGTACAAAACTGCTCATGACTGCTGGCAAACAGAGAACACTTTGGGCAGTTACCTCAAAATGCGTTGAGAACAAAACCTCTGTATGGACGACACTGGCAGTGCACTTCTGCTTCAGAAGAAAAATAAAACAATTTGTCTTCACTGGATTGTCTCTTACAAGATTCAGTGGAGGTTTTAGTTGTCGGACAGATGTAGTGCTGCCTGCGTAGTCGAGGGGACGGCTTTAAAGCACAAGCGCCCTTGAGACAGAGGTGGACGGTGGGTAGGGATTCAGGTACTGACGAGCCTGTTCTGTCATGATCAGTTGGTCCTGCGTCTTTCCATAAACCACTGCTTCCCACTCACTCACCTGCACAGAAGGTGATCAGTGGTTACTGTGATTGTCTGTTTCTACCCTTTTCACAGCATTAACTACACATTGACATTAATGACAGTTGTTTTGTTTCGTCATACCTGTGCAGTGTTGTGTTTTGTTGCTTTGTTAGAGGTCGGAAGCTTCTTCGTCCGAGGGCTAGTAAAGTGTTGAGTATGAACGGCGACTCCTAATGAGAGCTCATCTTTCCCAGAAGTCACAGAATGGCCACACTCGTCTCTCTCGGAGATCGGAGAAACCAATGAAGAGCTTGTCAGTAGACCTTCATCTGAAACCTGCAACATGGCATTCTTTGAATGGTGCAGGTTTTAAGAAAGCAGTAGATTAAGAGTAATAGTAATTACATGGTATTTATAAAAATACTTTTACTTGGAAAGGGCTCCAGGACCTGAAGCTGATTTGAAGTGTGGTCAGAGAGGCTTACCTGTGCATCGTCGAGCTGGTCTTGGAAAAGTTCAGTATTAATGCTTTCTTTGCCCCAAGGGTCCAGGACAAGAGACTTGCGCACTTTTCTAGCTGGGCCATCCATCTAATTTTGAAGCATCAAAATGAAATAAAATTATTTCTTAGTTTTTTGATGAGGTGTTGAGGTCATGAAGGTTGTATTTCGTGACTTACGTTATGTTTCCACACTCTGTAATCTGGCTGTAAGTCTGCTCTGTTGAAGATGTCTGTTCCGGTCTCTTGCTTTAGAACTTCTCGAATGTCTTCTTCGAGAAAGGCCAAAGGCTGTGGCTGCAAAACAAAAATGGATGAGTATAACCACAAAAAAGGCAGCAATATGTTCACCTGCTTGCACCAGAATTTGGCAAATTTACCTCTCTCTTTAGTGGCCCGTGCATTTTCTCCTGGGCAGCCAAAGCATTTTTGAAAGGAGTGGGTGTCCTCGGAGTTGGAGTCATGACTGTTTTGCAGAATTTAGGAGTCCTGGAACTACATATTTGTAATTGTGATTACACTAGTTTTCTGCAAGCAAAAAGATCTTCTGATATACTGCTTACAGCCGATTCATTTACCCATCATTCTCTTTCTGGTGTTTAGGTGTGGTATCTTTTTGAAGGGGTGTGTTGAGCAGACACCTCTGACCGCACACAGGAGTTGAGGTGAGGGCGGGGTTTTCCAGATTGAGATGCTCTGGCACTGATATGTTGCAGAACTGAGGAGAATGAAGACATGGCATATTAGTCAAATCACTGCATCAGCTGTAATGGGAAGATGTTCTCTGAAGTAAATTATTAAGATAATTACTCGTGACGGGGTAAATGGCAGTGTCTTTATAGGTGTTTTCTTGGGAGAATTTGAAATATTTTCCAAGAAGGAAGAGCAAGTCTTGTCACACAAAGGAGATGGTTCCCCCCTCTCTCTTCTCCTCTTCCTCCCAGTGGAAGCCTGGGTGGGTTTGGATGAGTTAATGGGAGTCAGGGATGTAAGATCTCCCACACCAAATGGAGCACAGTTCCTGTCTTGGCCTAAGTCGGTAGTGGCAGCGTTGACTGGGTAATTCACTGAATTGTACATGGTGCTCTCTTGCAAGATAGTGCTATAGGCTGCCTGGTTGTGCCTGGACGGCGTCGCCGTCTCTGACAAATCAAAACTGGCCACTTCGTTCCATGCGACAGGATCCTGCAGAGCAAAACACATCTACAGTAGATCTTTAATACATTCACAATATTTGGCCAACAAATTTACACAGAGTTATGTTTGTTCTGTGTTCATCTCCATTTGTTACTCACTGAATCAATAAGCTCCATGGTCTCTGCAAATTCTGGTATGGTCTGCAGGGTGGACAGCACTGTGCTGGCCTCTACAGCCAGGAACTTGCTGGGCGAGACAGGAAGCGGTGCTGGAGCTCCCTGCGGGATCTCAGGGCCCTCCCAGGGTCTTCTCTCTGCTTGTTCTTCCAGGCTACTGCTACTCGTGGTTAGCGTGTCATCTGACACACTGTCTGGCCATGCTGGGTACTGCTCCAAACTCTGAGATAGAGGGCAGCAGGGGACGGGTGGGGGTTAAAGACACTGCTGTTAGAGCTTTGGCTCGTGCAGCAGGATGGTGTCTGATCTGATGGGTTTGGCAGATGTGGTGTAAAATTATTGCTAATTTGCACGAGTTTGGAAATTATGTGTAGGAAATGGTGGGAAAAAATTGTACAGTATAAAGTCGCTCACTGAAAAGAATAAATGTGAATGAAGTATGAAAACAGTCAGTGCAGACAGAATAGAGACTGAGAATGCTTTAGTCAGAACCAAACTGCGGGCTAAGTGTGGGTATGGTAGGATGGCAGGGAGTGAGGGCTGGAGGGGATGAGGGGGCGGGATCAAGTTTAAAACTAAAATAATGGGCGAGGTGAGGGGTGGGAGCTAGGGGAACTACCAAGCACAGCTTCAGGCCAGTCTGAGTAAGTGGCGAGAAGGGGAAAGTAGTTACTATTGCAACACTACAGCAAACAGGCTACAGACACGCATACATGCCCTCATTCTTGTTTTAGAATATATACACTGCAAAAAGTTCATTAATGAAGGCCAGTTAGAATCAAATGCCAGGATTTTGGACTTAAATAAACTTTTCGATATCAATATATTGTTTTTTCAGATTATGTAACTCGCTGTTTATTTCACTTTGACGCGAAGACATATTTAATATAAATATGAGCCTTTTTACAGTGTATGTACTGTAAGCTATTAACACACGCAGGCTATGCTGACTAAGAATGCTAACACACATTCAGTGTGTGTTCTTACACATGAACCTCTGCACTGCACTTGTTGGTGGACTTCACTCTCTGCTGACATAAGCAGCAGTTCAAGCTCCTTAATTCTTTGCTCTCTGTCAGGATCATCCAGGCAGGATGGCTGGAATAAACAAACATCACGGAGGAAGAGGAGGCGAAAGGAAAAGAGGAAAGAGTTACGAGAGTTAAGAAAATCAGGAAAACAAGACATAAACATAAAAACACTGCAACAACAGCACTGACATCGCACACCCTTTCAGCTGTATTTTGTGTTAGGAGAAAAAACAGGACGTTCAAGTTTTTGATTTGAGCTCCAGAGTTAGCAATCACAAGTACAACTACAGAAAGACCAGAAAATAAAGAAGTCAGACATTTTCCCCATTAGCATGCAAAGAAACCTTATAAAAGACTCACTGATATGAAGCTTGAATTTTCAGGAAGACTGTCCATCATGTGCCCACCATGAGGCTCAAATGGAAAACCACCCGTCTGCAAACAGAGCATTACACTTAGCTCAAATAGCGCCAAATCACAACAGCAGTCACCTCATTGTGCTTTATATTGTAAGGTAAAGATCATAATAATACAGAGAAAACACAAACAATAACATGTCTCTTTATGAGCAAGCACTTGGCAACAGTGGGAAGGAAAAGCTCCTTTTTAACAGGAAGAACATCTGGCAGATCCAGACTCAGGGAGGGGCGGCCATCTGCCGTGACAGGTTGAGGGTGAGGGGAGGAAACAGGACAAAAGACACACTGTTGAAGTGCAGTGGTGTATAAACACATAAAGGGGAAGGTGAGTGAAGAAGAAACAGTGCATCATAGGAAGCCTGCAGCAGCCTAAGTCTTTTTCAGCATAACTAAAGGAGGATTCAGGGTCACCTGATCCAGACCTAACGATATGCTTTATCAAAAAGGAAAGTTTTAAGCCTGATTTTAAAAGTAGAGATGTCTGCCGAATCCAAACTGGGAGCTGGTTCCACAGGAAAGAGGCCTGAAAGCTGAAGGCTCTGCCTCTCATTCTACTTTTAAATATCACAAGCCCACAGTCTGAGAATGAAGAGATCGATTGGGGTGATACGGTACTATGAGTTTTTTACAGTTAAATGGGCCCTGATTATAAATGTTGTGTTTGAGGTGAAGCATGTTTTAAGTAAGAGGACAAATGAAACAAAGACTGAGGATGGACCTGGTTTGATGCTGTCAAAGCCACAGGGCTGCGGTCACAGTGCTGGGGCTCTGTTGGAGTTGCAGGACACTGCCTGTTGTGGCGTCTCTTCCCATTAGCAGAGGAAGTCTTGCAGCCATCTTGCAGGTACCCCTCATGCTCCACTTTTCTCTTCATGGTGGAATTCCAGTGGTTCTTGATGGAGTTGTCCGTTCTGTTAGGGGATAGCATTGCTAGTGTGACTCACTTACATTACTTAGACAGGAAGCACAAACAGACAGTGTGTGACGCACTACACTACCGTCCAGGAAGAAGCTTAGAGATCTCAGCCCAGCGGTTGCCAAGGCGTTTGTGGGCTTCATAGATGATTCGATCCTCTTCCTGAGTCCATGAAGACTTCTTAACTTCTGGGTTGAGGTGGTTGTGCCAGCGTTCACGGCACTGCTTTCCGATTCTTCCCTGGAGGTGCTTCGCAATCACTGACCAGCGCTTGGGACCATATTTATGTACGAGGTCAATAACCTGCATAAACACCACCACGTGGAGGATATTCAGTAGAAGCACAAGTAAATAAATTCATGGATTTATGAATGAATGGGGTAGGGCCCTAATTAATTCTGCCACTCTATAAACTTGTTCAAAGAGTTCAGATTTCTAAGAGAAGCAGTGCTGTTTAGAAACCTTCACTATAGCAACAGCAGAGCTTGTTTGGCTCTTTCCATCGAGGCTGAGAAATGTTGTGATGTCACTTTTGGCAGGCTAAGCTATAATTGTAAGATCTGTGTTTTTGTTATGATTCCAACATTTCGGAGGAATGACACACCATTCATGACATTCTTGAACAACAGTGATCCATTTAAGGAATGCATCGCTGGTCTAACAGCAGGAAAAGGTCTTCAAGCTTTGCTTTGTAGGAAAAAAAACTAATTAAAAAAGCGGCTGGCTGCTAAACCTCTTACTTGAAGAGACTGTTTTATTACGAATGACGTAGTGGAGAATTTACTTTAGAAAAAAATGAAAAAAAAAACCTTCTTGGCGGGAAGTAAGCATGCACACAGCCTGGTTATTCTGAAGCTAAAGGGTACATTACATATTGTGGCACTTGTCTTTGTATTGTGTGTTTTCAACCTGTCTAAACTGCTCTCTCCCCTCTCTGCCATATCATTTACCCATTTTGTCACCAATGTTTCTGCACAAAATAGGGATTCAGAGCTCGTCTTACCTTTTGATCCTCCTCCTTTGTCCATGGTCCTTTCACTAGCTCTGGATTGAGCACCTTCTGCCACCGGTGCTGACACTGGCCATCTGTCCTCCCCTGTGATAGAGATACACAAAGAGCAACACCTCATTACAGTAGTAACTGAAAGAGATAAACCAATATGGTGTAAAGTAGTAACATTTTTGTTTAATGAAATTACACAATTGAAATGTGCTTACTGGAAAAAGGGTAGCTATTAATTTCCAGGAGTCTGTTCCGTGCTGCTCAACAAGCTTTTTCAGCTTTTCATCCTGAAGAAAAAGAGAGATGGAAAAAAAGCAAATGGTACAAAGCGCGTGTAAGGCATCTTGTTCAGCATTTTCACATAAACACTGTTATACAGTTACCCTTAAAGATGTTTGCGAGGAGATAAAAGCAGAACGTAACATACAATGCCTCAAGTTAAATCTTTCCAACAAATTCCCAGCTCAGATGTCAGATCTCTGATAAACTTACCTCATCTCGTGACCACTTTACTTTGCACAGTGTCTTTTTATCTTTGCTCTTCTCTTTACTCTCTGGATCTGTGGACTGCAGCTCTTCATCCTCATCATTGCTAAAATATACAAGGCAGTAAAAGAAGAGCACATTTAGACCACAAATGGAGCCCAAGACTGAGGTATGAGGTCAGTGCCTGTAAGCTAATATATTAGACATCAATACATGGACACCAAAGCTGTAAAAAGAAATTACTTGAGAATGGTGTAAGAAGCTTAACTATTACTACAGGATGAAGGCTCAGTGTAATTAAACGGTCTTGTGACCAAGTAGATTTGCCTACTCTTTGCTTTAACTTCATCTGAAAGAAATAAAATCCCTGTTAAAAGAATTAGACTTTAGCAGTGAGTTATGCCAAGCTTTTTAGGGGCAGGATTGAGGAAAAGCAGCAGCATGTACCAAAAGCTGACCACAACTCTTTTGATGTCATAGCAAAATAAATAAACAAATACATTAATAAAAGACAAATAAAAGCAAAACTAAAAGCATCAGTGGGCAATAAACAAGCCTTTGACACATCATATCAAAACTGAAAGCAATGTGTTCTTCGTGTATTGCACAACACTGTCTCTGGACATTTTAGCTAACCAAACAAATGAATCAATGAGTTCGTTGATGCGGGGATCTCATTGTGACTGCATTAGGTCACAGGTCTTGAAGATGTAAAGACAGAAATAACATGTCAATTATAATTATGCACAATAAAGAACACAAAATAGAACTACTGATAATATAAAATGTCAGCACACTGCATTTCAAAATTTTTGCATGCAAAAACCTGCTGCTGGGCACTAAAGTCTTTGCAGTATGGGAGCAGACTTTAATGAATGGAGGAGAAATTAAATTCCTGAACAGCCAGGCTTGTTGTCCTGTAGGAGACCTCTACAACCAGTAGAGTGCTCTCTTGAGGTCTTGTATGAAAATGTGGATGAAAGGTCTTCCTTAGAGTGGAAACTTTAGTATACCAATTGAATTTTGGTATGGCCTGATTCCCTCACAAGAGGCAAGAGAAGTTTGCTGAAAAGGAAGGAGGGGCCTAAGGTGACTGGAGGAAAGGAGGGGTCTGCATCAACAGGCTCTTTCACTACCAGAGCTTTATAAGTGTGTGTGTGTGTGTGTGTCTTGATGAGGTGGAAGAGGTGTACTGGGGTGTGGTTAGGGGACTGGCAAAGCCGTAACGGTCCAGTTCAAAAAAGTTTTTTAAAAAAAGGGGGTATACTTGCATAACCTCCTGGCATTTATTCACTTTGAAACTGAAGAATATAAAACTATAATTCTAGGTGGCAAGTATAAGAAGCACCATATTTATATTCAGTGTTTAATCCATTAGGAATACATCACCTGTCATAAGCAATGAATATGAAATAATAACTCTGAGTTGTTCTAATTGGATAGAGGACTTTCTCTAAAATAAAATGTAACAAGCGTCACCAAATAGTATACTGATCTACATCCAGTGTTCAAACAATCATGTTGCTGTTGAAGTTTATCCATATCTTAGAACATAATGAAAAATGCCCTTTATAGAGGCTAACAGACCAAGGTTACAATTTTAAGGTTTCCTATTTTCCAAAGTCTAAAGGTAGCAGTCCAAACGATGCACGGGGCAGTACTATACTGTTCAAATATTCATACTTACTGGGATGGACTGAGAAAATGTGTAGTACTTTTAGCTTAAGCGATGACTATAATGTCTGATTAACAAAACTGATTGATATGAATAATTTTTAAACTAATTAACCCACATTTTTCACATGGTATACTTATACAGTCTAGAAGCTTTTTCTTCCATTGCCAGAAACCCAAGAGACTTAATGCAAAAATCTGTAATGTATAATTAGAGGACACATGCTATCTGATGTGGAGTTTTTTTAGTCTGTGGTTGTTTTTATTTTAAATATTCAGAAAAAGTGAATCTGAGCAGTAAAGATGCATTAATCTGGCTGATTTGTCATTGTCTAGTAATGCGTTTTCAAGGATGATGCTGTTACATAACAGCTGTGTGAAACTGGCTTCACATTCACAGAACATTATTTTGAATGCGAAACTTTCAGAAGCATTGCCACCCATTCAAATTAATGCACGTTTCAGGTTGTTTAAGCTATATCTGAAACGTGGATTTTACACTGTCTATACTTTTCATCGGGGTATGTTATTAACTATAGGTGTTATTCATTAACTACTTATTCATAAATCCCATAGGCAGACCTTATTACAGTGCAAGTGTGCAGGTGCACTTGCAGTATAAGCTGTTTATATGAGGCACGTCGTATTAACTGTACACAGGTGCATTGTGTCACGGGAACTGAATAATGAAACACTGCTGGCACCCACCTGCGTGATTTCACGTTGTCCATGACAGCTGGTAGGAGGACTGAAATTCTTCGTAGATGAACCTGTGCTTGGCAGCTCCCTAAAATCCCTCTTTAATAGATGTGTATCCATAGAAAGCGTTGACAGTCATTGCAGGTTTCTTCGGGATCTGGCTAGCAGCGAGCTAACTAAAAGCACAGTTTATAACATATACTTTCTCCGTACAAGTCATATTCACATCTTCCCAGAGAAAGGCGTTGCTATGTCCTCTTCAGATAAAGGCTGTCTTCAAATGCGGACTCGTAACATAAAAACTCGCTATGAAACTGAAGGTGGGCTACTTTTATTACTCGCCGTCCGGGCTGTTTCTATCATAATCTTTCTCTTCTGTACTTCTGTTTGGCGTTATGATTTTTGTCCATCCCGCCGATTCTCGCGCCCAGCCCTCTGCACAGGCGGCCTCGCCCCCGATTGGTCAGAAACGGGGCCGTGACGAGAGGAGTCGGTTCTCGAAACTGATAGGTCAAAAACGAGGACACACTCGCAAGTGATTGGTTAAGAATTTGCAAGCAGTTCTTTCATTGGTTGAGAATCTCAGGAGGCGAATGTTATAGCAGACAACAGTGTTGTCACCTCTTTCAGCAAAATGGGTCTTTTCATTATGACTGTAGTGGCTCAAAGTGGGTTTCGGGACTTTCTGGGGGCCCTTTGGGGACTTTCAGAGGGTTCTGAGGCACACAGCGCGAAAAATCGCACAATGAAAGCGCAAAAGGCTGCATCATCTGCGCCTTTGTGCCATCGTATACCTTCAGGTGAATGCATTTGCGCTGATGTGATGCATTACTATGGTATATTTATTATTATAATTTGCATCTTATATAAGGACAGCAGCAAAACAGTACCATAAAAATTGGGTTTCCACGAGCAGCTCTAAAAACGGTGTTTTGCTGGCATCTTGTGGACAAAACTTAGGATATCGACATACTGCTTGCAGATTTCACTCATATAAAATATAATTAACCTCTTCATATGGGGTTTATTTCAGTGATATGACAATAGTGACATTTCTGTGTTTGTGCAATATGAAAATATTACAACATTTACTGTCACTACCCGTCCGCAGTCCCATACATACTGTTTTTATTATTCATTAAGTATGCCATTTTTATGTAATTTTTTTTTTTTACTTAAGTACAGTGTAAAATATTTTTTTAGAAAGAGAATGTGGTCAAATGAAATTGGCTTGGTACCAGGCACATTTTTCTTAAGGGATCGAGCGCCTGAAACACGGACAGTTTGTTGATATTGTAAAAAAAAATAAAAATACAGCCACAGGGGGCCGTTTTAAAAACGCACTCCCCTGTTGCGCATGTCCCTAATGGTATGCCCCCCCGTACACCCACGTTTCCCTGCCTGAATGCCACTCCCGTTTTATTTTTTCTCCAAGTTTCAGGCAGGCTCTATCATGTTCGTCCATGGGAGGCCGCTGTTAAATATGATTTATTTGAATAAATAACACTTTGATTTTAAATATTTTAGCTGCATCTTATTCAGAATTATTGCTTCGTATTTACTGAGGGTGAAGAATCATTATTTGGCTGTACCAATCTTTCATATCAGCTCTGAAAATATGGTGTTCTCGCTGTAATGTTGCTCTTTACTAGGCTTATTCTGATTTTTACTGTTGCAGTACAAAAAATATGGTTTTCAGCTACAAAGAAAGAGAAGAGTTTAAAACATACTTTTTAAACATATTTATCAATTATTTATATTTAGCAACACAGAGATGCTGCCTCGGGAGATTTTCAGTCAAAACGTAACTGTCCAAAGGGTTCCTTTGTCGCCACCTAGTGGCTAGTGGTATTTACTGCAAACCAGATTACCCATGAATACTGTTATTACCGATTTTCGTCGCAAACATGCACTTGCTTTATAATCAGCATTTGTTTTATTTTCCCATTTCCCATCTTCTCTGGCCTAGAAGCTTCATATTCAACATCCTTTGTCCATTATCCCGTTTAAAGAGACATAACTTACATTCTTTTCTCTCAGCAGTCTGATTTTCCTCTATTCTCTTAATGATCATCACTATACCCCAGCATGCCTTTTTTATAGATCATCTATTAATCATCTACTTTTCTGACGCCCTCTCTGATCTAAATTCTGCTTTGATCTGTATTACATGTATAGTTGTTGTACTGTACTTGTTGCAATATCTGGATTTTCTGAAGATTTCAATTACAAAAGTGGACTTCCAATGATAAGCATGATGAATAAGCATGTGAGACGCAAAGGACAAAGGATGAAATGAATTTAACATTAAACAGCAGGTCAGAGGTGGCTTCAGTTTTCCTCAAGCTTATACTGTGGAGGAAAATGTCCAATTATGTTCTTAAATTCTATGTCAGGGGCTTTAATTAGCAGTCACTGAGCAAGAGCAATCTTCATCATCCTCACTGCAGCAATTTTTCGTGTGACAAGTCAGACAGGGAAGCAGATGTTGCCTTGCTACGGTACATTACAAATCAACACAGGATTCAGAAACATGTTTCTATGTTTGACTTCATATTTGATTTCCAGGCTTGTTCTGTTCCGTGTGTTTTCGGGCCCTGACCTCAGAAAACCACAGAGAGGCGTGGACCAGCCTGCTGCTGTTCTTCCACTGATCTTTACCAAGGTGCTAAAGATCAGTGATGAAATGACAGGAAGTCAAAACACCCACTGATGCTTTGTGAGTGACCTTTGTGCACACAGACAAGTCAGTCTGAGACCGTTATGTGTTACATGAACTTTTAGTATTGAAGAAACAAAATTAAACCAGCTGAAATAATTTTTTACTATTTTATATGTGTGCACATGTTCTGTTATGCAAACAGCATAAACATAATACAGAGGAGGAAAAACAAAACTGGTTTCCTGATTTGTAGATGTTAGGTTTTCTAAACTTATGTTGCAAAAGATTCTGCACAACTTTTTGTACAATACATCATCTGGCTTTCTAATCAGGATTAGTTAAGTTTTTGAACTTAATTTGAAATGCTGAATCGCTGAATTAGAGTTGCAGATGCTAGCT
Organism: Copadichromis virginalis; assembly: GCF_057382275.1. Lineage (NCBI taxonomy): Eukaryota > Metazoa > Chordata > Actinopteri > Cichliformes > Cichlidae > Copadichromis > Copadichromis virginalis. Next base: position 25,593,193 of record NC_140626.1, read on the forward strand.
GTTTAATGTTTATTAATTATCAGCCAGGACAACATCATAGGAAATTCTTTATCATTTAATAACGAATGATATAAAATGTGTTTGTTCATCCACAAAATTTCACCATTACATTATAGACAGAAACAGTTGCTGTACATCTTCTTGCATCCATCCTCCTGTCACAGCCTGTGCTTTACAGAGTCTGGTGTCTCTGTAGCAACCGTGTCCACAGTGACATACTTATACCAGAGCAGAGCCCGACAAACTTTACTCCACTTCACTACCAGGCCTTCTGAAGATCCATCACACGTTTGTTTAGGCAAATGGAACATTGGGAACGTTTCTCCAAGTGGTGAAGATAGATGCATGAAGGGCATCTACTCTTAGGAACTGTTGTCCATTTTTGTGAACATCCCTTGCCATCCATCCCCAAAGGTTCTCAGTTGGATTAAGATCAGGGGAAGATGCAGAATGGTCCAAAAGAGTGAAGAGTGAAAGATTGTCCTGGAAGAAGTCCGTTGTCCTGCAGTCATTGTGCACTGTAGCGTTGTCCTGTTTAAAAACCCAGTCTTTACCACACAGACAAGGGCCCTAAGTCATGAGGGATGCTTTCTGCAACATCTGGACATAGCCAGCGGCCATTTGACGTCCCTGCACCTCCTGAAGCTCCATTGTTCCACTGAAGGAAAAAGTACCCCAAACCCATATGGTGCCCCCCCACTGTGGCACGTAGAAAAACTCTCGGGTGGCATCTGTTTGTCATGCCAGTAACGTTGGAAACCATCAGGACCATCAAGGTTACATTTTTTCTCATCAGGGTATAAAACGTTCTTCCACCTTTCAGTGTCCCATGTTTGGTGCACTCTTGCAAAGTCCAAACGGTCAGTTCTGTGGTGTTCAAGGCGACGAGGCCTTTGAAGATGCTGTCTGATGGTTATGGGGCTGCAGTCAGCACCAGTAACGGCCTTAATTTGGGTCGAGGATCATCCAGTGTCTTGACGGATAGCCATTTGGATCCTCTGGCTCACTGCTGGTAAAATTTTGGGGGGTCTTCCACTTGACTTTTGTTGGTCTGTAATCCTCAGCAGTGATGCCGCGCTTCAAGTGCTTATGCAGTTCAACAACCCGACCATGCTCAAAAAGGGAGCGATTTTTTTTGCCTTTACCATCAGAACGCCATGGCAGTGTGACTACCTGACAGAAAATGACAGTGAATCCACATTTGTGCCCAGATTTGGCCTTTTAAAAGCATGTGGTCTTAAATTTTTGATCAGCTGTAAAACAGCCTGTTTCAGTTTAAGTGTTGTTCCCAATAAATTGCATGCTCAAAAAAATGTTTTGTCTCACCCCCACTTTTTCTTGTGGCATGTTGAAGCTCTACTTGGAACTTGTTAAGATCTAACTATGCAAAATATGATTTTTTTTAAAAGATTATTTATTTATTTTGCCATTTTTCATGTCGAAATGTACAAATATATGATTGTGGGATTTGTATAGAGTATTTGTGTACATCACATAAATGTTGTCAAGCACACACATTACAATCATTGAAGTATTATAATATTATTGATTTTATTTCTTTTTATTATTTCTTTTAATTTTGCGTTACTTTTGTCAATTTGTGGCATAGGCCCACAAACTGAAAACTATTCACACTCATACAGATACAGTTTTGGTTACTATCAAGATGACTTAAAGGACAGCCGATTTCAGCAACAACAAAAAACTTTTTAAAAAAGTAAAAACTATTTACTTCTCACTTTAGCTATTAAATATATGTAAATATTCAGTCAAAATGTAGATGTCAAACTTTTCTTTTTTAAATATTTACATTTAATGTTGGCTTAGCTCTTCAGATTTGTTGTGGAGAGCACTACTGGGGCCTTTCTCTTGTATCAGCTCTGTCAGGTCTGACCTGGACTACAGTGTGTTTAGGTGTTGACCACAAAAGGTCAGACACAAAAGCACTGAAAGTTTAAATCACACTTTTTTGTTAAAAAGGATATTACCACATTTATGAAGCACTATATTAAATAATATGAACTAACAAAATATTAATAATTGCATTATTATTAAATGATTCATAATTGAAATAATTCATCGTGGATACTTCATAGTTGCTGGCCTTCAACTGTCTGAATACTGTTTTGATTGTTGGGTTTCTGTTGCCTTCTTTCCTGTTGGTGGCGCTGTTGAACTGTTGGATTTCGTCAGAATCAGAGTAAACCAGCTGTGCCAAGCAAACATGACCGGAAGTTTTTGTTATCCCAGGAAAATAAGAGCCCAAAAATGTTTATTGCGTAATCAAAACGTCGTGATTTTATTAAAACACAAGTTTTGAAATTTTAACCAAGGACATTTGTGTAATTACATGCATACAGAGTTATAGGATAGCTGGCCAAAATTATTTTTAAATGCCTTTTTAATCGCCAGAGTAAACAAACTCATAAAACTAAAGAAATGTTGGCAAATTTGCTAATTTAGTTAAAGGTGACTGTGTCCTTGAAGGCCAGTGTAAATTGTTGTGTAAATTGTGTAAACCACTGTTCAGGGACAAAATATAGATTTTATAAAAGGTGTTCCAAAGCATTTGAAATACAAAATATCTCTCAAGAATCCAAACATATCACAGATTCTTGATAACCAAAATTGCATGTCAAATATAACAGTTAAAATGAGTTCTAAATGCATACTTGTTGTTCGGATTTTGTTGACGCATGCCTTTATTTAGATTGGAAAGGGAATCAACAAAACAGTGAAAATGACAAAGACGAATAATGCAACATTTCAGCTCCCAGAAGTCAGTCCTCTTTGATGTGCTTTGTATTTTTTCTAATCTTTTCTGACTAGATTGAGTTGCACTCTCACCAGTCCAACCCTGTTACACACATTTCCAAAGGAAGGCAAATTAATTGAAAAGATTCCTTATTTATATGACTGCATGTATCCTTGACTTTCCATCATCACATGTATCATATTCTACAGCTCGCACCTCTTACAAACACATGCTAAAAACATATATGTAAACATAAATAACATAAACAACATTTCTGTTGTCTGAAATATATATAGCTATGTACAAGCACAAGTTCTATATGTAATAAGTCATTATGTCTTGTGTAAATGGTTACTCAAATTGTAACCCTGTTACCATGTCATGTTAATAATATAATCGTAAATGTTTTTCCTAGCTCTGAATCTATTATCTTTGCACTGGTTTAAATTATTAGATGAGTTTATTTGAGAAAATTTTTGAAAATAAACCAAAAAAGTGGGACTATTGAAAAGTTAGATGTGGTAAGGTTCAAAAGTTGCTAAGATTAAGTCTAAGTCTAAATATTAATTAGTTAACTAACTAAAATATCTCATAAAAAGTGAACCTTTGATGCCTGAGGTGGACAAATTTAAGGGGTTTTGTTTGTTTATCATTTGTTTTTCTTAAATACATAGATTATAAAATAAATGCATTATCACTTATTCGCCACTTTTGAAACCTAAACTGCCCAATTATAGAATGACTCAAAAGTATTATATGGGTTGGGCTCCAGCAGAAAGCACAGCTTTTTATCTCAGAGGCTACAGTAAGATGTGTTTAATATGTTTAATTAGAACTATGATTGGCGTGAGGATACGGTGGACGGGAACATTAAAGTAAAACAAAGTGCTTAAAATGTGTTTGTTTTTAGCACAGCGGCTAAGCAAAAGACATCAATTCAGGAAGTTTTATTCCCCTTATATTTTGAAAAGCAGCACCGGAAGTAAAGTGGTGTCTAGTGTGTACTTCACGGCGGTCGCGTCTGTCCGTGTGAGGTCCCGTGACAAATTTCATTGGAACTTTGTGCGGCCAGGAAACACTGATGTTTCCTGCTGCGCTCACTTGTCGGACGGCTGTGAGCAGTGAGAGAAAGCACACTTTCATTTGGAGGGTTTAGGGACTTTCGTCCCTGCCCGACCTGGACAAATGTTTGCTACCTTAGCAGCTTAACTGCCGTAGAGCGAAAAATCCCCGCTGGAACTGCGAAAATAAAGGAACACCGCGTCAAAATCCTGAAAGGTACGTGATGTTCACGTAACTCCTAACGACGTGTTGGCTAGCTGTAGCTGTAATATTTACTTCAAATGAGGAGAACTGGTGCCAGTGTAATGTTAAGTAATATAATGCTAGTTATAACATTAACCGTTTGTTGCTCAAATATGTCACTAAAGAAAGTTTAGCCGAGAGACGCTTAAAGTTACTAACTTGTGTTTGTGTTTGCTCATCTACTGTTTAGTACTCATCATGTCCTTATAGCTTAATACTGTATTGTTTATAGTTTGTGTTACATTTGCGGTCTTGTTAGAGTGTATGAAGCTTATCGTTTAGTGTCTGCCGGGGGTTTATTTGCGTGTGTGTGTTGAGCTCCTCCCTCCCCTGTCTCTTTTTTCTTTTCTCTCACGTCCTCGGATCGAAAATGTATTATTAAGAAATTATTTTCCCCTCAATACACGTAACATGTGCACAGATTTAAAAGTAGTACCGGTGTAAGTACACCTGTACTCTTTGTAAGCTTTTGCCGATACTTTTGGCAGAATGAAACAGAAATAGTAAACGAGGCCTTTTTCAATGCTGTCTTCAAGGGAACTGTCATCCACATAGCTCTACGTAGCTTTCAGACTTCAGAAGCTGTCACAATGAATGTTCACCTTGAATGTTTATCCAAGCTTGTGTGATATTAACACGCACCAAAAAACTCAAATTTACACTGACAGGAAGGTTGCTTCCCTTGGTGATCCCTCTTCATCACTCCGTTTCCTCTTATTATCCAAAGAGTATATTTAAACTCACATGTGGACTCTCATCTCATCTGTCCATTTGCTTTGACTGGAGGTCAACTTCACATTTCCTTCCCTGATGTTAATGTGTGGTTTTATGGGACAAATACTCACATTACAAAAGAGCCAGCTCAACATCTGTCATAACAGAGCAAGCTCCTTAAGGCTGCTGAGCGTGCTCTCTTTGAGTTCTTATTTTCTGCAGCTGATGAACCGGTCATTTCTTGTCAGTGCACACACTGATTCAGGTTTGCTGCGAAAAGGAAGTCAGTAGACACTGCGGCTGTCTCTAAGCTGTCTCGACTGTCAGGTTAGGGTAAGAATTTGGTCATGTGCTGATGCACTATGTTTGTGCTCCCCGCACTACTCAAGCTGCACTTCCTCTATCAGAGATTTGCCACTGTTGTGGCAACGCAGACTGGTCTGAGTAAAGGTTAGAAATTATCTTTCGTCCCCTCAAAACTTTGCCTTTTTTTTTGTTGATCAGCAGCTGCTTGCCTGACTGAGCTTTCGTGGTCTTCTAGTGTTGCTTATGCTTTACTGTACATAACCACAGATGTCCCTATGTTTGAACTGATCATTGAGAAGTTTTTTTTTTTTATCCCATGTAGTAGGCTGTAATATTTTGGGTCTGTCATCACAAGTTAATTCATGTTGTGATGTGGGCATAAACTGTGGCGAGGACACATGTTTAACAATAGTCTCATTCCTTCTTATTCGCATTGTGATTCCCACTCTTTGTTTTCACTTCTTATTATTTAACTTGACAGTGCGTGCTGGTGGGTGTGGTGAGCTGCAGCATTCCATACTTAGGAGTAGCAGCCTGTGTCAGGCTCCAAATGTAGGTTTCACTGCACGGTTATATGTTGTTTCCCCCCATCAACAAAAAAAAATTCTGGAATGTTAAAAAGCGGGTCCTACCCTGTGAGCTTCACAAGCCATTTAAGCATGAAAAACACGCACAGATGTGAGGCAGCTCGGCGATGTGCACAGGCATTTTAGTGTGTGCCAGCCACAATGACGCAACCTTTTTTTTTTCCATTACAGAATTGGTGTACACCGATTCTGTAATAAGATTCAGTCAATTAGATCAATACATATCCTAATTTATCACCAGAAAATATGTTTTCCTGCTTTTACCTGTTTTTATTTTTTTTAAATCTTAGGTGGCGGGTGTCACGAGAATTACACATTAAAAGGTCACCTTGGGCTGAGGCTGATGGGTTTTGATAGACTGAACAGTCTCAGCAAAATGAAAATATTTCCTAGTTACAGCTCTATTTTTAAACAAATGCTTTGCATATGTGGACAAGCAGTTGTATTAGAGGGAAAAGTTAGTACTGGTAATACTGGCTCTTTGTGTTCTTATAAATGTGAGTAAAAGTGAAACTAAAAAGAAAGTTTTACAGTGTCGTGACAGAACAGAAAGAACGCCTAGTGATGAAGAGGGCATGAAGGTCCCTCTGACTGCACTCATGCATTTTAAAGAGGGCCGCTCTTTTACCGTTTCCTCACCCCAACGTGAGCAGAATGAGATGCCCACTCAGGATACACTCAGGATCCGTACGCGGCAGGAGAAAGCTGTCACAGAGCAGGTTTTCTGTGTGTTTTGAGAAAGCAGCAGGGCTCGGAAAGATAAAACTACTAAACAAAACTAGGCTGACCTCACAAATCTCAGACAATGGTCAAGTCAGAGCAGCAGACAAAGAGCTTTGTTCTAAAACAACAGACGTTACATAACGGACAGAGAAGGATATGCCGCTCTCTGTGTGTTCAGTTAGATTACACAGTGTTGAGTATTTACAGTACACGTGATCATTTCAGGTCCCCAGTTAAGCTGGAGACAGAAGACACTTCTGTTACAGTTTATTAGAATTTACTCATTAAGACTTATCAGTATTAACTTTGTCCCCCTTCACCTTAAATCAACTGAAAGCCTGACCTTTTGTTAATTCAACAGTCAGGGGAAGGAATTTATTGGATCCCAGCAATTTGCTTTATTTATTTCCTTCTAATGTTTTGCTTGCTGTGTAACTCTGGCTTCAAAAACCCCTGCAAGGTTTAAAAAAAATTATACATTTTTCTACTGAGCCAAACAAGGGAGAATGTCACAGACTCAGCATGTTTGAGAGCTAGTGTGTGAATCACTGTGGGCTTGTATGTGCTCAGTTGTTAGGGGAGACATGGAAGAGATTGCATGGATAGAGTCATCTGGAAGAAGATGGCACGATTAACAGCAAAATAATAGCTAGTATGTGCTGTATTGATATGTTTAAGTGTTATGTTATTAAAACTGAGGGAGGATGGGATATGCTCACAGTAAGGAGTGAGTTAACTGGTTGCCCAGGAGGAGGGAGCCCACCTGCTGCCATGTTGCAGCTCACTGACCCATCTGTTGTCCCTGTACTCTCACCACAATCTTCCCTTTTTAACTCTTTACCCCTCAAAAGCCTAGCAGGAGTAACCCTTGAAGCTCTTTTATGAAACTAATGGTTTCTGTCATATTTTAAGCCTGCTTAAAGAACAAAATGACTGGGTGTGCATCAGAGGCAAGTGAAGGTGGTCTCTGCCTAGGCAGCTACCCTTGGAAAAATCCAGAAACTTTATTTCTTAATAGTCAGATGATATATGATATAGTCATTTTTATGGGTGAAAGAGTTAAGAAAGTCGAAGGACTTGTAGACAGACTTTCAGCCAAGACTACATTTGAATAACGTCTTTTTAAAAACTATTACCTGTAATGTAACAGATAGTGACAAAAAAGAAGAAAAATACTTACACTCTTCAACGTTTTAACATACGGTGTACATAACCTAGTTTAAAAATAACTAGACCGGTGTTACATATTTTGTTCTGTTGTGTATTTAACATATCTTAATGATATGAATGTTTGATCCTTGGCAAAATAAAACTGAGCGTTTCTAACACATGGGATGATACCATTTCGAGAACTGAGTGCTTATAAAGTGCAAAGCAGTTACAACAAATACTGTGCCGATATAATCTGATTAATGAGCAAAGGCTGCCACCTCTGAAGTGTGCAGTGATGTAAGCCCTGCAAGCTGATATGTGTAGTGAGCAGAGCAAGACCAGTTTCACTTCCTGTATAACAGAGTAAGCTCTTCTCTTTCCTCTTTTGCAGTAGAGACCCAGAATGAGGATTGGCCAGTCGTATACTTGAAGCCTTTTCCTGGGGGACACATTACTGCACCTTTGAATGCTGACCGGCCCTAAGATGGAGGACCAACCCAGTTTTCCCAATGTCAGCATCCCTTGCCACAATGAGCAGAGGGACAAAAAAAAGCGTTACACAGTGCGTACATTGGTTCATTCATATTTTTTCTGCAGGAAATGTAATCCCAGAAATGGTCATTTAAATTAGGACTTGCTACTTTTCTTAATGTTTACATGAATTATGGTTGTCTGTTTTTTTTCAGGTTTACAAAGTGATTGTCAATGTTGGACAACAGGAATGGTTTGTCTTCAGGCGATATGCAGAGTTTGATAAACTCTTTAACACAGTAAGCAGTGGAACATCTTGATCTTCCATCAAATCTAATTTGGGGGGCAGATGTTGTGTTTTATGATATTAAGAATCATTCAGAATAATTACAAATATGTCAGAATAATCTTCTCCCTTCTAAAATAATTTTCTCTGTTGCGCTTTTAACACAGTTAAGGAAACAGTTTCCATCTATGAACTTGAAAATTCCAGCTAAAAGGATATTTGGGGACAACTTTGACCCGGGTAGGTGTTTGCATATGACTAAATAGGCCCTGCTTGATCTTTGTTGCGTGCAAGTGATTGATTGTAGGTTTGTTTTAAATAGAGTTCATCAAGCAAAGAAGAGCCGGGTTACATGAGTTCATCAAAAAACTCGTCTCACATCCTCAGCTTTGCAACCAGTAAGCGTAGCAGCTCCTACTGTTATTATACAACACTATATTATATATTGATGTCTGATGCTAACTTTATTAGGATGAGTTGTTCAGATTTTTTTAGCCGTGCTTTGTGCTTATTTAAATTAAAAGTTGTACTATGTTAGCTGTCACCTGCTGCTGTTAGAATGTTTTTATTTACCTGCTTGTCCTGTGTTAAACTTCACAGTCCAGATGTGAGGGCATTTTTACTAATGGAAAAAAGGGAACAAATATCAGATGCCTCTGAGGATGAAGATGAAAAGGTATGTAGCAGTTTTGGATGATGGTTTGCCTGTCCTGATGATAGCATCTTGTCTGATAACCCTTTTTATACATGCATAAATATATCTATATAAATATTTCAGACAGTTATTTTAGGCTGTTATGTTAATATGGCAGCTGTGGGTCTCACTGGCTTATCTAAATGATGTTTTTCTGCTCTACAACAGAACAACTCTACCTCCAGAAACATCAACCTGGGACCCTCTGCAAATCCACAGTATGTTTACTAGAACATAGCTGACAAGGCCTTGATGTTTTTATCAATTATTTCTATCTGAAATGCCTGTAAATTTAAAAATATTTTATCTTTCAGAGCCAAGCCCACAGACTTTGACTTTTTAAAAGTCATAGGAAAAGGGAGTTTTGGGAAGGTATGTAATTGGTGCAATACTGGAAAATATGTTCACTTTATCTTCATCCCAGATGTTAGACAGTGACAAGTTTTAATGTCATTACTGTTGAGGAAGCAACAGGTTTTAGTTCTGCATGTGTTGCCCTTTCCATGTAGGAAGTGAGAATCGGATAAGGAATTATTTTGGTTTTCAGTGTTGATGAAATTCTCAACGTGCTCTGGTTCTCTCCTGATGCAGGTTTTCCTCGCTAAACGAAAACACGATGGAAAGTTTTATGCCATCAAGATCTTACAAAAAAAGATCATTCTCAACAGGAAAGAGGTAAAACTTTGATCACCACTGAGTTTATCTGTATTTTGGCTTGGATATGTGTATGATAATGGTTCACATATATTGTTGTGCCAATCAGCAAAAACACATCATGGCAGAACGCAACGTTTTGCTGAAGAACGTGAAACATCCTTTCCTGGTTGGGCTTCATTATTCCTTCCAGACTAAAGACAAGTTGTACTTCGTGTTGGATTTCATCAATGGAGGAGAAGTGAGTTGTTTCACTTTTATTTGTAATAAAATCACACAGAATTGAGTCACACTGTCATGAACAGCTGAGAAATGAAGCAATAAAGAAACTTTTTTAAAAATCCCCCTTTACTGTTAACACACCTCCATGTGTGATATTTTTATTAGCGATTATAGCATTACTTAGAGTAAGGGTGGCTTTTGCATGTTACTGCTTCAAGTGTGATTGGCTTTTTTAGCTGCGCTGCGTGACAATCAGCATGCCATTAAAGCCGAATCTTACTCTGAACTAGATGAGCAAAACATGCCAAAAATGAAATATCAGTATTTATAAGTTCTCCATAACTTTTTTCTTTTCAGCTTTTCTTTCATCTTCAAAGAGAAAGGACGTTTCCGGAGCCCAGAGCAAAGTTCTACATTGCTGAAATGGCAAGTGCGCTGGGATACCTGCATTCTCTCACGATTGTTTACAGGTATGCTGCTGTTCAAGTGTCAGTCAAGCCAAATATGTAAAGCCAAGATACAGTCATGTGAAAAAGAAAGTTCAAGTGATTCTGTGAAGTCATGTGAAAAACTAATACTACTACTACTAGCAAATAGACCGTGCAGAGAAACTATGAGGAGAAAAACCCCGAAGAGCTACGTCTCAGACATCTCATGATTGAAATGCTATGGTGGGGTCATAAAAAAGCTGTGCATAAATGAATGCCTGCAAAGCTCACTGAACTGAAGCAATGCGGTAAAGAAGATGCAGTGTGAGAGGCTGATTACTTCAAGCTAATAAAGCTAAATGTGTTTCTTTAAGCTGTTATAGGATGAGATATACTTAGTTGTTTTTTGTTTTTTTTACAAGACTTTCTTCAAGTGTAGAGCTTATGAAATTAAATTGAAATTACATTTACTTCAAACATATGGGCGTTTAAATGCAACTGTGTTTGAAATTATTTTTTCAGAGACTTAAAGCCAGAAAATATCCTTCTTGACCACGAGGTAAGTGTTCAACGAATCCCGAAATATATCTCAATGCCACTTTTGGATATCATGTTAGGGTTATAACTGGTGGAGGAGTTATTACATAAAACACGTACAGGACACATTTCATTCTCCTGCTGTCATTTCCAGTTCCAGCTGGACGGAAAGCGTGTGATTGGATTAGGTCTTATTAATGATTTTCCTGCCTAGCCTCATTGAGAAAGTTAGGAAACGGTGAATGTGACTGACTGCTGCAGCCAACATTCCTAGTAAACAATAGTATCCTCAGTCCCGGGGGTTAATGAGCTGCTTGTGTAGCACATGTTATCTAAAAACATCCCTATGTCCTCCCTTTTCTAGGGGCATATCGTACTCACAGACTTTGGATTGTGCAAGGAAGGCATTTCCCAGAAGGACACTACCACTACATTTTGTGGAACACCTGAGGTTTGTGTTCCAAGAAAGCCTTTTGTTTAACATGACAATCATTGAAAACCTTGTTACAAAAGTGAAGTTAATAATTTTCCGCTGTGTGTGTGTGTGTGTTGTAATTTGTTAAACTACTGGAGAATAAAATACACTTTCATATGCAAAAGAACTGTAGCATTGATAACTGTGTTTTAAGCTAGAAGGAAAATGTGAGAGTTAATGTCATATTATTATGTGGGGTTTTTTCTTCTTCTTCTTCTTCTTTTTAAATGAGCAGTACTTAGCTCCAGAGGTCTTGAAGAAGCTGCCGTATGATCGCACAGTAGACTGGTGGTGTCTGGGCTCAGTGCTGTATGAAATGCTCTTTGGTCTTGTGAGTTTTTACTTTGACATTTCCAAAAATAACTCTGATTTGTAAATCTGCTTTAGTGATAAATGTTGAAACATTTCAATGAGTTGCCACATTTTCCTACTCACTTATAAACCTCTACTTTTCTCTCCCCCCCCCCCCCCCCCCCCCAATATTCTAGCCACCTTTCTACAGCAGGGACACACACGAGATGTATGACAACATCCTCCACAAGCCGCTAACCAGGCGTCCCGGTGCCTCCAACACAGCCTGGTCTCTCCTCGACGGGCTGCTGGAGAAAGATGGCAAGCGCAGACTGGGATACAGGGAAGACTTTGTATGTCTCATTTATTAAATTGATTTTCACTACAGAATTTGTAACTTTTGAGCTCCCTCTAGTGGCCCATACCTTTAATGTATATGCGTGTCACTGTCTCTAACACTAATTAAAAATGAGTGTCATTCTTCTCTTCACGCTCTGTTAGCTGAAAAATCATGTTGAGGTTTATTTACTCTTGACTTTCAGATTGAGATCAGAAGACACAGCTTCTTCTCTTCCATCAACTGGGATGACCTTGAGCAGAAGAAGATCCCTCCCCCTTTTACACCACTTGTGGTAAATATTTTTTCCTGTAATCAAAACCACCTGGGTATTTTACACTTATTTTGACTCTTCACAAGACATAATTCTCTTGGCTTTGCAGTAGTATAGACTTACAGGACGTTCTGTACAGTACATTGTTTATATACTATTCTAATCACACTGAATGACTAAAAACATCTTTGTGGAAATGGAGTAGCTTTAATATTTGAGTTATCATGTTTATAGTATGAGTAGATCTAGTTCATAGTAATTCTTAAAGAACAAACAAGAATAAACTTGTAACAAGCGTGCACATACATGCAGTCCAACAAAATTAGATATGCAATCTAACAGAGTATTGACACAATGAAAAGGTCACATTTCGCTTAGGTAAGCTTTGTTGCAGGGGTATCTTGTTGTTTGTACAACTACAAGTCTTGATTTTTTTTTTTTTTTTTTTTTGTAAACTGGCAACTCCATTTATAATTTTTTATGATTGCCGTGTCTTTTTGGAGCACAGTGTAAAATTGAAACAATGCTTTTCTGTCACGGGAGTAAGTCACCCTTAGGTGACCTACTCTGTGATGGTGTTTTGTATTTTTTAACATGAATGATAATGTGACCTCTGCACTTTTTTTTTTTTTTTCTTTTTTTTTTTTTAAACAGAGCTCTGTCAGTGATATCTCAAACTTCGATCCTGAGTTCACAGAGGAGATGGTCCCCAACTCAGTGTGCTGGTCTCAAGAACAGTCGATTGTCAACGCTAGTGTTATGGAAGCCGATGACGCTTTTGTGGGCTTTTCTTACGCACCGCCTTCTGATGATTCTTTCCTATGAAACATTCCCATAGAAGCATTCAGTTGCCTTAACCATTCTAACTTTTTTTTTTTTTTTTTTTTTTTTACTAAAGGGAAGCAGTATAAATGGATTAACTTGTTATGTGAAGCCAAAGCACGCAGCTGAGAAGGAACTGCACTCAAAATAGATTTTGGTTGAAACAAGGTATTATTTTACCTGTATTTATAATAATAAAAAAAAGACAGATTCTATTTTTTAGATTTAGGGACCACTGTTCTTTATTAAAGTGATTTCTGTCAGTTTACAAAATAAGCCTTTATATTGCCTTAAAATTATCCCTTAAATAAAGTCAGTAAGCAGTTTTCTGACAAACTTGAACAGTTCACTGGATTTTAAGTGACTCAATTTGACTCTCAGACACAATTGTGTTTGTTTATGTAATTACTGTAAAAAAACAACAACTATTGTTTATATTCACATTCACATTAAGCTGGAAGTGGGGATTACTTGAGAAACCAGTAAATGCAGCATTTTGGTTTGTAGGTCACATTTGCAAAATGGAAAAGACTGTCTTCTGCTTCATAAGTTACCTTTCTATATGATTTTTTTTATTGAACTGTATGTGTTTATTTTTTCTGTTATTTGCATTAACAGTTTTTTTAAATTCAGAAATTCCACAATGCTTTTCTTTGTCTGGCAATTAAGTAGTCCTGTATTCCTGCACAACAATAAAAGAAAATTAAAAAAAAAAAAAAAATCGGTTTGAAATGTTTGTGGATAAATTTAAGCCCAGCTCCCTTGTTTTAATAACATCTTCATTGAAGTATGCATAAAAGTGTGTATTTTAAATTTGCTATAAATTAATATTAAGCAATAACGTCAATTAGAAACCACTGAACTGACAAATTTTCGCATTATGGAAACCAATTTATGAAATTTTCTTAACAAAACAAGAAGTTCCATAATTTTCCTTAAAATATTTTCTTTATAGCCGGAAACCGAAACTATATATATTTTAGTTTTTCTGTATGTACAGTTATAAAAATTTTTTAAAAAATTATTACGTCACATTTTGTTGAAGTTAGCTCCCCCCGCTGAACCCGGGCTAACCTCTAAACATTAAACGTCTTCATGATATAATTTGTTTTTAAAAATGGCTGACATTTTATCGCTGAAAGAATCGGTTTTGGTGTACTTAGACAGAAGCGGTGGTCTTAAGAAACTTTGCGAAAACTGCAAACATTTTAACGGTATGAGGTTCCGCTCCACGGCAGCCATGACAGCTAAAATCACCGAGTTTTTAACTTTGCTAACGGTCATTTTCAGGCACACAGCAGACCGAGGCGGTGTACAGGTTTTGTATAGGTGTTAATCCGGCCGATGTGCTGGAGCTGGATCCTGTACTGGGGGACTGTGTTCTCCATGACCCCCTGAAAGCCACGGCTTTGTTTCAGTCTGTAAGTGAAAACTGTGGGCAAAAATGAAACGTAGCTACACTTTTGCTGTCAGCTTAACTATATTTAACCAATTCCTCATTTAGGTTTGTTTCCTGGCTATAAAGACCCTTTCACTTATTGAAAAAATACACATGGAGAGTCAGGTAAACAACCGCTTCCCCTTTCACCGAAACAATACTGTGTTTTGTATAAATCCACAAGTGAAGGGCTCGTTTCCGTTTACTGTCCCAGTAAACAATGACTCCTAAAGGGAATGCAGCCCTCATTAATACACCTGGGCTTTTCCTAGTGTAATAAATCAGATGATGCCTCTGTCCTCTAACAATGTGTGTGTGTTTCTTTTGAGGTGAATGTTATTTTGAAGTTCACACACCTGCCTCCATTCCCCGAGTACACACTGGACCTTTCCAGTTTTCCTCGTTTATGTCGCCCTTTGAGGCCTGTCTCCATGGAGGGCCTGGTCATTTCCATGACAAGGGTCACAAAGTACACCCAGGGGGCGAGGTTCCTCTGCACTGATGATGACTGCCCCTGCTCTACAGGTACTGCAGTACATACACATACTCTGTGGTTTTTAAGTCAGACTAAGACAAATGCAGTATATAAATTCTCATTTCTGTGATGCTGCTTGTAGGTTTTCACCACATTCGAGTGCACGCACCCGGAGCAACAGAGTCAGCCACAGTGAGAAACGACTTCAGCTGCATGATGTGCAGCTCCCAATTGAAAGAGGATGTGAAGTTTAGAGTTTTAGGAGGTACTATTGATTCAGAATGCTGCAGTGCGTTGTAAGGTTTGATTTTAACATATTACTACTGCAAAAATATCAGGTCAACCCCTCATTTTTTTATGTTTTGCTTCCAGTGAGCCAGACATTCTTGTGAT
This sequence comes from Copadichromis virginalis, assembly GCF_057382275.1. Lineage (NCBI taxonomy): Eukaryota > Metazoa > Chordata > Actinopteri > Cichliformes > Cichlidae > Copadichromis > Copadichromis virginalis. Next base: position 25,608,532 of record NC_140626.1, read on the forward strand.
TTTTTTTTTTTTTTTTTGCTTGTGCTCTCTGAAGGTCTTTCAAAGATTTTCTTTGGACATTGGCTGCTTTTTCACTCAGTTTAAGGTCCATACTTGTATCTGTCCATTTTCATAGGAATGTTGTTTTGTTTGCTTTCTGTTTGTTAAATCACCTAACACTGAACTATAAATCATTCAAGTATATTGGGTCACGTCCTGTATACACATACAACAAAACTTGGTAATAAACCAATTTTAAATTTATCTTTACACACTATGTTACTGGCAGCCTTTTACAAAAACACAATTTTTATTCATTTTTTAAGTGAATCTATGAAAAATGCAGCAATAACACAGTTTGAAAGATATAAAATAGTATTTTTGCATCAACAAAATCAGCTGAAAACAGCCACAATAACACGGTGGAGGCTATGTCATGGTTTGGTGCTACATTTCAGCCAGTAGTGTTGGGGATCTTATCAAATTTAAGCAATTATAAATACTGAAAAGTTACATCGGACTTTATTCCACCATGCAGTGGCATCTGGAACCCATCTCACTGGCAGCTGTTTCATTCTTTAACATGGCAATGATCCCAAATAAACTGCCAGTCATAGATTGGTCTCTCCAGAACCTGGTCCTCAAAATGATTGAAGCAGTGTGGCATCATCTTGAGAGAAAATGGAACAGAAATGCAGCCATCATCCAAAGAAGCGCTTTGAATGTCCATCAGGAAGCCTGGAGAACTAATCCTGAAGACTACTTAAAGAAATGACAAGAAAGCTGCCTAAGAGATTCCAGGCTGTGATCTGTCTGGAATTATAAGAAATTTGTTGCTGCTTAATATGCTGTATTTCTAATGTATGCTTACCCATGTTTCAGTAAATCATTGTGCCTATTTCCCATTTTCCTTGCAATATATAAAGTGGCTCCAGACTTTTGCACAGTAATTATGTATGTGTGTTTTTTTGGGTATAGACAAGCAGCTGGTGGAGCTGATCCATGTCAAAGCACTGGATGTTCTAAGAGGCCACGAGCAAAGCTCAATGAGATACCAGTCTGTTACCCTGTTTCTCAGAGGTATGTCTACAGTCTGCAGTGTGCAACTGTTTTAGCAGCGTGAATAACGGAGAAGAAAACTCATAGCTTTTTTTGGGAGTGGTGAAGGCAGTGGCAGAAGATGAAAAATATGCACTAGCATGCATTACAATACATCATGATCACACTTAATAATACCCAAGAGCAGAAACACAATCCATTACCCAACGTTTACATCAGAGTAGCCTAATCCTAAAACAGACGATACAAATCATAACACCAACAGTACTGAGTGTGACGGCTCCTTCGTGAAGGTCAGCACTGATCTGCTGGTTCAAACAGGACTTTGTGCACCTTGGCTTTTTGATTCAGAGAACAGCTCCGTAACAAAAACATATCTTCACTATAAAACATCTGAACCACGCAGCAGAAAACCAAATAGCTTGTTATTTGAAAAGACTAACGGTCATTTACCCCCACTCTGTAAGGTGATTAATCCTTTTTCCTTGGTTTTCATTTGTAAACTGAAGCATTTAAAATCAAACTGCACTGCAGATTAATATCCTCAAAATGCAAGTTTATTGTTTTGTTTGGAAAATAAGATCTTAATCCATTACTCTTGAGAAATGTGGTTATAATGGCTTATATTTACAGTCAAATGTATTGAGGTTTGCCATTAATTTTCTCTGGCTTGTTAAACGAGGTTCGCTTTGAAACACAAACTTGGTGGGGGAGAGTTCAAATAAATAGATTTTAGTGCAGCCGGCTGAGCACGGTGCCTCATGGTTGGATATTAAGTGTTTCTGTCCCCTCGAATAACATTGTCCCGCCAGCACCCCTGAGAGCTTAGCAAATCTCTGCAGCAGGATTAACATATTCTGTTGACCCAGTCCTGTGGAGGAATTCAATACAGCGAGCTCCCGTTACTAAACATATATGTTAATAAGTGCAAAGAACACTCATTAGCTGGCTGTGCAGTTCGCACACAGTGAAATCTTTGTTCTGAAGTCCTCACTCTGTTTCTCTTGGCAGTGGCTTGTAGGTGGCATGCATGTTTCTTTAGTAATCACCGGGCAGCCGAGAACAACTCCTTTGAGTGTTAATGCTTTGTTTCCCCATCTCATGTAGACGAGCTGTGTAACTCCATGAGAATCGGGCGATATTACCGGGTGTTGGGCATTCCTGCACATGTGCACCAGTGGCCCAACATTACCTGGAGTGTGGAGGCAAATAGTGTCCAGCCGTGGGAACCAGTGTGTAAGCCTGTGAATTATCTCCCATTAAAATTACAGAATGAATAGCAGATATATTAAATTTGTCTTCATACAGTGAAGTCTCAGGTTTTATATTTTTTAATTGTAGTAAAAGACCATCTTTTACAACTCAACTTACAGGTGACTGTAAAGTCAGCGCCCGCTTCCAGGAGCTGTTGAAGGGAACGGCCTCGTCTCCATGGAGGTTCTCCGCAATTGTAGCTCACTGCTTTGGGTTGGACGTGGCTCCTCTAGGCTTGTACGACACTCTGAAGCTGAGCTTGCTGCTTAGCTTGGTGCAGACCAGAATAGATGAAAAGGACACGTTTCACAACTTGGATCTTCTTGTTGTCACCACTGACACGCTTATACTCGACAGGTAAACAAATTTAAATGATCTGAATCCTGAAACCTACTGCGTCCTAAACAGGGATGTATACTTAGAACAAAAAGTAAGGAAATTTTGTGTTTGATCAATTATGTCTGTGTTGTAACAATGATTCTTGGCGATAAATCTTACACTGTTGGAAAGCCTGTTTATTTCCCCTTAAATGGTGCCACGTTTGTAAGGAAATGCATTTGTGGGTTGTGCCCATAAAAACTTGCCAAATCTTATCTGCCAATGCCAAACAGCTTTTTCTGCTATTTACTCTTGTTTGGTCTCGTTTATTGGACTGGAGGATTGAAGTCTTAAGAAAGAAGACATAATGGCAATTTAACAATTTGTTAATTAACAAACCACGACCTCAGTAACATGTGGAAGGACCATGAACAGCCACAACAGCCCTGGCACCTCCTCCTCATGCTGGGCACGAGCTTGGTCACACACCATCACACAGCAGTGTGTAACCACATGCTTGCGTTATGAGTGCTCAAGTAGAATAGAAAAGTGCTATTTAAGAACCAGTCCATTTACCTAAATGGACCCACTAGGTACCACACTTGTGATCAAATCGTCCTCGTTATCCATCCATCATCTTATCCTTTTGTGCTAGATTGATGACATACAGCTTGAGTTTGGCCTATCGTGGGATCAGGCATCAGGCCACGGGGGAGATGTTCGCATGCCTGTCCCGGGATGAACATGGGGCAGGTACTGCTAACATCCATGCTGGTTCTGTCCTGCTAGCCACTGGGGGTGTTTGCCTGTTGGGAGATCTGAGCTATTACAGAAAGGACAAGTTGGATTCCATTAAGTCAGGTAACGAATGTAAGTGCTGCAATAACCTTAAAAGGATGTCAGCTATAAAAATCATGAATCTTTTTTAAACAAAAATTTTTCCAGTTATGGAGACCCGCACACTATCAGTGTTCATCCCTGGAAAGAAATATGGTGAGGATGCAGACCAGCAGCTTTCCTTTCCAGTCCAGTGTAGCTTCTGGGCCGCCACAGACTCCTCCCGTCGATCTGGGAGGGCAGACTGTGGCGCACTGGGAGCAGCAGTGAGTTCAGTTCCATCAAGTTATTGTTGTATGAATGTGCTTTACTGGGTCTAAGTTTAGATTTATGTTTGTAACTTATTTTGCCTATTACACAGTTTTTAAAAAAAGGCCCCTTTCCTTCAGCTTAGATGCTGTTTGTTGGTGCTACAGGCAAAACAGGAAATTGAGACAATTTAGTGCTCTTGAAGGAAGTGCCCTGCCCAGGCAATTATACTTCACAGCAGAACCCTTGAGAATAATCAGTGCTTTGTGTTGCTCTTTTTGTAGGCAAGGGGTAAATAATGAAATGTAACCATTAAAATAAAGGTTTATTGACAGCTTTCTTTACTGTGAGCAGGAGATGGGTGCTGTACCAGCTCAGTTGGCAGATGCCTTTGGCCTTGTCATTGAGTGTAGAGACAGGGTTGGAGAGCAGGCCCTGCTTGCCCAGACTGTCCACACCCTCCAGCATGCAGTACAGTCTGGAAAACCCCATGACCCACCCTGCTGGGAGTTTTCCACTGAAGACTATCATGAGGTTAACAAACATGTTCTATTACTATTATATTATAAATTATGTTATATTGCTAATATACTATTATATTCTTCAGCTGGTGGCCCATGCACAAGGTTTGCAAGTGGAGCTCAGCCCTGCAGCAGAGAAAATAATCCATGGTTACTACATGGCGAGCCGTAGAGTGCGATCACAGGGTCAGGGTGTCAACATGTCTGTGGCCTCTATCAAGCTGCTGTAAGTGCTTTAATGGCTTTTTACATTCAATCTCTGCTTTCTGCATATTAAACTGCAGAGGTCAAAGTCTGCTGTAATGTCAACTTCATCCACCAGGTGGTGCAAGCCCACTCTATTGCTGCTCGTAGATGACCATTTTTCATGCAACTTTGACAAATGTTTACAAATCTTTCCCACTGTGGTGACACGTTTTATGTTCAGCTAAAACTATGAAAATAAATGTTCTCAGTGAGAAGGCCAAACAGGGCAGGCCACATTATACTGTCCATACACAGCCAGTCTTGATTTATCCATTTACATTTTAAATGTAACATTTTTATTGATTACTTGTCCTACAGTGTATTAGAAAGGTCTTACTGAATACAGAGGCAGACATTCACATTGTATATTCATTTTGTCACAGGATCTCTTTGGCTGAGGCCCATTGCAAGCTATGTCTCAGAACTCAAGTACTAGAGCAGGATGCTGTGATCGCTGTACTCCTTTGTGAAAGCTCAGTCTCACTCAAGCATGGTATTTATTTCATTTTTACACCTCATAACACTAAAAGGTAGATATTTAGCAATTTAATGACATTACTCGATGGTTCTGTTCATAAGCATGGTTCATTTTATTGATCAATATATAACATTCAAGATAATAAAGCATCAAACACCAATATAATATACAATATATTCAGGATTTTCTCTTCTTCATACAGGCGCCTCTGCTCTCATTATTCCACCCGATCCAGTGTTTCCTTGTGACCTGGGAGATGTAGATGGTTTGTGCAAGCGAGACGCTGCTCTGGATGAGCTCCATCAGCTTATCTTACGGTTCATCTACACCAACGCACCTGGAGCAGACACATACATTACAGAAGAGTGAAGCCTCTCTAGGTTGTTTAACAAAATGCAGGTAGGCAACACAAGATTAAACTCCTTTATTTTTACATTTCAAATCTGTACGCTGATCAAATACAACCAAACAAATAAATACGTGCTGAATGCAGATAAAAAGATGGATTACCCAAAATCTGAATCCAGTACATGTTTAAAAATATTGCATCCAAGATTAAATAACCAAAATACACTTAAGATATTTTTTCTTGCAGACAAATCCCCCCACCAATTGTGCATATCAAATAAAAAAAGAAAACAACTATCCATTTTTAAATTGTAAGCACGAAGGGGGGGGGGGAAACTGAGCTCAATGTGGCATGTGCAGGTCTGAAAAACCAAAGTGACAGAGCTAGAACCTGTTACTTACCTTTCAATTGTGGCCACTCTGTGTACTCCCAAGTCATTCAAGTGTTTCCGAAACCTTGCACATCTAACAAATATACAGTATATAGTCAGTCAAATGAGAATAAATGATTTATGTGGGTTTAAAAGTAATTTTAAGTTCAGTTAGTCACATTCTCAGCAGCCCATTTTGGTCTGATGGGTAAACGGCGAAAAAGTGAACTCATCATTACAAGTTACATCAGCAGACATACCAGTGAAGTAAGCTGGCAATTTATGCCTCTTTTACACTAGTAACTACTCAGCTCAACTAGACTCTGTTTCAGACGCTTTCCATTACAATTGAGTCCTAAAATGTGCTTGCAGTCGTTATAGCAACGCATCTGAAAGTCCAGTAACGACATCTGTATGTGACAGAAACACCACAATGTTTGTTCCTATGAAGCCATTTCTGTCATTGCCAGGTTTCAAAAATGGAAGAAGTCACTTTCTTGACTTACTGAGTGACACTACTAACTGGCCAATTAGTGGTATTCTGTCTGTTGACGTCATATTTTTGGACTGGAAACCCAGCTGGGTAGGTACTAAAAATGTACCTGATCCCAGGTACTACCACGTAATGGAAACCCCTAAAATCCCAGTCTAGCCAAGGCGTGCCAAGTAGGTACTAGAGGAAAAGGGCTATTAGAATACCAGCTCCTGAATACACCAGTCTACTACTGGCTTTACTTACCAGGAAAGGCATGAAATCACTGCCAGTCACTGTGTAGCTCCATTACTGCTGCTGCTGTTTATCTGCAGAATTAACAATACACAGTGTAATTTTAGATACAGGTAATGTAGAAATAATAGGCTCAAAACTGAAGAATTTCAGAGGTCAACTGAAATCAGATTAACAAAAGAACAAAATTTCTAAATGGAAAGTAAATGCCAAGTTTGGCAAGATGAAATTTTCTGGCTATGTGTGAAACTATTACTGTATTAAATAAAAACTGGGGTAAACTATGTGACACAAAGGCTGCAGCTGGTAATTCAGTAGTCCCAAATCTCACCACTTAATTGTCTGATGGGTAAACGGCGAAAGAAGTGAACTCATCACTATTCCAGCTGCAGCTATAGAATAGCTGCCGCAAAGCAAATTAATATAACTTGTTGTTTGGGAATCATTTTAACCACTGAATCAGTATGAGCAGACAAGATTTGCAACAATTACTGCAGTTACTCATTTTTCCATTTTACTGTTGTGAAACCACTAACCTGTCCTCAGGGAAAGGAGACAAAGGATTAGGCATCTCGTGCCTCTCCTGCAACCACAGCATGAGACCTGAAGCAAAATAAACCACTGACATGAACTTCCTGAAAATCTCTTCATACAAATCAAATATGAGGCTGTCTGATGTTATGCTGGCTATTCAGTTAGTCACAGTTTCACCATGTTATTGTCTGACGGGTAAACGGCAAAAATGTGATCTCATCACTATTCCAGCAGCTGGACTGAGCTACAGTTACACCAAAACTTAAATATGGTCAAATATTTCAGCTCTCACCTTAAAGGGTCAACACAGTGAAGACATCAGGTTATTTGCAGCAGCATAGCATCTGAAAAAAAATAAAAAATAAAATAAAAAATGAGTTAGTTTAGTATGATCTTTTGGTTTTATTAAGGACCAGCCTAATAGTTCGCTCTAACTTTAAGTTTTTAAATCAAGTAGTTACTCCCTTTCAACAGAAATACACCCCAACCACCTCTCAAGATCAGTGAAAGTCTGTCACTGCATCTTTTCCAAACCTTGCAACTAATTGCTCTCAGGAGTGATGGGATATTGATTTTCAGCTTGAATAAGTAAAATGTACTGAAAGAAAAGCCAATACAGCGAGAACAGATGACTGATCACCTGAAGGTCAAAGGTTGCAAAATAACACAGCCCAGGAGCATGGCTAACACCGCATGTCTGAGAATGGGTTCAACAACAGGTCACGACCTCTGCCATGACCTTATGTCTTCATTGGGGCCTTGATGACTTTCCCCAGTAAACTAATGAGAGGTGGTAATTCCCTGACCAGCAGCTCTTCTGGTGACCCCTTGACAAGATTAGACGTAGCGTTCAGTAAGATGCTGAATGACAGTGAGTCCAGAAAAATGATTTATTACTTTACTTCAGGGATGAGACCTGTCTATTATAACGAGACATGCACACCAATGAACAAAGGTGGCGAAGGAAGACAAATCCCCAATATTACATTTGAGGTGCAAATGCAAACTTTTTAAATATGCTATCACTTGCTTTTAGGCAACCAAGAAACCAGAAGTAACCAGAAGTTTGTCTTTAAGCCCTTATACGACTCTTTAAACTTATAAAATTCCCCATCTTAATATCTAATACAAGTTCGCCATCATTTCAGCTTCGTTTTTAGTTTACGCAGGCATACATCCACAGATCTGCAAAATAATACTTCACGCCACGTGTTTCTTGTGAGCCTAACGTGTTCACATTTGTAAACTGGAACCAATGAGATCGTGGGACCGGGAGACGAGAAATAAAAATGTCTGCCACATGAAACGATTGTATTTTATTACCAACACACTAACGTGTTTTTGTAAGGACAGAGTTGGTGCAATGCTCAAAATCAGGAGCCAGATTAGCTTTACTATACAAATGGAATGAAACACCTTTTAGTGTTTTAACTATGATGAGAAACAGTAAAGCGAGGGGAGGAAAGCTACGCTGTACTCCTTTCACCCACGTGGCTGAGTAGCTAGCTAGCTTCATGCTACCGACTAATGGCCTGTTTCAAGAGCAAATTCATATTCATCTTGAAAACACGCTGACTGATGGTCCATTTTAAGCTATGCAAACGTACACAAGCGTGTCTCTATTGCTTACCTACGTGTTGAATCGCGAAGAAGTTAAATGTTGAGAAGAGCTGAAACGCCGCACTGCCTTCTGCAGCCATCTCCAGGGGAAGAGGAAGAGTTTCCGGTCCGACCTCCTGTTTCTACGCACCACGGCTGCGCAGTGCAGCATGCGAAGTGCACAGCGAAGCATTTTTTAAGCTTCTCTTTAACATCTAAAGTGCTCTTATTTATGCACTGTATTGCATAAAGTTTTAATAACAATGATGATGGCCTGTAAAGACATATACATATGTGGTGATTTTTGTTCAGTTGTCGTCATTCTATATTCTGACCGATGGTCATTCTGGGCATGCGCTCACGGGCCCATGTAAAGGTGTGTGTGTGTGTGTGTGTGTGTGTGTGTGTGTGTGTGTGTGTGTGTGTGTGTGTGTGTGTGTGTGTGGTGGTGGGGGGGGCATCCAAGAGGCAAATGGAATAATAAATAAATTAATAAACAAACATCAAACATACTAATACCAGCGCTGTATTCAGTTAAAAATAGATCTGAGAGAGAAAAGAGACAAAGCAAGTGTGTGTGTGTGTGTGTGTGTGTGAGTGTGTGTGTGTGTGTGTGTGTGTGTGTGTGTGCGCATCAAAACTTACATTAAATTTATTATTATTGGTAATTTTGCCATTTAATATAAGGTACTTTAGAGCTTTTAGTGAAGCTGTACAATCATGGCCACTTTTCGTTTTTTTTCAGGAAGGTACGATGCTCTGAATTTGGAACTACTTCTATGTACTTGTATATGAACGTTCCTGTGTAATATGTCTGATTACTGAAGAAGGAACAGAAGGCCGAGCATAAAACAAATGAATAAAAGTGAATTTAAAAACAAACAAACAAACAAACACAAAAAACAAACAAAGAGGGGTATGTAACTTGATGATCTGGACATGTGACAGCAAAAAAATCAAATTAAATCAAAATGAATAAATAAATAAATAAAAAATATATCATAATTTCTGTTTCTATGCTCTTCTTTTATTTAATCCGCACTAGCTAAATTAGGGAAATATCGTCATTTGTTTCATTGTAGCCTAAAGGGATTTACACATACCTTTATCAATATTTTAAAAATTACATCATGAAATCCGATTAATCAGTCTAACAGAGTCACCAATAAAGATATTTTGAGTGAAGAAATTGGTATTATAACACTTATCATAACACTTTAATTCATAGTGAAGTATTAATATTTTAAATGTTAGTGATAAGAAAAATAATCAGAAATAAGAAAGCAGTCATCCCTTTTAAACTGTATGGATTGTAATTGTTTTTACTAACACTATAAATTATGCATTCATGTATCGTATTTTTTTATATTTTATGATAAAATAATACCAATTATTATTGTTTACATAGACCTTTTAGCCAGTCGGATTTCTAAAATCAGCTGCAAGACAAGTTAAAACGTTTCTTTATATTTGAAATTTGTGTTATCTCCAAATTCTTAATCGAGCACCACAGATGGATTTGATTAAAACCTACAGCCACACAATTACAGTGACTGTTCAGAGACCACAAAAACCACAATCACTGTCCAGCAAATGCCATCAGTAATAATAATAATAATAATAATAATAATAATAATAATAATTGGAACACCTTTAAAATGTTTCGTTCAAACCTTGGAGACATATCTTCTTTCATTGTCAAGTAATTTATTCACAAACACATTTACACCCATGCATGTAAAAAATAAGGAGGAACATGAGACTCGGAGCCTGCATTGTGGGCTCCCTGACAGACCACTTCACATGACAGATGTTAAGTTATTCACACATGCATTTAGTGCAAATGTCTCAGCTGAAAGTGCACACTCAAGCATGACGGGCTCGTTGCCCCGAGGAGTCTCTGTAAATATACCTGGGACGTGTGTGGAGCTGCACAATGCAGGCAGGATTAGTCGAAATAACACACAGAAATGTAATGTATGCTTTCTCAAAATTTATACAATAAAATTCACGTAATATATTAATTTACAAGGTCTTCCTAATTTGCGGTGCTTTAGTGGGAGCTATTCTACAATCATGTGCCGCTTCGGAAGTAAAGCATGAACTCATGCACAAAACGAAGCTGTTCGGTACAAATGAATTAAGCCTATTTTACTGGGAGGTGGACGACGATGGGCCTTGATCCTGTGACTCTGAAGGACTTGAAGTGTTTAGGAATTGCCCGGTTGCTCCAACGTACAGCCTGGATCGCATTGGCCATTTCTGTAGGGGGAAAACAGAAACTAATAAATCGAAATATTTAAATTGGTAAAATAATTTCTAAAAGCAGAGCTCGGTGGTGTGACAGGATTTTCTGCATCTATAGGATAAAGGCTGTGCTAACTTCTTATATTTTAAAAAGTGAGAAATTTCTAACAGAACATGATCACCAAAATAATTTTAGAATAAAACAATTAATGAAGAATTGAAAACAAAACTAGATCTCTAGTGATTAATGCTTATTAACACTGACCTTCACCGGGTGCAGGTAGCCTTCGCCTTTCAGTGAGTGTAACGCCTCTGTTTGTTTCGTGCCCTCTCCTTCCTCTGTGCCTTCTTCCTGCAGAGTTCGAGTCAGATGGGCAATATAGGTGGTGGCCAGTATCAGCACGTCGAGTTTGGACAGCTTGGTGTCCGGCGGCACTGACGGCAAAGTCCTTTGAAGCTCCAGGAAGGCGTTCCTCAGCGTCTGTACCCGGCTCCTCTCCCTCGCCGCATTCGCTGCTGCCGGGCGTCCGATCCCGCCGCTCTGGAGCACTCTGGCCCGGTGGAGCTCCTGACGACGACCGTCTGGACTCGGGCTGGAGCTCGGGCTGGATCCTGGACTGTCATCCACCACTGCTCCGGAGCAATTACCGCTGTCCATTCGGAGCGTCTGTCTTCCAACCATCGGGGTGCACTTACTGACCTGGATGAAGAGGTTTTAGGTTAGCCTATACCTGCCCACTGTAGCTGCACATTTTATTTGAACTCTAGCTGTAACTTTCAGCCATTTTACAGACAAATTTGAATATTTAATTGAGTCCGCTGTTCTGTAGCAAATGTTCTAATTTGAACTTAAACATTTATACTTATCTACACTATTAAAGTTGCTGCCTTTTGCATTTATTTATATCCATAAGTTAAGTTCTGTGATTAAATGTCAAACTGTATGATGCTGCAAATAAAACAGGAAACACACTTCAAGTCTAAAAAAATCTTTCAGCATCAAAGAAAAACAAAACAACAAAAAAGAAACCTAATCCAAATAACTGACAGCTGTCCAGTTGCACTGACATAAATTTATGCTCAGAAGATTTCCAAACCAAGTCTTTCCCGGCATGAGAGCTTTATCTGTTCGGTAGTCTGATGGGGAGTTTACCTCTGGTACTTCTCAACGGCTCTGCCTCAAAAAACGACATGAAGGCAACCCAAAGAAGACGTCGTTAGGTCGGAGAATTTGCTCGCCAATGTAGAAGAGGTCCCTTTCAAAGTCCAGTTTATCCTTATAAAGTATGCAGGAACGCTGCGCCGCAGTCCCCGTGTACGCACATCCAACACTTCACCTGTGTGCGTAAGTCTCGGGAGCCCTTAATTTATTGGATACACAAAGCGGCGGACAAGTATTTCACTCCGACGTAATTAATCTTTCGACCCATAACACCCGCTCGCAGCGGAGAAAAGGCTGCTCTTTCCCCCTTCCCAACTTATTTCTGTCTGGGGGCAGCAGAGGCTCGTTTTCAACGCCAGAGGCAGGGCTCTCTTTTGCTTCAACTCCGATATGTGCAGGCCGTATCCCACTCTAATTGGCTGCGAACTTGACACTGTATTTTCTTCATAAGCCTATCACCAAAAAAAGAAAAGAAAAAAAAAGTGGCATTGGGGAGAAGTTTGGTCACAATTACCTCAAATATGCTCCTTAAGGTCAGAAACAAAAGGCTGGTCTACCAAAACACTATTTGCAATAGACCATGAAGCCAAACTGACAAGGGTAAGGTGATATGCAAAACATGTGACGAATTGCCAGAGTGTCTTGAATTGCAAACTCATTGGAACAGCTAATAAATAAACTCCAGCACTGCAATCAACAGGCAGGCGTTGAGGAAATTCTTGTGAGACTCATAAATTAATCACTCTGATTTTCAGGGCTCCAAACAGAGATGTCGGCAAATTAATGAAAGGAATTATTCATAATATGTGTATCCTCAGAGTGTTCTTAATAAACATTGTTTTTGTAAGGATGGGGTAACAGTATTGCTTCGGGCCACTAATTATAAGGAGAAGTAAGGGAAGGTTAAGTAAGCTTGTTTCCCTAATTATCCCGCATCTTTCAGGGTTACGCACCCACGTGGCTCCCCAAAAACTCAAAGTAACGACGATGAGACCAAATATGTCCGCGTTGTGGCTTTATATGTTATAAAAGAGGACGGAATCATTTATCACGGCTGTTTAAATAGAAGCACACGCTGTTAGTTTTGGATAATGTAAAGACTTGTAATAATAAAGCAGAGCGATCATTTAGATTGTGCCACTCTGGATCTCCATGTTCACTTATTTGCTGACATGCATTTAGAAGAAAAATGACATCACAGGAAATGCATTGCAACTAGCAGTTTGGGTTTGGACAAATTATTTAAATCATCAGACCCCCCCCCCCCCCCCCCACACACACACACACACACACTCACACAAAGCAATTATCAATAAAACAGCTGTAAAAAAAACATTAAATAAGTGTCTTTATTTTTTCCCCACAATGGTTATTAATTTTAGTTACTTATTATTTCAATATAATGAAATCACTTTAGAATATGCTGTAAAAACATGCCATAGGTGAAGGAAGCTGCAGTGACTCTGAGTTCCCTGCAGTTTTGCAGATATAATAATCAAGATGGATAAACAAGGCACAAGCACGGTTAGTCGTGGGTGAAGATTTTGGTGCACTTGTAGGTTTGTCTTAAAGCAACCACATGACTGCAGACAGCTGATGAGACAGCTAAAAGATCAAGGGTATTTACAGAAACTGGAATTTTTCTGCCCTGGAAGATAAGAGAGAGAGAGAGAAAAAAAAATCAAATGCTGACAAATAAATATTATCTCTATAATTGTTTTATGGCTAAACTGAAATGTCTTTAATCTTATGTAAAATCAGTAAAACTGATGGTTCCTTTCAGGTTTTCAAGAAAAAAAGATAGGAAGGAGAATGAAGCAAAACTAACTGACTCTTACAATAAAATATGAATTTCTCTAGCAATGTTCACTTTTTTTGGAGGCAGGGGGGGACTTTAAGAATTGGGGTCAGCCTACCATCAGCAGTTATTACTTATGATTTGGATTCAGTCTGCAGTTAAATAATTTAGTAAGTCATGACATAGATGTGCCGAATGTAGGCTTTTTTAAACTGTGATACTGGACCTGAGAGACTGCTGTGGCTTCCACCTCTGCATGTTAGCGTGGCTGTGACCCATGTTAAATTCATCTGAAATATAAACAAAGCCAAGTACTGCTACTACTACTGAAATTTGCATGGGTGTGAAGTCACCCAGCGGCCTTATGAACTTATGTAAAACTCAATTCAGACTTTTTTGTGATTTTCACATTAATCTAAAAACTGATAGTATGGTTTTCCAGTATTGTTATACATATTAGCAGATCCACAGTAGCCTTACTAAAGCAAAGAAGTGACTTAATGGACCATGCAAAGACGAAAGGGAGAATTAAATAGCAAAAACAGGAGGGAAAAATGACTGTAAACAAGGTTGGTGGATTTTTAAAAAAAATGTACAAATAAAGTAACTTACTTGTTAGAGAATAAGGGATGAGTGCTCCAGACATCATGCTTATTATTTTTTTTCTTCTTGGCCTCCCTGGATGCTTTCCAGTTAATAAGAAACTCTCTGGTTAAGTCATTAATCTCCCTTCCATCAAGAGCCTCTATAAGAAATGTTTTAACCAAACAAACATTGAAAATAAAAACATAAAATGAACTATTGTGAATGTTTTGATTTTATCCTTAAGAGTGTTTCCTAAATTTAAGTCACAGCAAAATAATGAAAGCGTATTTTCAAATTAGAAGTGAACTGAGCAAACAAATGATTATTATTTTACCGAGGCTTGTGCACACGGTTATCAGGCGGTCTCTGTACTTTGGTTTTTTACACACAGGATTTCCACTCAAATCCATTAGAAACAGCTGAGGCCAGTGGCTGAACACATCTTCTAGCTCCTGAAAATAAACACAGAGCAGGAAATCTGCTATAATCTGTTGTGTCTGAATCCCTAATTATTCTACTGGAAACACTGTGTCTCTAAGGTTATTGTCTACACATCAAACAATAGCCCAGTTTGTTTAAAACAGATATAATGCAATCTTATGATTGCTATACAGATGATCATAGGGAAAAAAAGAAAGGTGTGAGTGAATGGTAATATGAAGTATAAGGGCCAATAGAAAGTGCATAAACAACACATCAGTCTGTTTTAATAAACAGTGTCGCCGGTGTCATGTAACTACAAGTTTTCTCCTGGGGCAGTGTGAGGCTGGCTCCTCCAGCGAGTAGCCTGCAGTTGTATGTTTATCTAAAGGCACATTAATCCAAGCCTGGAAATATGAATACTCTCTGGACACGCTCTGATTGTTCATTGCCTTCCTGTCTTGGCCAAAGCGCTTCCACTTTTCCAGCTTGAGCCGCAATCAGTTCAGAGGGGGACCCCTGAGCACCACGCGCTCCCAGGCTTTGATAAATGATCGTGTCAGGGCCGTCACTCAGAAGGCCCTCACTGAAGAGGAGCCCAGCGCCAAATTGCCCCCCACGCGGGGCGTGGAGAACAGCAGAGGCTGAATGCTCACTGAGCTTGGCCGGCTCTCTCACTTCCACTAATGATGGGCCAGTTATGAACCTGTATTTGACCAGAGCTTCGATTCCCCCTGTCCTCTCTGCCCCGCGCACAGCTAACTGCCTCAGAAGATGCTCCCCATTTGTCACCCGGGCTGACTGCCTGTCATAATCTATTTTAAAAATCCATAATGTTTCCTCTGGACTCTGACCAAATGGTGCAGAAGAAAAAATTGATCCTTTGGAGGGCTGTCTTTGCGCAATCGATAGTGGCAGACGGGTTGTATAAATTATAGGAGACATCTGCTAAAAAAAATGACACGTGTACAACAATTACCTGCATCAACGATCTCCAAAGAAAGTCTTCTGTTTTAAGAAGGTAGTAAAGTCAACTACAAAGTGCTTTCATTGCGTCATCCTGCTATTAAATGCCAATAAGAGGCAAGAATTACACCCTTTCAAATAAAGCCATCAACTTTTTCAGTTAACAGATGAGTTTAAACAGAGATATCATTGCCATCATAGCGTCAGGGAGTCTAATAAATCTCATAAAGTGATACAGCGGGGGTTTGCGACATCAAATAGACGATTCCAAGGCAGAGAGGAAAAATCAACCTTCCAAGGAACGGGAGAAACTTGTGCTTGTTTGAAGCTGTCAGCGAGAAAATTCTCGGGGGAATGGTTCGCTGATTTGTTGAATAATTCTGACCCTGTGCGAGTCGTGGAGACTGGGAAGCTCTGGCGGGATTTGCAGGATTTAGTTCCTTACAACCCCGCTATCCATATCATTTCACACATCAGTGCAGAAAGCCATGGAACAATGTTAATGCTGACCTGATCAGGCATGCATAGTTGCTGTGAAGGGGTAGTATTTACTTTGACTTCACGTGCACTCACTTTCTAATTGAGTCACACTGCAGCAGGAGCCTTGAATGACATCAAGTAAGTCCTGAAAACGTATATTTACCTCAATACTGCACAGCTTATTGTCTGCAGCAGAAAAATGCTGGAGCTCCTTCAGCACCACCAGGTCTCTGATATCATCGATGTTGTTGTTATTAATATTCAGGACACACAGAGATTCCTGAACAAAGAATTTGCAGAATTCATATTAATGTAAAGAAAATAGTTCATGTTACAGTCAGTACAATGACAGACTACTACAAACAGATCCTAGACTATAACGTATATATGAAACATATTTTTTATGGTCAAATCAACTTGATATTAAACTACAGGTATTCAAATATGCAACGCAACTTCCAAAGAAAAGACAAAAATCATTTGCACCCACCCAAGGAAAATATCTGCAATACCATATATCAGAGCTTAAAGGAAGCAGTACTAGTTGGTCCAAACTACATTTACTTTTATCTCTTTATTCACTTGTAAGCACTCTTAAGCATGTGGATATGTTGTCTTTACATATATATATGTGTGTGGTGCAGTTGCAAAATGTTCACCCTGGTTAGAAGTTTCACAATGGCTCATTTATAAAACGCTGGAACTCTTTAAATTTGCACAGCAATTTCTTTAATTTATCTAAACAAACAAGAAGCTGAGACTTCTGGTGTGTTTATCCATAGCATGGGCAGTAAACGAAGCAAACAGACTCAACTGATTTGTCAGACCAGAGGGAGCAACAGAGATCTCTTTGACATCATCAAACCCTGCACAATATTGCTCTTACACGGATCAGGGGAAATCTCAGATCTCTCTTTCACTGGATGTGATAACCTACACATGGGTTGACAGCTCACACACATCTTTGTGCATGAAAAGGGAATGTCAGACCTTCGTCTGGTCTTTCGATAGCTTAAAAACGTATAATGAATCAACCATGGATAACTTAAGTTATTTGGAAGTGTGGGAGATGTTTTGTTCTGATACTATTAGTGAGCCGAACAGAGTAAAAATAGGTCATACAGCGAGGGAGTCGAGAGTCCTGGGGTCAAAGAGCAACTTTTCCCCCGGTGTCAGTCTTTGATTCTCCACATGAAGCTCTTTGAGCTGATGGAGCTGCTCTAAGCCCTCCACCACAGCAATTCTGTTCCCCCCGAGATACCTGCAGAGCAGCGAAAATAACATACATGTTCAAACACACACCTCCCACTTCATATATTTATCACCAATCAGTTGAACTTTACTCACAGTTTAGAGAGGTTCTGCAGATTGTGCAGATTGTCTATATGGGTTATGCTGTTGTTCTGCATATAGAGATGCGTGAGGTTGGAGGCAAAGCTGAGGTTGCCAATGTAAGTGATGTTATTATCATACAGGTAAAGAACGGTGAGGTTTGTACACATTGAAAGATCTCCCTTGAAAATCAAGAAAATTAGGCATTAAAATTAGTAAATTGAAAAAACAGAATTAAAGAAGTGTTAAAGATGCTGGTTACTTACAATATCTTCAATATTCTTGTTAGAAAAGTGGAGGTGGGTGAGTGTCTTGAGGTACTCTGGGAAGGAGAGGCCCCTTTTCTTTTTGAAGTGCTTTCTAGACTTAGCAATCAGATCTACGGTCAGATGTACCATGTTGGCTTGTCACAATCTCGGCTTCAGCCAAGCATTCAGCCCACAGCAGTGACTATGGGTTGGCTGTGTCTAAAACATATAAATATTTCCTCTGAATATTTGCTGACAGAAAAGTATTCTTTTTACATTTGTAATAACCTTGTACAGAAATTTCAATGGTCTAAAACCTAATCACGTCATGGTTTGAAATAACTAATGGAAAATTATATGATTTTAGGTGACCACTGTGTTTTTATATAAGGCTTGTGTACTAAAATGACCTGACCGTGAGGTATACAATTATACTTTTTGAGTTTAATTTCCTCAGGTATTAAGCTTAGGTTGTATTAAGTATACAACTGTGTACGCGTGTAGTTAAAAGATAGTGTTGGGGAGAGGAGAGCAGAGTGATGTGACAGCAGGTCTCATCCACGCTTGATCTCAAGGCTTCAGGTCGGTGGTGTAAGGAAAACTAGACACTGATCGATAACTGAACTCAAACACTCCTGGGCCTGGGGTTTTCAGGGACGGCGGTTTGTCACTGTCAAAGAAAATCCACGCTTATAGCAGTGCATACGGGCAGGGAGTAACATACTGAAGTGGATAAACTCCAAAGCAACAGTGAAAGGAAGGAATCGGGTCCTTTTTATGTTGTGTAGCTTCGCTAGCACAACAAATATAGCCCCAATATTAGCCTCTTAACTACATCTAACACGAAGTTCTACGTTTCCGCTAAATATTCTTCAGGTGTAAAAATCAAATATATAAATAGTTAACTGCATTCTCCTACCTTTCAACGCCGGCAAGGGGGTTTAAAACGTATGTTATAGCTACACAGTTTTCAAGCGTGTTGGGCTTTTTTGTTTGAGATCGTGAACATGGTTTCTATGGAAACAACGGAAGTAGCGTCCGCGAGACACAACAGAATTCCACGGGTCACTGAAATTGGCGCAACACCAGCGAAGCGGAAGTAGGCTATTAAGTAGCTAACTGGGGGACTAGTGTACTGAAAAGTCCCGAACAGCTAACATGATAGTAAAACTTCCAGATTGAAAAAAGCTTTTTTATGTTTTTATTTTAGGGGAAAGTCGGTAAACTTTAAATTTTGTCATGACCTGGGTTTCCTTTGAAGGAGTGACTTGCCTCTGCTTATGCAGCAGCCCTTGGTGGGGAGGAAGCGGGATCAATCATTCTCACAGCAAAACTGCTCTTTCCATCTCCTGATTAGTGTGGTCATTAGATCTATGCCGCCTATTGGACAACAGCAGGCTTTTAACTATCTGTCAAAGCAGTGCCATATACATTAAAAACGCTTCTTAAATCATTTTATTTTACGATGTTTCTTTTTCACAGTCATGCAAGCAGAAACCTTTTTGTACTAACGGGAACATACTTCAGAATTAGAAATCTGTTGAAAAGGATCGTTTAATTTTTTTTGGCTGCCCACAATTTGACTTGATTAGAATTTACATAAATGTTCTTATTGCAGCTTTAGTCATGCATACAAATGTCCATCTGGTGATAATCACAATATTTACATATCCAACAAGTTCAACATGTTTCTTAAATCATGCAAGACCAAACATTAGGTTAATCTATTTTAGAAGTGCATATTTTAAATACCTCCTCAGCACTGACAGTCAGACATGTAATACATTTAAATATTTGGCGAAAATACAAACTAGTCAATAGACTGACTGCAAAAACCTTACTCAATGATTTCATATTCCTAAACTTCATGAAATCTAATCTAATAAGTTCCATCTTCGTAAACCAGTACACCAAAAGTTCTCAGTTTTAAGACACGGGTTAAATCATGGTTAAGTAAAATCATTATAGCAAGTGGTGCCAAAGCTCATGCTTATGAGAAAAAACAGGCACCTCCACTCTCCCACTGGGATTCTCTCCTCTGCAATACATGACATCAAAAATATACATGTAGCCATTACAATACCATAGAAAAAGACATTACACAACCCCAGGCCAAAGGAACAGGAAAAAAAAAAAAGGGAAAAGAAAGAAAGGCAGACTCGGCGAGTGTCTGCTTCGATGGAGAGCAGGCGCGTCGGGTGAATGGACCCCAGTGTGCACGGCTTCTGTTTCTGCCCTGCATCACTGCCACACCACAACCTGACGAGCTGGCCGCTCTGCCACAGCATACCACCGAGGGCCAAACTGTGCTGGGAGCAACTCCGCAGAGACATCTCACGCATGGCAGTCGATTCCCGCTGAGCCTAAGCAGAAGCTGTAGTTTGTTGTTCCATTATGTAATGCTATGACAGGCTACACCACTTGAATGACTGACTGGTGCTAGGTTAGACTGAGCGTTAAATGTGACCACACCGATGTGTTATTTAAATGTTGTGCTGAATCAGGGCTATGTGTGAAAAGATGCCGCCGTGCCTTGGGCATTGAGAATATAATATTATGCATTAAAGAGTAAACATTTGGACAGCAGTGTACATCTAATCCACCTTCCACTGAAACCGATCACTGTCCCAGCTACACTTTGCCTTATATAAAACAAAGAAACAAAGAAACAAAAAAAAACCAAAAACACAAAATGCTGCTTTTTTTAAGTTTTATTTTTTGCACGTGTCTTCTAATTCTTACCTACATGAAGGAAAAATGAATAGAAAAGCACTCCCAAGAGAAATAACAGATGATGCTACTCTTAGCAGTTAAACATACACCATGAATCAGTAAGCACCGGGCATGCACAAGAACACATTTCCAGGTGTAATTCAAATGGCCTTGTGGCTGAGGTTTAATTGCCAGACGTGTTGATTTGATTGAAGAGTTTGTCCTTAATGACTTGAGACATCAGACCATGAATCGCTTCTATGGTTGTCTTGCAGCTAAAATAAACCACAGAGAGAAATGAAGATCAGCATTTAATCCAGGGGGGAAAAAAGAAAAGGAAAACAGATGCAGCATAAAGGGATATGACATTTAAAGTGGTGTCAGCAGACTTTTTAAAGGTAACGTTGCTGTTTGCAGACATTCGTAGTGGGTGTATGTATCAGATATCACTGAAACTAAAGCTACTTTCGACTGCACTCGTATTCACGAGGGGTCGCCACAGCAGGTAGCTCGCCGTGTGTGATTTGGCCTTCCTGTGTCTTATCCTGAAACCGGGGATGTTTAGCTTGACAGCTGAAGGTTTAAACCACTACATTATAGAGCCACTAAAAGATGAAACTGAAACTGAAACCACTATCAACATTATTTGCCCTGATGAAACCCGTTTTTTAAATTCATGTGGATATAGTACAAGTGTAGCATTTACTTCATTGTTTAGTTTAAATATTTAATAATAAAAAAGTGAAAAAAAAGGTTTTTCAGCAGAAGTTTGTTTTTAAAAAATACTTATTCTAACATATTCTGTGTATTCAAATTACGTATTTAAACAGTTATAACCTATTATTGTAATGTGCATAACAAATTCATAATATAGTAACGTGTTACTTAGACTCTATATGTCATTCCTAATATGCCTCTATGTTGTCAATACAAACAATTGCTGAAAGAAACTGTTTTAAATCTCTCTATATAGCATCATTATCACCTTCAGATCAATCTATTGACCCTGAAGGAGAGGTCAGAGGTCAAATATGACATGATATTTTAAATCCTTATATGGTGCTTTTTATACCACACTTGTAAGAATCATAGCTTCTAAGTTATAAGGCTTTTTGTCAATTTTCAGGCAATAAATCATTAAGTTGACCTTGAAGGCCTGAGTGGATGTAAGGAAAATCTTAATGGATTGTTACCATGATGCCACCTTACACCCCAACAAAGTTTATCTAAATGAATTCAAACATTTTGAAGCTGTTTGCACACAGAAAGAATGACACACGAAAATGCTCCCAAAAACATGACCACCTTGGCGGAGTTCATAAAGACATTACTGAGCTGGATTCTATTAGAAACTATATCAAGAAATTTGAAATAGCCAAATGGGGTCAGTTTGCATAATAACTGATTAAAAAGTATCTTAAAGCACTGAATTATTACTGCTAAGCAACACTGGTCTGATTAAGAAACAAATTTTAGATTAATTTAGCAACAAACACAAAAATAAACTACTGTCCTTAACACCTAATCAATGCCAGATTTAAAAAAGACTGACATTTAATTTGAGGATGTGATAAAAATACTGCTCGAAATAAAAGAAAACAAGCCAGTTATAAGGTCAGTGGAAAAAATAATATATATCACACAAGTAGAAAATATGATTACATAATTGAAAGCAACACCACTGACCACTTTATTCATCTAGTGGGATATTATTTATACATTTACAGTCATATTATATCATACTTAAGTTACAGTGCCCAAAATAAATTAAGCTGACATTTAATTTTACTAAAGCATTCTATCGAAAATAAAACCCACCTGTCTCGTGTTGCTTTGGCCAGTTTGTCCTCAGACTTTCTGTCGTGTGTGTCTAATCCGAGCATGAAGCAGCCTCTGCCCAGCTGGGCCTCCGACTGCTCCAGCTTCTCTGACAGGTCGAACACCTGGCCCGTGGTGTAGTCCGAGTTCTGACCATGCAACACACAAACACACAGAAACTGACTCATGCACAATTTGCCACTAAAAGCTTGATAACAGATTTTCCTTTTTTTTTCTTTTTTTGCAGAATGGCAACAAATATGTCTAAAAAGCCAGAGGAACACTTTATGGGTTGTGGTGAATGAAAAGAAGTCAGTGAAAGGTTTGCTTAAGGTGAGGCCGTGTTTATGGTAGAAAAGGTAATTAAAACACAATGACAAGGGAGGCCCCTGGCTGGGGTGACAGTGTAGCAACTGACAAAGCCCGTCACCCATAAAGCAGCCCGTTCTTGACATCTAGTCAATTCATCTTCATCCAAAACGCCAAAAAACCAACTGTTTGGACAAGCCTGATGCCTATTTAGACTGTTTAGTCAAGCTCAGGACAGAGTTCCTGCATCCACAATGCAAATTTACATGAGGGGCAAACGAACAGCAAGGGGGAAAAGGAGCATCATGGAGTCGGCTCCAGCTTTAATACTTATCTCCATTGTGAAAAAAAGTTCATGTACAGCTTATTACTAAAATCAACAAACACGGACGCTTAGCTAATAAGCAGCAATAAATCATGACATCACAAGCTGGTGACCACATGTCTAAATGAGTTATAGAGTAATAATTAACCATAAATCAAAATGTCAAACAAATAGCAAACATTTTGATTTTTGAAATGCCCTACATACCGTGAGGAGACTTGAAGAACTTAAGGTATTAACCCAATATTTATTCCAAAGGAGTTCCAGGAGCTTTCTATCGAGGGAGGACTTAAAGTAAGTAACCTCCAAGGCGTAATACCTAAAAAGGAGAGCGACAGAGAAAAAAGAAGCGCATATGCAAGTACTGAAAATAAAGTAAACAATAAAAAATGTGTGATACGGTACATGCTACACAAGTATTTGATCCGGTACAATACTGTAGCAAATATAAATACTCACTGTTTACAGTGTACACCAAAGTCTTCAATCTTGTTCAGGGGGATAGTCTGATATTCTGAGGGTCCCTCATCAGGGGGTTTGTAACCCTAAAAATCCAAAAAGGAAATACTAAGTACTTACTACAGTAATAAGGAATTAAGAATACAGAGTGACTGAAAAAAAATTATAAATATATTCTTAACAAATACACAACAATAAAATCAGTATATAAAAATGTCTCAAATAATCAAATACAGCTATGCACAAGAAGAATGAAAAAACAGATATTTTGTGATTTTACTAAAGACCAAAGAGGACTGCTGCTAAAGTCTTTGCTTTACCTTCGGGTAGGTTCTGAAGGCACCGAGGTTGACTTTCCCTGCAGAAATAGTCCGAGTGGGATCAATCTATAGGAAGCAAGATACAGTAGAACAGGAAAACAGAGTCAGGGGTCACACAAACCTCTAGGGACTACTCAAATGTGGCCACCAGGAGCCTTTTTACTGGGGCTGTCAGTGTGCTGAAAATACACACTTAATTACATGACGCCCCTGGCATTTAAGCGCCGCTAAACCAAATGAAGTGTAAATAGCAAATGTGGTTGTAATAGCAAAATATTCATCAGTACTACATGCAAATCTACAACTCATCCATCAGTAATCTTCCCCCCTTCTCAGTTACACCCACATTAATGGGATGTGGGATATGGGATAAGCTCCATTTGAAAAGTGGGAAAGTAGAAGTCACAGTTAAAAAAACAAACAAAAAGCCATTAGCTTCAAAATAAAACTGGTTACTATTTCCCATCTTACCACAACAGCCACAAAAGGCTCCTGAAACTGTTGGTTGAGCATCTGGGTGCTGACATCTATGCCGGAGAGCCAGCATCCATAGCCTGGATGACTGTGGTACCAGCCTATCGCATTCTCCAGCCGGCCAACCTGAGGAATTGTAGATAATATAAAATCATATCTTCTTTAGAGCAGTGTAAGATGTCAGTAACATGATTGTATTTGACACAGTTTGCAGTTTTTATCCTTATCTAAAGTAGCATTTTCCTATCTTTCCTTTTTCTTTTAAGAAAAAAATATCTCCACATTCGTGTAGTCACTTGAATTCATTAGAGTATTGGATAGTGTATGTTAAACAGGGACTGGAGAAACCTCATAACATAGTACAATTTACACAAAACTTTACAATTATTCCTAGATAATATAAAAGAGTGCAAATCATATTAACCTTATAATATATTTATACTGTATTCCTGCTTCTTGGGTTGCAACATTAACTACAATAAAGTGCTTGAAAATAGGTTAGAGGTAAGTAATCGTATACTCAGCATGGGAAAAGGCAGACAAATGTGGTTATATATGGTTATCAGAATATTAATACTATCAAAAGACAGTAATGCTTCAAATAATCCCTTTATAGTTTGTAAAAATCTTATTGATATTAAGTTAAAGATTTTTCTAAAGCAGCTGAAACACCCTTCCTTAAGTAAAAAAAAAAAATGGTTGTAAGCCAGTGACATTCACAGAAAGTATTAAGTTAATGTCTCAGATGAAATCAAGTCTGATTTTATTTAGGCTATAGTTCGGTTCCTTCTTTCTAAGTCATAATTCAAACACGATGCTCTTTATGTGCGTGGAAGTCAATGTCCCACCTGTTTGGCATTTTCAATATAGGCAGCCATGTATTCATAGGCTGCCGCCTGGGCGTTAACTCTGGTCTCTGTGCCCTCCACGGGCAAAGCAAAGCTGTCCATGATGATCATGGTTTCACCGTCCACCTTTCCCAGCATGAGGCCCATCACCTCCAGGTTTCCTCCAGATCTGGCATGCATTACCATCTTCAACAGGGCCAAAGCTGAGATTTTGCAGTACTTGAAGTAGTGGTGACTAAAAGGTGAACAATGACAAATGTATTTGTATTGATGTTAGATAATATTAAGCAGTGCGTATATTGTAGATACACATCCAGTTTGCTGTACTGCTACTAACATAAAGACCGGTTTGCTAGTTTGTAGCTAAGCTACCACTAATGTTCCAACAATAAACTACCAACGAACACCATTTAATACGAATACGGCAGCTCAGCAATCACCTAAATACTTAGACAGAAACCTAAATACCACAATGTTGTTTTGCACCCACTCTTTCGTCCATGGTTTCGCAGCGAGGATTTCTTGTTGTTGCTTTTTGTCATATTTGTAAAT
Source organism: Copadichromis virginalis (assembly GCF_057382275.1). Lineage (NCBI taxonomy): Eukaryota > Metazoa > Chordata > Actinopteri > Cichliformes > Cichlidae > Copadichromis > Copadichromis virginalis. The sequence continues at coordinate 25,634,107 of NC_140626.1, forward strand.
TTCATCAATGCTCTGAACTTCCTGCATGCTGTTAGACAGCTCCCATGTTTTCTGAGCCGTATTGCTCCCCGCCATGTTAATAATGTATCCAAGCAAAACCCGAGCCGTAAAAAAACCCGATTTTTTTCTTTAAATAAGGGAAGAAGTGCTGTATTTCTCCCCCAAAGATTTTGATAACGTTTTAGGAGCTGATAGCCACTCGCTCAAGGAGCCATGACAGTGAGCGATACCAACGCAACAAAGTGAAATCGACGGGGACGTTCGTTTTCATATTACACATATTTACCACTGATGTGTTTATTTGTTATATGCCATCTCTTAACACTACAACGCAATGATATATGGTGATATTGCATTCATTAATCATATTTGTATCTTATTTATTACTCTTATTAGAATATATTTACCCCTGTGACGGAAGCCATGGTTTAGTCCTGCGACGACGTCAAACTAACTTCTGGGGACGCACTGACATCTAGCGGCGCTTTTTAGAAAGGTACCTACATCTATTTGTCAGGGCTTTTTTCTTAGAGCCTCAGCACTGTACTGGGAGCTGAAGTATTTAATGAGTCAATAAAACTGAAGCTAGTATTCAATAATTAGGCAATACTATTCTGGAGGAAGGCCGTAGCTAGTAAGTTAAAGGGCTATTAATTAGCCTAAAGGGCTGCTGGGTAAGGCTAGATGGTATCATTTTTAGACAACAGCAGTATGTTAAGTTTATTAACATGTTGTTAATAAACTTTGCCTGGTTTTATGTTGTTTAAAGACGATTAAAAAGAAACAGAAAATTCAGATCCTAGTGTTAAATATTGCAGAGTTATTAAAGACTTAACATTTGGACTATATTAGACATATTTTTCTAGAATGTTTGTGTTAGATGTGTTTGCTAGCCTCTCCCAGGAGAAGGTTTGTGTCATGGTTGCCCATGGCAACGGAATGACGCTTTGGGCTCGCTGTGAAAGATCGGTCGGATAGGTTTGAGCTGTGTGTGGAAATTTAAGAATTATTGATATATATCGTGTTATTTGGTCTTGTTATTTGTCTAGCCAGAGTTACATCCGAACTTTAAAATAGACGCGCATGTTCATATACCCCATTATGGGGTATATAAACATTAAGTCCAGTGTTTGCCTTATTGGGTGTATTGTGTATCACGATTGGACGTTTTTTTTTTTTTGAGAAGCATGAAGAAAAAACTCCCCGCCATATGTGATCAAGGACTTGCGAAGCAACGTTTATAGGTGTAAACTAATCAACCGGTGAGTAAAAACAAACAAACAAGCAAACAAACAAACAAAGGAATTCTTTTAATCACATGTTGCTTTTTAATAAACAAATCGGTGTTTCAGCGAGTTTTTCTCCACAGTCAGGGTCAGATGGTGCAAATTACACAATGCTGTAAATATGACTTCAGCAGCAGCTCTAGGAGTAAACCCCAATCCCGACAGAGGTACTGTACAAGGCTGTAGTAGTGAATTGGCTGCATTATTTAAGCCTGTAGTGTTTAGTGAATAGTTTCCTGTTTTTATTGTACAGTCTACTCTATATACCGTATGCCGTATTTCCCAGGTATTGGCTTAAGCCATCTGCTGGGTACCGAGTATGAAAGGAAGAAGCAGAAACTTCAGCGGGAGCTCCAGCTGGACTACAGAAACTATATATCCAGGGTGTGACGACGCAAAATAAATAAATAAATAAATAAATAAATAAATAAATAAAATAAAAATCTGAACATGTATAGATAAAATAATATATAGTTCATTTAGCCAAAACAATAGGAATTTACTGTTACATCAGGCATATAATTATATATAACCTATAAGAAAAGGTCTTAAATAAATCAGAATAGCTTATTAAAATAAAATTTAAAAAACATGCCAAGACAAACTGGCTTAGTGAGGTAAAAGATGCACAATTTAAAAGAACAAAAAAAAAAAAAAGCAATCTCAATATAAAAAAAGAGAAATAAACAACAGAGCACCACACAAAGGCATTAGAGTATAAACCTTTTACTGAGTTATTTTCATTCACTGTTGTAATAAATTGTTAAATAGTAGACTAAACATTATATGAAAAATAATTAACCTAAAGTCAGAACATCAAGTTAGATAAAACTGGAAATCTTTGCTTTATGTAAGTGCCACCGAAGTGAAAATTTGTAGCTCACTGTAGAAGGAAAAGCACAATGAATCACAGTCACAATGAAATTTCAACAGCTGATTACTTATATTAAGATAATAATTTTATGTATTGCAAGTTTTTTTAAGCTTATGCTGAATTATTAAAAAAAAAAAATTGGTGTCCGATTAACATAGATTAAATATGTGCTAATTTGCATACATATCCAATTGACAGAATGGAATAAAACACCTAAATGTGCATTTTAGACATTTCCTTTTTATTAGTGTTACATTTAAGACTTAATAAATCTTAAATCCTAATCTTAAAATTGTCTGGAACACGGGAACTTGTTATCTGGAATGACATATCAGAAATCGTTACGAAAATACATTCACCAGCCACTTTATTAGGTATACCTTCCTAACGCCACATTAGAACCATTTTGGCAATCTAAATGGCATAGATTGAACAAGATTTTGCCTTATGACATGGTGGAGTGTTTTCCTGCTGAAATCAGCTATCGGACGATGGATACTCATGGTCATACAATGATGGCCATGGTCAGCAACAATACTCACGTAGGCTGTATATACGTAGTATCATCAGTTGGTACTAAAGGGCCCAAAGTCTGCCAAGAAAACATCCCACACACCATTACACCACCACTATCTGCTTTAGCTTATCTACTTCAAGGTTCACATGGTCTTCTGCATACCTTGGTTGTAACAAAGGGTTATTTGAGTTACTGTTTGCTTCCTATCAGTTTGAAGCAATCATTGCTATTCTTCCCTTATCTCACCTCTGGCATCAACAAGACATGTTCACCCAGAGAACTACTGCTCCCTGGATTCAGACTGACCCAGTAGATCAGCAGTTTCTGAAATACTCAGACCAGTCCATCTGTCACCGGCAACTATGCCACATTCAAGTAGCTTAGATCACCTTTCTTCCCCATTCTGATGCTTGATTTGAGCTTCAGCTGATCGTCTTCACCCTGTCTACATGCCCAAATGCACTGAGCTGCCGCCATGTGATTGGCTGATTTTGTATTTGCATTAATGAGCAGCTGAAAAGGTTTACCTAGCAAAGTGGCTGGTGAGTTTATGTCTGTGTTTAACTAAGTTGCCTCTGTGTTGCATTTGCGTACACACAGCAAATCTCTTATTCTTCCTGCAGAAAACGGATCTGAAAAGTAAAGAGCCTCAACAACAACTTGATGGAGTGTCACTACCGATTGATGAGAGGATATCTGTAAAGGTGTGCCTGCATTCATTCAGTCATCAAAGTAGAGCTTTAGCTCTTCAGCTAGAACTGATACAAACTGCTGACTGCACAGTGCTGCGCGCTTCATGGCAACTGATTTCCTTTATATAAGACCGTGAACTTACAAACAAAAGTTAAGAGGGATTTCAGGCGTCTATATGTGCACGACAAGCTGAATGTTGATAAGTATTGATGCAAGCATTTTTGAAATATTGAGGCAAAAAATATAGCCTTAACCTCATCGTCACTCGAATGTGTGCAAGCAGAAATATGTATCTTCTTTTGATAGAAGATGGTATTCTTTAAGTTTTGTATTTCCTTAAATTCTAAGTGTCACATGAGCTTAACTGAGCGGTGTGGCTGCTTGACTCTGACTTTTTGTTTTTTCTCTTGCAGGAAAAACTGAGAGAGGAGAGAAATAAAGAATACAACCTCTTCCTCCAAGAACAAGCTCAAATCAGAACGGTAAAGAGGAGAACGTCTTCTGTCAGTCCCAAGGTAAGAAGACTGATGACTCAATAGGCAGATCGTGCACAATAACGCTAGTGTGTTTGGTGCAATAATCCATGCAATTTTTATAGCACACTTTAAAGGATTCTCTATCAGTAGAAATGCTTCTCCATTTATCAGGTAGATACAGCTCACTGAGTACTTGAAAGACAAATAACGAAAAGCACTCTGTTACAAAGTAAATCTTTTTTCACATTGAATTTCTTCCTCACATTTTCATTTTCAGCCTGGACAGATTCACGCTTCAGATGGCTTGAAAATTTCTCCCCCAGCCTCTCCCCTGTCATCCCCTCACAAACATACCCACACAAACATAGTCCCCAGTCACAATGAGAGGAAAGATGCTTCCGCTCTGACCGAGGTGTTCAACGATGGAGAAATCAGGAGTCCAGTTCAGAGGCGGCGAAGACGCTGGCAAATCTTCAGAGCAGAGCCCTACAGCTCTGAAGATGAGCTAAACACAGACAGAGGGGATGAGTTTGATTTGAGATACAGGAGGAGGAACGACAGGCACACTCAAGAGCCTGGGTACAAAGAGGAGATGACAGCGCAAGAGTGCAGAGTGAAGAAGTATCCTTTTTTTTCTGGAAAATGATTTGAATTACTGGTAGTTTCATCCGTTACCATATAAATGAGATCAGATTGCTCCTCTGCCAAATTTCACTGTCCTGTCTGTTTCTATGGCAGGGCTTCTCAGGACATAAAGGAGACAGCGGCTCCTACAGTTTCTCATCAGAAGACCAATGACACAATTTGGAAGTCTGAGTAAGCAAGTTTATGTTTTTTGACCCCTGCTTCTAGAAAGCTGTTAATGATCTCAGCTCCTAACTGTACACTAGCAATAATGTTAGCTCATAAATGCTTTGCCCTGGGCAAAAGGTTTTGCAGCAATGTGATTTATGATGATGAAACAGTGGTCACATATAGACAAGGGCAGCCAACAACATCCCCCTGGAAAGTCTCATAAATTTTCAGAATCAATACCATCAGTACCATAATTGATTATACTGGTATCTGCTGCCATATTCAGTTATTGCTCTTCAACACTTTTGCCTGCTGTTGCATTTCATTGTTCCTGAACTACATTCAGTAACCTGGTAACATGAGGTGCTGTGATAGAGAGTGAGCCTTGGCCCTTTTCCAGGCAAAAAATTGCTCACCCTAGAGTTTATCAGAAGAGCTGGATTGATGAAGCACAAGCCTTTGCTCTCTGTCTCTGAGTTATAGCCCTCAAAGCTCTGCAGCCACTGTGTGACATAAAATCGTAGCTGGGTGTGGCTTAAAGAGGAAGTTATTGCAGTGATGTTACCCTTACATGCTGTCAGTAATTGGGTGACTCTTATGGAGAGTCCTGTTCTGTTTGTGTATCTGTATTCAATAGTGTTCAAGTGCCAGCCAGCATGAAGATGGCTGCAAGATCTGCTGTCAGGAAGGATAAGGCTGATTTTGCTACTGGACTGTTGATAGGTAAAAACATTCTTACTACACAGATAATAAATGCAATTTATCAATTAAAGTCATATTTCAGAACTTAAGCAGTATTTTAATGACTCTACGTCTTGATGCAGGAATAACAGAAGAGCAGGAGACAACTCAGATGAGGAAAGAACAATACAGGCAGGAGTTACTGAGACAAATTGCTGAAAAGCAGAGGAAGAAGATGGAGTAAGTATTTATTCTCAAAATCATCATTTTCATCAGAGTCCTTTAAGCTAGCTCAACCCTTATGATCTACAAAGCATGAAATCAAACTACTGATCGCTGGTCACCTCTCTTCTTAACTTAGAAAAGACCTGTCGAAGCTAGGTTAAGAAGAGAAGTGATGAGAGTTAGAAGGGGCAAGGATGAGATGGTTTGGACATGTGGAGAGGAGGGATAGCACATATATTGGACGAAGGGTGTTGAAGATGAAGCTGCTAGGCAGGAGGAAACAAGGAAGACCACAGAGAAGATTTCTGGATGTCATGAAGGAGGACATGCGGAGGGGTGTGACAGAGGAGGATGCTAGGGATAGGGTGAGATGGAGGCTGTTGATCATGTTGTTGAGACCCCTAAAGGGAGCAGCTGAATAAAAAAGAAGACATAGAAAACAACATCAAGCCTGTGACGTTGTTCTGTCCTTTTTTTCTCTTTAGGGAGAAAAGACTTGAGCTGAGAGTTGACCCTGAGAAAGAGGTAGGAGAATAGCATTAAAAGATCTGGCTAGCAAAACCTTTAAACAGCAGAAACATAATGTTTGTGTCAGGTCTGGATTTGTTATTATAACTTTCATAGGTTGTGGAGTCTTGGAGAAATTTCTTGAAAGAAGTACCACCTAATCTTATCCTCGATATATATGTTGTCTTTCTTTGATGATTGTGTTCTGGACCACACGTAATCTGTTCCAGCCTGACCGAATACAGCAGCTAGGGTCTGTGAATCGTCACTATAACAGCCTGAGCCAGGATGTTCTTCACAAGCTAGGAAAAGATCTAGAGGCCGAAGGGAAGCACCTAAATCCCAGTCTTGAAAATGGCAAACCCACTGAGAATGCAGATGAGAGAGCCCCCCCAGGAAAGTCCCAGGTGGACTTGATTACAGCTCTCAGACAACTGTCTGGGAAGACTGTGCCTTCAAATGGGATGGAATTACCGCAAGGTGTCCCCTCACTGGACTATTTTAGTGAGGACTACCACAGAGACTTCTCAAACATCCTAGGAGAGGTGACCATCCCAAGGTAGCTCACATTTGCTTCGATTAAATGAATAAAATTAGCAGCCCTGCTATACACTCACTGGAGTGTTGGTAACTCTGTTTCAGGGTTGCGAGTGTTGCTCCTCCTTTACCTCCCATTGTACCTCACAATTACAAGACTCCATATGATGCAGATTATTACTACTATGGAACCAGGAATCCATTAGATCCTCATCTTCCTCACAATCCAAGTAATGTAACTATCTGTTTCACAAATATGTATTTACTAAATGTTTCTTGTTTTTATCCACATTTTTTTTAGACTTATGTTGTTGATTATTGCTAGCAGTTTTTAAAGCAGACAACGACTGGTTTGATTTCAGTGTGGTGATGTTTAGATTGCTGGAGTTGAAAAACGTGTTGCTATCCAGTTTGTGTAAAGTCAACATTAAAAAGAAACTGCAACAACCTATTAACAAAATTAAAATAAACCCTTACATTTACTGTGATAGATGACCTGCTGCACTTAACGCAACTGTCACCTCCATGCAAATCATATGAATGTCGCTTTAAGCTTCAGAAAAGCTTAAAGCAACATTCATGAAAACAGTAATGTTACTGTTTCTCCTTTTCTACAGCTGAAGGCAACATTAATGATAATACTATATGCGAGTGGTGTGTTTGGTTACAGTTATTTCTTTTCTATTTTAATATTACTGCCAAATTCCTGCTCTTTATTTGAGCTTTGTTTGTGGCAGTCAGTGGCAGCAGATAGTTCATGAAGCTCTTGAATCGTGTGCATTCTTTATCTTATATTTTTGTATTTTCTACATCAGATGGTCTGCCCGGGGGGAATCGGCAGTCTGAGAATTCCAAGATTCTGTCTCAGAGAATGCGTCCTCTCAGATCCAGTGGCCAAAATGAGTCAGTGACCTTCCCAGCACCTTTGGAGTTTTTTTTTGTAAAACATGTTAATTTTTTCAGCATGTTGATGTTAATATAGATTTTATTCAGTAAAGCTGCATTAAATGCCCTCATCTCTGCTAGCAGCAACCCAGTAGATCTTTTCTCTCTTCCGGAAGAGGGTCTTCACAAACTGAATACTTATCACTACCTTCTGTACTTATATCTCCTTGCCATTTGCTACTCTGTCTGCTTCCAGAGAAACTCATCAACATGGAGCATCTGCTCTGGTTTTTGAAGAACTTCATGCAGAAAAGTCAAAGCAGAGGAGAGAGAGTGTACTGAGCTACCAAGAGACACTCAGACAGCAGGTACATTGTTATAGCTCCATGAAGAAACCACATGTTCTGTTATAGCGGTGTCATGGTTTCATCCTTTGAAAATTGTGTCTGGGGCCCAGATTAAAGAAAGAGAGGAGCACAGAAGACTAGAGAAAGAAGAAACAGCACGACTCAATGCCAAGATACAGGCTGAGATGAGGGCATACAACCCCTGGGGGAGAAGTGGAGGAGGAGGCGCTCCAATTAGAGACCAAAAAGGCAACCTTGTTAGTAAGTTTTATTGTAATGGTGTTCACCGGAGGCCAGATAATTTAATGTGTTTGATCAACAGATATTAATGTAACATGTTTTAATGAATGTTTTGCTGCCTTTAGGTGACCTGAATCACATGCACAGGATCAATGAGGCATCATATAGGAATCCTGTGCCCACTCCTGGCACTGAAACTAGTTCTCCCATTTCCCATCGACTAACAGGTAATGTTATCTTCCTAATATTTCAGTGGCTGTGCATTTTATATGCTTTGTAGATCTATAGCTTATGGCTTTCTGTCTTTTCTGTTTTAAATTGTTTTCACCTTTTACAGGTTTCAAGGATGAGACACTTCAACAGCAGGACAGTTACAGAGCAGCCCTGAAACAGCAGGTAGGTCCCGGGGCCTCAGTCTGTAGATGGATGATAGGAGAGGGTACTGATGAACTGCAGGATGAAATGAAATGCTTTTAGACTTACAGCAACCTGTATTCTCAACACTTTAAAAAAGTTGTAAATTAACTGTAACTGTGCATTTCAAACAGATAGAGGAAAACAAGAGAAAACAGCAAGAGGAAAGAGAACAGATTAGAATTGAGGAGACGAAAGAAGAGAAGAGGCTCGCCATGCAGAGGGCACGCTTACAGGAGGAATATGAGGAGGAGCAAAGGAAAGAGAAAAGGAGGACTGAGGTGATGAGCTTGTTTCTTTTATAAAGAGTCCTTCATCATTTCTCCTTCTTTATAGTTTTATCTACTCTCTGCAGCACAAGCTGAAAAACCAAGGCTGGATCCATGAAGCTGAAACACATCGCCAGAAGCAAGAAAAGGTGGTGATGCAGGAAAAAGAGACTAAGAAGGTACCTCAGACCACCAGGGTGGAGAAAGACTCACGGTTGAATTATGAGGTACAGTAAGCACGAAAAGACAGGAGTGCTATAGCTCACTGTGTCTTTGTCAAAGAATGACATTTTACTTGTTGTCCTGCAGAGGCAGCCCTCTCCGCCTATCCCAACCTTGCAGAAAAAGCTGGCAAATCTTGCGCCATATAGGCCCTCCTCTGTTTTGAGCCAGCGGTCATCCAGAACTGTGAGTAACTCATCGCAAAGATTGCAAATATTTTCACATTTTACCCTTTATGATAACTCTATAATAAAAAAACATGCATTCACAGAATCGCTCAGTGTCAGCACCGCACCACCGACCACCCGATGAAATTCCCAGCCAGCAGGGTAAGATTTGTCTTAACCTCTGTGCGTGCAAATCATAAACATTTATTTTTCTGATCCTTGCTCTGCCTTCACTCCCCTGTCATGCTTCAGATGATCAACAGGAAGTAATCAGAAAGCTGTCAGCCCTCCGTGGTTATCTGAGGAAAGAGCAGCGACAACTGGAGGTTCAGATGGGTCGCACGGATTCACACGAGACCCACTACAATCTGGTAAACAGGTACTGCAGTCAGGCAGCACTGAACAGCAGGGGGATGTGTGCAGGTATAACAGACCCAAAATAACAGGGATTTCTATCTTTTGTGCCAGGCTAATATTAAGACATTTAGAGACGCTGCTATGTTGAATTTAACCCAATTAACCCCCAGATGTTGTGAAGTGAAGACACAATACTAACTCTGGGCTGTTAAAGTGTGATCTTGATTTGATATTTGTAGTGAAGTATGTATTACTGTGCTTGGAAAAAATGAAGTGACCCATGTCTTTCCTCAGTGAATTGCTGTGGAGCACTACAGTAGCCATGTTGCTATTTAGAATATTCTCAACCCATTATTACCAAGCCCAGCACGATATGTCGAGTAACTGCATCCCTCCCTGCTAAATTACAGGAATGTTTTACAAGCCACTTGTTAATCTGTGCTTGTATTCAAGTTTACAGCAAATCATCTGAGAAATGCCTTTGAACTGGTGCCAGTCTCTGGGCTTTTCTTTTGTCACAGACTGCTCACACAGAAGGACCAGCGCTTTAGGGAACATAAAAGCTTTGGAATGTATTCAGCAAGTACAGGTCAAGCGTAATGCCCTCATTGTTTTATAGCAATGCAGAATTAATTTATGTCACTGCAGGGACAGTGCAGCAGGTGGAGCTAAATGGTATAGTTACTGTGCACAACTAGAAAGCATTTGGCATAGTGAACTGCTGCTACGTTTTCAGACAGACATCTGTTTGTTATTAGAGGTAGTTGTTCTGTTTAATTTGGGATTTTCCTCCTTTGCTCATGTGTAGAAGACGACCACATAGAGAATCTGCACATAGAGAAGCTGTCCTGTCTTCAGCTAGGAGTCCTTCTCCAGCTGATGCACATGCTAACAGGCAAAACATCAGGGAGTTCATCCAGCTTAAACACAGAGGTAATAAAAGACACAGCTTTGACACAGCTTTTAATGCTTCTTTGAACCACTGTTGTTCTTACAATGTACCAACCTGAAGTAAGTCTGATTTAATTTTCATTGCACAAATAATAATAGATTCAGGAATGTATTCACGGGAAGAGGCTGGCAAAGAAAAAGTGGGATAGTCGGAGAGCTGAAGAAAAGAGTACTGGAAGGCTAGGCGCACAGCAAAGAGAGAGGTGGCCCTGGCAAAGGAAAAGGCTTGTAGTGAGTTGTATGTGAGGCTGGACACTAAGGAGAACATGACTTGTAATGAATGACTAGGCAGAGAAATTGTGCTGGAAGAGATGTCCACCAGATTAGAGTGATTAAGTATAGAGGTGGAAATGTGCTAATGTGAAGAGAGTGTGTTGAGAAGATGGAAGGAGTACTTCGAGGAGCTCATGAATGAAGTTAATGACAGAAAGTGGATGAAAATGGAGTTAGAGAATCAGGAAGTGCAGAGAATCAGCAAGGAGGAAGTGAGGGCAACTCTGAAGAGGAAGGAGACGGGAGACATCGAGAGGTCTAGGAGCGAGGGCCGTGGACCTTTGAACAAGAGTGTTTAACACAATCTTGGAGAGTGAGGGGATTTCTGAGGAATGGAGATGAAGTGTAACCGTACCACTTTTAAAGAACGGGGTTGATGTGAAGAGAGTAACTACAGAGGAATAAGATGGAGAAGTGTAGAGAAGGACTGATTGAGTTGCACTCTTTGTGGATATCATAGGGTGCCTAGACAGGAACTCTGGTGCTGCATGAGGAAGTCCTGAGGGGCGGAGAAGTATGTGATGGTGGTGCAGGGCATGTAGGACAACAAGACAATAGTGAAGTGTGCGGTGGGAGTGACAGTTGGGGGGTGAAATTACATCAGAGATAGGCTCTGAGCCCCTTCTTGTTTCACTGGTGACAGAGAGGCTGACAGATGAGATCAGGCAAAAGTCTCTGTGGATGATGATGTTTGCAGACGATCACAGAAAAGATTCATGGATGAAGTGAAGGAGGACATGCAGGGGGTTGCTGTGACATAGGAGGATGCTAGAAATGGGGAGATGGAGGCAGATGATCCAATGTGGCGACCTCTAAAGGGAGCTGCCGAAAGAAGAAGAAGAAGAACAAATACGTCTAATAATGCTTTTCTTTTATTCTCAGTACTAAGCTACATAGAGGAAGTTAGTGTTTATTCTGTTTACAATCACTTTGGTCATGCTGTTCTTGTAAGTGTGGAGGACACCAAATGGTTTAGACTTTTAACTGGTGCTCTATCTCCCTTTATCTAAACCAAAACTTTAATCTCATGAGGTCATTTGAGGCCTCGGTCAGTGACGGACAGTTTGCCCATGTGTACAGTGAATCTCATGTAAGCTACCAAAGAAATGACTGGATGTGTTCCCAAACTGGAGTTTGAAACACACTCAGAGCTGCAAGCTGTAAAACCAACAAAAGAGGATAAAGGACTAGATGGGTTTTTTGGCTTCACTAAACACTTTTTTTGCTTTGTGTTTATTATTTTACTGATGCAAATATTTAATTTATTAGTCAATTGCTTTGCCTAGAGCTGCCCTATAGTAACAATCCCTGATGTGACGTAGCTTGCTTTTATCCTACAGGTACGACATCTCGTGAGGAGGTTCGAACCCTGTACCCTGACCCTCCCGCAGACACACAAAGTCTGGACATTCAGCAGCAGGCCCTTCTGCGTGAACAACAGCACAAAATCAGGCTAATGAGGAGACAGGAAGATGGTCAGTGAGCAAATACAAATCAGTTTCACCTCAAATGTTTGTCCTCTAACTCCTCCTTCTGTCTTCCTCTGTAGACTTCTTGGGCCGTCAACTAGGTCATTATTATCCTGTAAGTGATCAGCACATTACACAGTAACTATATTCTGCACTTTCACCCTGGCAGATAATTCAGTCTTGCATGGCTTAATTTTAATTGTAGAGATTTTATTGTTTTCTGTCTGCATTTGTGTCTCCTCCCAGATCAAGAACCCTGGACGTGCCACTCACAGAAACCCCATATTGCCATCAGAGAGTTCTTTTATTGGTGAGTTTGGCAGAATATGGTCCGTCTGTAAAAACAGTCTTTCTCATTTATTTCCCTTCTTGTGTTCACATGACTGGGGACACAATAGACTTTGAAAAAAAATCCCAAAAGCACCAGATGTTTTACATAAAGGTGACACGGTTTGGGAAGTCCTCTACATACAACCTCATAATACCTTTCTACGACACTCTGTGTGCCAGGCCAATTTAGCTCTTGGTTTCTCTGCCAGGCTAACTGTGGTGCGTGCCAGCCAGCTGTCTGTGTTGCAGCTGGTGCCAGTGCTAGTTGCAAGGTGACTACGCCAGCTGCAGGGTGGTGATAGCAGACTCCCAGAGCACAGGCAATTCGTACATTAGAGAAAAAAAGACTGATGGCTTTTGAATACTTTTGAAGCTCAGGGTTTTCTCACTATTTTCATATTATGCATGGATAAACGGAATAAAGTTTAGGTCCCTACCATCTGTTTGGCTGTAAAGACATTTGCAATTAATGATACATGGCAATTGGGTTTTTGTCAGGTTACAGTGGTGAGGCACGTGAGCAGAGATCCCTTCAACCATCAGCAGAGCACCAGGAGAGGACGGCACTTAACTATGATGTATGTCTGATATGCATCTTGTGTTTTACTAAGATCAAAAGGATCACCATCATTAAGATATCAAAGCTCTGTATATATTTACAGGAGGTGGCTGACAAGGGGGGTGATAATCTGCCAGCAGTACCCAGTCACAACAACCAGAACAAACGCCACATTACGAGGCCAGACTCCCACTCTGGTGATCACAGCGTAAAAGGTAAGACGAAAGAATTCACTACAGGAAGCATTTAAATGATCAGGCTTATAACTAGTATAGCAAGTGGGAGCTAATCTTAAACACCGTATAAATTAGTGAAACATAAAAATCGTGCCACTTTATATACTTGTTGGCTTTTAGCAACATGTGCAAATTTTAAGCGTTTTTTAGTATCACTGAAAAAAAAAAAGTGATGGATACGCCCCTGTACCCTACAGACTGGCTGCCCGGTGATGAAGCGGACATGTCGTCGCTGGGCTCTGCCATGGGGAGGCGTGTCTCTGTGGACACTGTTGCCACGGAACTGTGGCTGCGGCCCGGAACGTCAGACGCTGTAAAGCAGTGAGGCTGTAGCAACAGGATAAACAGGCGGATGGGAGCTCCACACAGACTTAAACACTGCATTGCACAGCTCCCATTGGTGGCTCTCTAAACTGGAAATGCACAGCCACCTTTTCTGCAAATGCAGGTGGGGGTTCTCATGAGAACTGATGTCCTTCCTGTGCAGTGCTTTACTGACTTACACTTTACTTGTGTGCTGTTTCTATTTGCTCTCATTGGAGACCAGAGTCTGTAAAAACATTAATGACTATTAGATCACAGAAGAAACAGTTAATACAAAACTCACTGTGGCCAATTCCTCTTTACCTTCTACATTTAGTACATTAGCATTTTGTAAAGGTGGGATTCAGTTAATGAATAAAGTCATGGTATTTTTGAGCAATAAAAATGTTACTGTAATGTTGTCCTGGCTGATCATTCTTAAACAGCTGGCAGCAACTGTAATTCAGTGATTCAGCATTTCAAATCAACCAAGTTCAAAAACTTTATTGACCTAGAACCTGATTAGAATGCCAGATGATGTATTGTACAGAAAGTTGTACATATTCTTTTGCAACATAGAAAACTTTACATTGCTGTATCATATACATTTGTTTTCTACATCCATGAGCAGGAATGCACCCCAGTCATACTTAAAGCACAGCTAACATTTGTCATTTTCTCTATACATATATCTTTCCCCCAGACCAAAGAAAAAACCATTAAATATATTATTAACTTCTGATTTTTATACACAAGAGTGAAAACTAAACTCACATGAAAACAGACTAGTGACTCAAAAAAGCAGCTAGAATCAGTTTGCTGTCGTCTTCCAGTTATAGAAGCCCCGTTATCGTCTATTTCGGTTAAAAACCTCATAACATATAAAATGGAATAATTTAACCCATCACTTTCCGCGGTCTTAGTTTAATTACAAATCGTACTGTTTAGGACAATCTGCAGGAGGTGGTACAGTCAAATAAATTATCACAAAAGTAAAATCTCCAGTGCATTTGAAAAACAAAAACAAAACAGCTCAAGTGCAGCAAATCCAGAGAAGGAAAACAAATTTAAACAAAAATAAAAGAAATTTAGTGTTATAAGATTATATTACACAACGGCAGATCAGATCTGTACAACTAGTATCATCCAAGAGGCTATCCATACTAATGTTAGCCATCTGCAGTGCAGACAGAGAGATCATTACTATCAACGTGTGACAAACGTCACTGTCATAGTTGCAGAATATGTCTTTTTGCATGTTGCTGAAACCATTCATTCTTTGTTTTAAATATACAGTAAGAAGCACACCTTTTTTTTTTTTTTTTTTATATCTTCCTTCTGAGCAGATCAGATATGGATAACTGTCAGTTGGTTATCAGTAGTTTTATCCAGTAGAGGCATCGCTACACATGGTACAAGACATGTTTTTATAGTGTTAGCAAGGACTCCGTCTGGGCTGTTTGTGTGTACAGGCGTGTCTGTGTGTGTGGTGACAGGGTTAAGGGAGCGGGTGGATGTTAACAGATAACTGACTGACAATCAGCCAATTTTAAATCAAGTGTTCGGCATAAAAACACACCGAGGCCCCTGAGGCAGCACAGAGCACCAGCACGGCCATGCGAATCTACGACGGAGGCCTCGGTAGGGCTTCGTGCTCCAGGCTGTTTGCGGTGCAGCGTCACTGGGCCTCCTCCCCAGCCTCCTCCCCAACCTCCATGTCAGTCTCTGGCTCACGGGCCTGCTGAGGCTCTGGCAGCTGTGCAATGTTAAACACGATGCCGATACGCAGGTAAAACTTTCTTAGGATAGCTCGGAGCTCGGGGATCAGGTCGAACTGCATGATCTCACACAGAAGAGGGTAGTATCTGGATGCATGAGCTTTGAACTACAAGGTGAGATGAGAGAGCAGGAAGAGACAGAGGAAGACAATGAGAAGTTAGAATCATTAAACACATGCTCATATTCTTTTTGATGTACACAAAATCTACAAAGAGAAATCTGTAATGGCCCAGTCACACTAAAGTGAAAACAGGATGACAACCTCACTGTGACCAGAAAAATAAATAAATAATAAAAACAACTGACTGGGACTGAATTTAATTTTTTCGCGTTGGGTGACTAATTGCAGGTTTTTTCAGTGAATAGTTTTGTTCACAGGGTGACTTGACAGGTTGCCTTGTGGGAGGCAGCAGAGAATGTAATCACTCACAAACAAATTTGCAAAGGTTTGTAAATAAATGCCTCATTCATAAATGCACAGACTGCCAACATGCTGCTGATGAATGCAACACTCTACAATCTCTTTGCATTAGGGAACTTGACTTAACTGGCTGCCAATTGGTTGTAATCTGGTCATATATTTATATATGAAAGCAAGGTTGCAAAGTGTTTGTGTTCTTTTGCAGTCAAATTGCATCAAATTTTGTGGAGGACTTTCTGAATTTTTGATTCAGATGTATGAGGTTCTGGTTGGACTCTGAGCATAAGGTGGCATAGATGGCAACAGATCTTTCCCCCAATTTATCACAGTTCATTGCCAAGTTATCACTAACACACTGCATGTAAATACCAATTTGACCCCATTTACTTGCAAACAGACCATAGTCTAATTCTGTCACGTTTCCATTTTATTATCATCTTCATGTGCCTCTGACTGCAATGGTTTGCAGACCAGGTCTCCATCTTTGAAGCATCTATTTCAAATGCAATAAGATGAGTTCATTTCACTTGATTGTAATAATTTTGCTGTTATCTTCAACCACCATTTCCCATACCATAATACTCAAGGAAAACATGATGATGAATGTAGTGGGATTAAGGTTTAGCCTGCTCAGTTTTGTTTGTTGTATGCCTAACAGGATAGGTGCAAGCATATGTAACAGCACACATGGCCAAAAATATGTTTGTTTTGCCTCCGACACCAACAAAATACAAAAAAAATATAAGTATTAAGCTACATCACACGTAGACTTAAAAGGTCTTGTCTGTGTGTGCGCAGCAACGAGGAAGAGCATCAGTGGGTGTTTTGGCTTCTTACCCTTTCATCATTGATCTTTAGCACCTTGGTGAGGAAGAGCAGCAGCAGGTTGGTCCACGCTTCTCTGTGGCTTTCTGAGGTCAGGGCCAAGAAGTATGCTACAGCCTCGCTGCACACGCTACACGAAAGAGAAGAAGAAATCTGGATTAACACACCGAACAGAACAAGCCTGGAAGTCAAATATGAAGTCAAACATAGAAAAGTGCTTCTGATTCCTGTGTTGTTTTCTAACGTACTGTAGCAAGGCAACATCTGCATCCCCCGCCTCACTTGTCACATGAAAAATTGCTGCGAGGATGATGAAGGTTGCTCTAGCTCAACGACTGCTAATTAAAACCCCAGACTGAGGCTGGTATGAAAACAATTGGATGTTTTTCTCCACACTTAAAGCTCAAGGAAAACTGAAGCCACCTTTTTGTCTTTGATCCTGCAGCTGCCTGACAACATCCACTTCCTCCTCTCCTCCCTCCTTCACACTCACAGCTCTCCCGCCTCTGTGACTTAATGGCCACCCAAATCTGCTTTGGCCCCTGCGCTAATCAAACTAGCATGTGAGCTGCGTGGCCTCTGGTAAACAGAAAAAGTGCTTGTGTGGAGTTCAGACATAAGCCTGTGCTGCTGATGTGGTGTTTTAAGTGACACACAGCAGCATTTCAGTGAATTAGGATCTGCATGCAGGCACTAGCCTCCTCCACCCGCATCCATTCTTATCTCCTCTCTAATAATGAATGCAACTAGGAGAGACGAGCAATGATTCTTCTTCATTTTGACATCATCATCAATATGAAGGCGAGGCAGGGAGAGAAATGGGATGACAGCAGTGTGTGAGGCGTTGAATAAAGACAGTGTGATGACAGCAGTGCTGACTGAACAATGAAACATCTTATGCGCTGATTCCTTTGGATCCAAACATCACACAGCATCCACTTCAGACAACCTCAAAGCAGCTAACATGCTGGGCCTTCGCCACAAGTAACCGACTACAGTTACCGAAATCTCAACAACCCTCCCTAATGTCATAGCGACAACAGAACAGCCCTTTCCTTCAGACGTCTTGGGCTTCATTTGACCAATAAAATAGTTTAGAACTACAAAATAAATGCAAATAGACTTACGTACACTTAGACGAAGGGTTAAGCCAGTCCTTTTCCTTATAGTCTCTAATAGATTACTATAATAATATTGAGCCAATAATAAGATTTGGAATGTTTACACTCAGCTCCACTGACTGCCTCAGTAGATGCAAAGTTACCGCTGCCCATCAGGATAGCATGCGGTCCTTACTTGAGCAGTCGTCTCTGGACCTCCTCCCAGGCGTCCCGGCGGCTCTCGTCTGTGTACATGCGAAACAGGATGCGCAGCCCACATGCCAGGCTGCTGGTCTCCTGCTTCAGGAGATTGGGCTTCGACTTTCCTTTGAAACCTTCAAAATGAACAAACGCAAGCAAGTCTTTACAGCTCAGCATATTAAAGTTTTCGAGTTTTTGTCTGTCAAACCTAAAGAGACTCGAAACAGACTTTGTGTTACTGTAATTTTTGACTACATGATCAAAAGCAAAGGAGAAAAGATGGAGCCCATGTTCTCTCGCCCTACCTGCTTTCCACAGCAAGGTTCTTTGCTCGTTGTTGGAGTTGAAAGCCTTGGCAAAGTGGTGCGAGTCCAGCAGGCAATCCAGCAACTTAAAAAGCTGCTCAGAGGTCAGGTAGCGATACATTCCCTGGTCCTGGGTCTCCACGGAGACGTCTGCTGAACACACAGCATCCCGCTGCGAAAAGACAAATGAATGATGCATTACTTTGTAACACAAAAACAAAACACGGCCGCATTTCTACGCAGGAGTGGGAGAAAACAGCTGTTTGTACCTGAGCAGCTGCAAAGTTCTCCGCATCTTCCTTCTTACTGGTGGCGGGGAAAAAGACGATGTTGTCGATGGTCTGGATCAGCTCCAGCTGCACGACGCACTTTATGAGTAAAGCCGAGAATAAACGCTGCTCCTGGATCTCTGTGGGATACGCAAGGGGGGGGAAGTTAATCAGAAAATGTACGCAGGCAAAAAACACACAGGGGTCAAAAATCTCTGAGTGAAGTGGCAGACTGACTTGTTTGGGTCCTACTCCTTGGACCGTCCTCGGTCACGCCTGAGGCTGAGCTGTACTGACTCTGCCGACGATTCTCCATCGCAGCTCTGTCGGAGCTGCTGATGGAATGCTGGTCATCAGAGCGGGACTGGATGTCCAATGACTTCTGGGAAACTGAGTCCTGGGAGCAAAGTAAACAGAGGTACTGCTATAATGCAAGAGCTGTACGTGTAAATCAATCAGTTATAGAAAATCTAACTTGTGTTCTCGTTTTTAAAAGGAAAGCAAAAATGCAACAATTTCATCACCTGCAACAAGCAGAGGAAAGAAATAATTAGTGATATAAATGAAAAATACCAGCTGTTTGTCAGGCAGGCTCTGTGTTGATAAGTGCTCTCCCTCTGCCCCCGCTGGTCTCCATGTTAAAAGCCTTTGAGACAGGAGAATTAGTCATTCAATAAAACCCAACAAATTCATCTTTTCATGCAGGGTAATAAACAACATCCAGCTTTCATTATAGAAAAGTACCAGAGACGGCCGGCCGATTAAACCAACCAAGGTCTTAATTTAAAATCCATTATGATTTTTAACTTAATTATACATAATCTGAAAGAATGTGATTACACTGAATTGAGAGTGAAACATTAAAATCTAGACGCACAAAGCGAAAAATTAAGACTTTTATTCTTTAATTCGATCTGCCGCTTTCATTTTGCAACTAAGCACTGCTATAAGAATAACCGCAGGGATTAAATGCTGCATTCAAAAGCATGGGTGTGTTTTTGGCAGCAGCTTACGCGTGTGGGATTGTTGTCTTGAAGATGTCCAGCATGCAGTTACATGTCTTGTCCCAGGTTTCTGGGGAAAACTTCTCTCCATTAAGGATGACCACATTCTCTAGACAGTTTGTGCCTGAACGGGCGAGCTGCTCATTATCTGCAGAAGAAGAAGATAAGAGGAGGATGAGGAGGAGGAGGGGGAAGAGATAAGGAAACGGTGAATTGGAGAGGAGAGATGTTTCCTTATATTGCAATACCTAAGGGACTAACTGTGCAGCTAAACTACTTGACATTGACAGAAAGGGGGTTTTCACTGGTCCGGCCCACCTAAGTGAGCTGCACACCTCCCTGCCCCTTTATTCTGCCACTTTTTAGATAATTCTGCCTGTAAACATTAGCCAAAAAGAGGGATGTGCACTCACCTTGCTGCACACACCAGTAGAGCTGAGCAAGGATGTCATCCAGCAGGACGCCATTGAGGGACTCAAAGTATTGGGTGAAGACATCGCAGATGGCGTAAAGTGCGTGGTTGCAGGTAGTCGTCATCCACTCTGCTTTCTGAGGGCGCAGTGAGAAGGTTTCAGCATGAGACCAAAAACAAATATACCGGGAGATTAAAGATTGTGCTCTGACATTTTCTGAGTGCATCTGGCTGAGCCGTTCAAACACAGGATGTGAAGCAGAGGATGTGGATGAAAGCGTTATTGTGTACCTCAGTCTGTTGCTCGGGCAGCTTCATGTTGTCAAAGATCCTGAAGACAATTCTGAACAGATCCTGCCACCAGTGTTTTTCAAAGGTGTGCCCATAGGTCTTCATCACTTCAAACATCACTGTAAGCCCCCTGGGAAATACGCAGACACACACATGCACATTTTGTTTTTCTTAATACTATAGAAGATGTGTTTTTAAGTCTTTAAAGTCTATAATCTAGCATTAACTCCAGCTGTGCAGCAGGACTATGTAGAACCCCATGCAAATTTTCCATTTCCAATCAGCTGAAATGTGAAAGCGTTTTAAAAGCACACTTGTGCATACAGGTACCCACCCTATAAGCTCCTAAACAGCAAGCTAAAAGGTAAATCCCGCCTACCTGGTCCTGACATCCAGTTTACACCTGTTGATGATGCAGGAGAGCTCAAAGAGAATAGGGAACCAACCCCGCACCCACACACGGTCCTCGGGCGCTACATTCATATCATCACTGGTGTAGTCTTTGAAGGCCTGCCAGAGAAATATGAGTTCACCACTGCACCATTTCTGCCTCAGGAGACAATTAATCCTCCCACACATCCATACATATTGTTCATGCCCCTGGTACGCACTGCACATGTTCTCAAGTTATTACGTCAAGCACAAGAAGGTGTTTTTTTTGCAGACAGTAGTAGATGTAGGATAGATTACAGAACTACATATATATTCATAATGCTAATGTCATGTATCTTAAATGCATTATCTTTAATAGTGTCTCTATATTGATGTCTTTATTATGACTTGAATTTTTTTGCTGCTTCAACCAACCATTTATATTCTGACTATCTGAGCTGATGCACAAGTCGGTGCATTTTGCATCATAATCAATCACAACACGCCTCCCGTACAGTATTAAATTAAGCGATCTGTATGAGACGAGGACTCGTATTGACCTGTGGCCTATCTGAGACGTATTTGGCGCAGTGTCGGATGAGGCGGATGGCTTCCATGCTGGTGTCTGGGAATGAGGCATTGCAGGCAAACTCTGACAGACACTTCACGGCATCCTGGAAGGAGTCGATTGTAGCCGCAAAGTGCTTTTCAAATACATTCGCTAGGAGGCAGACAGAGGAGGGAGCAAAATTAGAAGAGTGGTGGGGGTACAGGGGAAGCGCAAATTAAACCAGTCTGCTGACTACAAGGGAAATGGAAGTGGTTAACGATAAAATAAGTTGGGGAGGTTGTTGGACTTACTGACGATATGACCAGTGGTCTGGAAGGCCAGCTCCACGATGCTCTCATCTTGGTCAGAGGCAGCCAGGTGGAAGACGGAGAAGATGTTTTTCCATCCTGAACGGATGTTCGCTGCCTGGGAGTTAACCATCTGGGCGATACAGCGCACCACCATGTCTCGGATGGTGGGAGACCTGAATGGGAGACAGAGAAAAGAGGTGAGTGATGAAGCAGAAGGAGAAGGGGTCAAAACAAAGAGGAAAAAGAACAGGAAAGGAGGAGCCGCAAAATAGGAGGAATAAAGTAAACAAATATTTAGTATACCACATACATAGTATATGTAGTAACATCCTGTTATACAGTTTAAACCTTCTGTTTAAGGATGGAAGCCAATCAGAAGCAGTCTTAGGATATTTTCACACCAATGGTTTGTTTACTCTGGTCCAAATCAGTTGATGAGTTTATAAACTTGTAGCTTTTCTTTAGTTTGGCTTCTTAACACATACAAAAAAAACTTACAGGGGTACTTGAAGTGTATTGGATAGATGTGTCTGGGGTGAGAGCAACAAAAGTAAATACAGGAAGAAGGTGCTGTGCTCTGGACTGCTGGAGAACATGCTACCCCTGATGCATCCCACAATGCTAAGCATACAGGATGTGACTACAGAAAAGCTTTTAACTTCAGCCTGTAAGGTGCACGTGATAGTTTTGTTGGATGGAGGTCGGATCACATCCACGCCATAAAGACACACTCTTAAGGAGAGGATGGCCTTAAAGGAATAAAAGCTAACATAGCTTGTTTCAGGCAGTGAATGTGTTAGAGTTATCACTGGGATGCCGGTGTGATAGCTCCCTCAGGACAAGGACTCCAGTCAGAGAGTTGGGCACAGAGAGTGCTTTCCAGATATACTTTAATGAACATTAACTGATTGAACAGCAGGCCAGTAGTACAGCAACTGGCATACTCAGTGAGAGTATAAGGGTGCGTATGTCTGTGGTTCTAAATAACAAGAAAACAGGGAGAATAATTACATGACAAATATAACAACCATTACTTTTCAACATCATACATCAATAACTAAATGCTCTGGCTTAATGAAATCTCACATTGGCAGGAATATCTGTTTATCCAAAACAACAGAAAGGCCTAATATCTCAATATTAGCAAAGATCAGCAATTAGGTGGTCATCACAGCCCTCTAGTGGCCAAATAACCTAACTGATATACATGGATCTGACCTGTGTCAAAGGCTACATGCTTCTGCCAATATCAGTCGAATCTCCTAACATACTCCATATCAGGTACATGTCTTATAATGTGCTACCTCCTAATCTAAAACCCCTAAAGGATGTAAACAATATGTCAGAGTATAGATCAGTCTCCTCCTAGACCGCCTCAGTGGAGATGTATACTTTAGCAACATAATACCACAGACTTCTAACAACTTCCTGAAATTAACGGAAGTATATATGTGTGTGTGTGTGTGTGTGTGTGTGTGTGTGTGTGTGTGTGTGTGTGTGTATCCAACCTATTAATTTAGGAATTGATCCTTAGAGCTACAGAGGTTCTGAATCACACTGGAAATCGCTATTCCCCCGTGCTTAGCGCTCCTCGGACTCTTAGTACGGCTGGACTGTCGTAAAAGCATGTGACATCATCACCCAGCAAACAATAACAATGAAAGTGAAAAATAAGGAGACTTTCTGACAGAATGCGTCGAGGCACAATATAAACTAAATAAGCATTATTTTGAACTCTGGATGACAGCAAAGCTACTCTAGTAGAGTCAAAGAAGAAAAACATGGAGCTGGTGCCTGCATAATTGGTCCCTTTTAAAGAGAAGAAAATTAATCCCGTCATTGATTTCAATTAGCTTTAAAGGCTCTTGATGACATCCACAGCCCTGAGAGAATGATTATTCCAGCTTTGGCTAGAGTTGTGGCCTCAGTGAAGAGCAATCCTAATTGCTCCGTAGCTATGAATGAGAGAGGAGTTCTGCCTCCACTCACCATTACACACACCGACACAGGGGAAGGCAGCATGAACGAGCATGAGCGAGACACACTGCGCTGCAGGGTTTACGTGGCTGCCTGCCATCTCCTCTCTGTTGAAGCTCTCGGGCTGTTCAATCTGTGGGTGGATTTATACTTAAACTGCTACTCCTATTTCATATCAATGAAACGTGTGCTGTAACGAAACAGCTTTCCTCTTTGACGTGCCGCGCAGCAGCCTTTACGGGAAAATCGCTCTCATTTATAAATGATAGCTGCTTAAATTCCAGCCGAGATAGATTCGGAGCAAACGAGGAAAGAGAGGCTTTTACGTGAATTCACTGAAAGGGTAATGCAAAGAGACTGAAATGGGTCAGCTGAAATGCTGGGTTGCTACTCGTCCCCACGTGAGAAAGCAAACAACATGCCAACTCACTGCTACAGGGAGGAAGGGAGGGAGGCACAGAGCTGCAGATGAGGTTAAAGGGAGAGGTTTGAGTGCGTTATTTCATTCTGTGCATGCGCCCAAGAACAAGGGGCGATTCCTAACTTGTCTTTACACCACCAGGAACTACAGATTTCCACTTGCAGAGTTAACGTGATCACTCACTCACACATGATTGCACTCCTTCTGTACCTGTTCTTCTTCATGATGTGCTCAAAAGGCCTCAGGAAGTCTTTCTGGAATCTGAAGTTAGCCAGCTCCCCCTTTTCCAAAAACTTCATGGACAGCTGCCGAAGAGAATCCACCGCGAAAATGGCCACATCTTCATTGGGATTGCACCCAACCTACACAAAGACAGAACAATATTGTTAACACTGTATTATTTTTCACATTTTTTTCTCCTAAATTCAGCACATGATGTGCGGCTCTCTGAGAACACACTGTTCCTTTACTGAAAAGTAAGCCTCTAACATTTCTTGAATAAACTTTTCACATAACAGGCACTCCTTCGCCAAAATCCAGGCTGTAGCTGCGCCGTGAGACTCGAATCTTGGTGAGAGACGAGTCCTTGAATATCAAAATGCCAGAATTTGGCAACAATCGGTGTTTATCATTACAAAACAGAAAGTGGGAGAGAGAAGGAAAACAAGCCTTTGTAGCTCAGTTCCTGCAAACCTTTGGGATAGATTTTCAAACCAACACTTTATGGAGGAACAAAGCTACCAAAACATAAATTTAAAAAAATAAAATTTGTATTGAAATATCTATAAAACCAGTGTTACTCACTTCCCCTGTCAGTGATCGTAATGTTGTGCCCGATCAGTGTATTAAGCTATGAGTTATCTAGTTCTCGCTCACCTTGTTAAAGTGGTCTCCAATAACCTCCCAGATCCTGGACCACTGCAGCCTGATGCGACCCATGTTGTAGTAGGAGATCTCCACTATCTTCTGCAGGCTGAACATACGTGGGTGTGTGGGCGAGGCCAGCTCATCCATGGACACGGCGCACAGCCAGCGCACGAAATCAACTGATGAACGGACAGAAAACGTTGGCAATGAAAAGCGGTTTGTGCAGGACGTGATTCATGCCAATTAAAAACAGCTAGCATGTACCTCTGCTTGTAAGCAATAAGGAAATTACATGTATAATAGTGGATCAGCTGGACTCACCTATTGCATTACCGTCCAGTCTGGTAGAACCTGTGAATATCCTGTACAGAAACACAAATTACTTAAGAGCTGCGCTGTATTTTCATTTCTTTTTACTCCAAAATAAAGGTAGATAAGAGGATGTGATCCTTGCTACGTTCATTTACTGCATGCTTCGTTTAAGGACGTTAAAGTCTACAAATAAACAAACAACAGCAGGAGGTGCATACCTGTCCACAGCCACCACCACACTCTGAGAGCTGGTCTCTCCGATGGACTCCTGAATGCTGGCAATCTGCTTACGGTCCACAGTCCCTCCAACTGCAGAGCAAAACACAGGTGGTTGTTAGGCTGATTTAGGCTTTAACGTTGGTCTTTGTGTGCACGATGCATTCAAATGATGATCGCTGACCTAAACCCAGGTACTCATCGCTGCTCTGCTCCTTCGTGCTCGCAATGAAGCCCTCCTTGCCCCGCACCGTCCCTGAGATGTAGCGTGCCTTGACCCCGGTACCAATCAGCTGAGCCAGCTCCAGCTGACTGATGCACTTCAAGATCTGCAAGGAGAAACAACAGCGAAGTATTTGGAGGAAAAAAAAAAACAGATGCAGAAATGTAGAAAGAAGTTAAAAAACAAGCAAGCGCAGCAAACTATCATATGTAGAATAAAGTGGGAAAAGGGTAACACCAAAATTCTACAAAATGTGAGCTATAAACAAAGTAAAGACAGGTCTCTGCTCTGTTCTACAGTCGGGCAAAAAAGTATTTAGTCAGCCACCGATTGTGCAAGTTCCCCCACCTAAAATGATGACAGAGGTCAGTAATTTGCACCAGAGGTACACTTCAACTGTGAGAGACAGAATGTGAAAAAAAAATCCATGAATCCACATGGTAGGATTTGTAAAGAATTTATTCGTAAATCAGGGTGGAAAATAAGTATTTGGTCAATAACAAAAATACAACTCAATACTTTGTAACATAACCTTTGTTGGCAATAACAGAGGTCAAACGTTTACTATAGGTCTTTACCAGGTTTGCACACACAGTAGCTGGTATTTTGGCCCATTCCTCCATGCAGATCTTCTCGAGAGCAGTGATGTTTTGGGGCTGTCGCCGAGCAACACGGACTTTCAACTCCCGCCACAGATTTTCTATGGGGTTGAGGTCTGGAGACTGGCTAGGCCACTCCAGGACTTTCAAATGCTTCTTACGGAGCCACTCCTTTGTTGCCCGGGCGGTGTGTTTTGGATGATTGTCATGTTGGAAGACCCAGCCTCGTTTAATCTTCAAAGTTCTCACTGATGGAAGGAGGTTTTGGCTCAAAATCTCACGATACATGGCCCCATTCATTCTGTCCTTAACACGGATCAGTCGTCCTGTCCCCTTGGCAGAAAAACAGCCCCATAGCATGATGTTTCCACCCCCATGCTTCACAGTAGGTATGGTGTTCTTGGGATGCAACTCAGTATTCTTCTTCCTCCAAACACGACGAGTTGAGTTTATACCAAAAAGTTCTACTTTGGTTTCATCTGACCACATGACATTCTCCCAATCCTCTGCTGTATCATCCATGTGCTCTCTGGCAAACTTCAGACGGGCCTGGACATGCACTGGCTTCAGCAGCGGAACACGTCTGGCACTGCGGGATTTGATTCCCTGCCGTTGTAGTGTGTTACTGATGGTGACCTTTGTTACTTTGGTCCCAGCTCTCTGCAGGTCATTCACCAGGTCCCCCCGTGTGGTTCTGGGATCTTTGCTCACCGTTCTCATGATCATTTTGACCCCACGGGATGAGATCTTGCGTGGAGCCCCAGATCGAGGGAGATTATCAGTGGTCTTGTATGTCTTCCATTTTCTGATGATTGCTCCCACAGTTGATTTTTTCACACCAAGCTGCTTGCCTATTGTAGATTCACTCTTCCCAGTCTGGTGCAGGTCTACAATACTTTTCCTGGTGTCCTTCGAAAGCTCTTTGGTCTTGGCCATGGCGGAGTTTGGAGTCTGACTGTTTGAGGCTGTGGACAGGTGTCTTTTATACAGATGATGAGTTCAAACAGGTGCCATTCATACAGGTAACGAGTGGGGGACAGAAAAGCTTCTTACAGAAGACGTTACAGGTCTGTGAGAGCCAGAGATTTTCCTTGTTTGAGGTGACCAAATACTTATTTTCCACCCTAATTTACGAATAAATTCTTTACAAATCCTACCATGTGAATTCATGGATTTTTTTTTCACATTCTGTCTCTCACAGTTGAAGTGTACCTCTGGTGCAAATTACTGACCTCTGTCATCATTTTAGGTGGGGGAACTTGCACAATCGGTGGCTGACTAAATACTTTTTTGCCCCACTGTAGATATACAAATTGATATCCCAGAGGAATCTGAGGCTCGGGAAAGATGATCATTTAAATATGAGATGAATTATAACAACACGTTCCTGCGAGCCAACACTAACGCCAGTTTCATGTGACATAAGTGGAGCGAACCTCATGCCAGGAGTTTCCCAGATAGTTTCCATCTGTGTGGGCCACAGTGATGAGGGTCTTGATGGTGTCAATGTTCTTCTGCTTCATTTCTGCAATGCCTGAGGTGGCTGTGAGCAGGGTGAACCTGGCCAGAGCCTGCACATACGCATCCCTCTCCAGCTGTGAGAGGCAAAACAACAACAATGCTTTGTGTCAACGCGCTGCCAGGTCGGTAATACGGTACAGCACTAGTCCTACAAAACAGATTGCAGTACCTGAATGGAGAAGATGCACGCGATCCTGATGGCACAGCGGATTCCTTCAAGACACAGCGAGGCCACCTCAGTGTCGTCGCAGTCCTGAAGCCCCACGCTGAAGGCGGCCAGGAAGGGCGTCCATGCCAGCTGAGGAAACAAACAAACAACAACGGCAAGGATGATTTGTTTGCAGCTGTGTCTGTGCCCAGCTGTGTCTGAAGCACATGTGCATGCGCTGGCGTTATTACCTTGAACATGGGTCTGACATGCTCCAGATGTGTGGCACTGGTGAAGGGAGCCTGCACGTGGCTGACGGCCTCCATCAGAGCTTTGGCCGTCTTAGCCATCTGCTCCATCTCCAAGTTGTACAGCAGGCGCCTCTGCTTCTCGCTGGCCACACCTGAGCAATAAACCCCAGACATTTTTTTTTTTTTTTTTTTTTACAGAAAGTGGAAAAAAAACTGCAGCTTTTCTTTTAACAGCTGCTGCAAAGTGTAAATCAGAAGTGTTTTTCATAGAATAACTGATTTCTGATAGCTCCAAGCCTCATCCAAAACCATTCCAGCAACAACGATATCAAGTAAATGACTCTGGATAATATCTACAATCTCCTTTTTCATTACACCTTTGAGAACTCCTCCAGCACTGAGACTCACTTTGCTTGTTGGATTTCATGGTGAGCTCTTTTGTCTCCTTCATGGCGATCTTTTTCCCCGCGATCTCGTCGTAGATGGCTGAGAGATATTCCTCAGGTAGGTCTTTGCTGTCATTGATGCCCCGGTTCATCTTGATATATTGCTCTTTTGCCATTTTATTCTTAACCTTTGCAGATAACAACAGGGATTCGGGTCAAAAGCTGCTTATTTAACTTCTGTGATTTATGCTGAACAGATATTTAAGGGAAGGACTGCTGTCTAAACACATCCCGAAGGCCGTTGCCTCACTGAGGCGGAGCGCTCACCTGTGGACTGTGAAGGTCTGTTGTCAACATAATGATTGAGTAGGCAAGGACATACGCAGTGTCAGCGCTGGCAAAGAGCGTTTGCCTGGGAAAGGGACAGGAAAGCAAGGGTAGGAGAGCAGATTAATTTAACAGCACTGTGTTTACTGACCACAGAGAACCAAACGCAAGCATTTCCAGAGTCATAAACTCACCCCTGGTTGCATTCAAGATATCTCGCCGCAAATTTCTCCATGAGCCGGTCGATTTTCTGGGCCTCTCCGGGCAGCCGAAAGCCCTCCAGGAACATCCTCAGCGCAGAGACAAAGTCTTTGCCCTGGAAGTCCATTTGATCCACGTAGGCGTACATCACCTCTTTATTGAAACGGTCATTATCCCCGAGGAATTCTCCCACTTGAGTCTGACAGAGCAAAAGAAAACAGAGGCTATGTGAAACGTGCCGCAACGTAAAACACATATTTAGCATTTGTCTGTGCTGGTTCTTATCTACTGCGTGTGTGGGAGAGTGTCTGAAATAGATTGAAGTTCTGAGATGAGATTTCTTTTCTAATGAGATGGAATGACCATAAATGTGCCAAAGTTTGTCTTTCTCTGGGAAATTTCTTAATATGCATGAAGCACCAAAAATACATTTGACAAACTCAGCACCAACATTTCTTTTCAGAAATAATCATGTGGGGTATTACCAGTTTTATGCAAACAACATTTTTTTCTACTGGGCTACAAATGCCAATTGCATCAGGCACATGCTAGCGACAGCAGGATAGGATGTAGACTTTAATAGTATCCTACTGTAGCTGATCTGGGCTCTGTACCACAAAACAGGTTCAACATCTTTCCGTTATATGGATCCACTTACCCTAACATCGGGACATGAACATGATAAAGTAACCCAGGCTTTATCAATCTAGCTGGGATATGATTAGCATGTTTACATCAAAGGGAAGTGGTGCTGTTAGCTGGTAAGTTATGTGTAAGAAACTGTATTTATCACTGATCCTCATTGTTAGACCCTCTTGCTCTCCACACACAGGGGTTTTTTCCAGGAATGGATTTTTCTAGGCAACTGATTGGTCAGTAAGAGGCAATTTCATACCTGCTGATCTTTAATCTCAAACCTATCATTTTCCAGAGCAGGTTAGGTTGGCAACATGTTACCATGGCAATATAACCCAGCAAGACCTGAACCACCTTGATAGTCCTGAAAACTCAGGGTTAATCCTGAAGTTAAGATAGATTAGCCACATCCTGCTTCATAGGACAGGCTGTAGCGTTAGCTTGCTGCACCCTTGTTCTGACGGGCGGATGCAGGCAACAGAAGAAAAACAGTCACTTCACACCATCTCATATGTCATCTGTTGCAATATTTACAATATTAGACATTCTTAGACTTTCTTCATTTCATATCTCAGCTTTAGTTAACGATTCTGATCTCCAGATGTTTGTGTGGGAAACTCACTCCATGCTACTAGAATGAGCCATTTTCCTCCCTGCCATAACTTCGCTTGAGTAAATCTCATTTGTGCTATTTTCAATAACACCCCCCGACACATACAACAACTGTTCTGGTGCCACAGCCGCACTTACAACTCTGGCACCATCAGCCGTCGGTGACTGAGTATCGTATTCGCTTAACCCGGTCTTGGGATAAAGCTGTAAACGTTACACCTGCTCTGAGATCACTGTGCGGTTTGTTCTTCCTCACTTCAACATGCCAAAAGTCTGGACCCAAATCTGTGTTGTGGTGTGAGCAGAGAAGCAGATCTGTACTCTGTTTTAGCTGAAAGTAAGAACCACATGACTTCTTACCGAATCGAGCCTCTCCTCCTGGTGCAAAAATTGAGCAAGGTCCTCGGGGGTTGTACCCAGCATGCCTTGCTCCTGAAGGTACTGAATTCCTCTCTTTGGTTTCTTGTTAAACCTATAGAAGATCCAGAGAAGGACAACTTAATGAAGCTAATGCCACAGTTATCCGGAGGATAAAACGATTACTCCGTGAAAGCGGCACCCCTTACAGGTCGATGCCCTGCTCGATGATCTCCTTTTGCTGCTTGAGCACTTCAAACTGCTCTGGGTTGTCAGTACCAGACATCTGCGTGCTGTAGCTTCCGATACCGGACGAGGCTGTGGAGTCCAGAGAGTTAATGCTCCCATAGCGGTTTATGGTCTCCGGAGCCTTGGACTCTGTGCTTTCTTGTTCTGATGGTTTCTCTTGGCCTGAGGAATAAAAAAGAAAGAAAAAAATACACCAGATAAGACAACGCAGAAGGGACGACAGATAAGTGGACATATATGATAATAACAGAAAAAAAAGACTATTGTTGCAACTCCCAGCAAACATCATAGAAGCGAGGCCTTTAATTGAAACTCTGGCACAAGCATGGCCTCAAGGCTTAAAAAACAGCTAACTTAAAGCTAGTACTGCAGGAGACAAACTTCAGTCATTTAAAAGGGGGAAAACTGGACCAAAGAAAATGAACCCAAGGTCTACTTAATGATTTTTTGTTGTTGTTGGCAGGGAGGGTATGAATGCAAGCGTTACTCGAATCCGTGCACAATCGCAGCTTAATGAATTCCAGAAACACACATTTATTCACACTGTCGGAGCAGGTGCAAGGCAGGAGGGAGGGGAGGGGTATTATAAAAGGTGGGTTATCTGAAAAGCTCCAGGTCGTCAAAGGGAAAGCAGAAAGAACTTACAGTGGGGCAAAAAAGTATTTAGTCAGCCACCGACTGTGCAAGTTCCCCCACCTAAAATGATGACAGAGGTCAGTAATTTGCACCAGAGGTACACTTCAACTGTGAGAGACAGAATGTGAAAAAAAAAAATCCATGAATCCACATGGTAGGATTTGTAAAGAATTTATTCGTAAATCAGGGTGGAAAATAAGTATTTGGTCAATAACAAAAATACAACTCAATACTTTGTAACATAACCTTTGTTGGCAATAACAGAGGTCAAACGTTTACTATAGGTCTTTACCAGGTTTGCACACACAGTAGCTGGTATTTTGGCCCATTCCTCCATGCAGATCTTCTCGAGACCAGTGATGTTTTGGGGCTGTCGCCGAGCAACACGGACTTTCAACTCCCGCCACAGATTTTCTATGGGGTTGAGGTCTGGAGACTGGCTAGGCCACTCCAGGACTTTCAAATGCTTCTTACGGAGCCACTCCTTTGTTGCCCGGGCGGTGTGTTTTGGATGATTGTCATGTTGGAAGACCCAGCCTCGTTTCATCTTCAAAGTTCTCACTGATGGAAGGAGGTTATGGGTCAAAATCTCACGATACATGGCCCCATTCATTCGGTCCTTAACACAGATCAGTCGTCCTGTCCCCTTGGCAGAAAAACAGCCCCACAGGATGATGTTTCCACCCCCATGCTTCACAGTAGGTATGGTGTTCTTGGGATGCAACTCAGTATTCTTCTTCCTCCAAACACGACGAGTTGAGTTTATACCAAAAAGTTCTACTTTGGTTTCATCTGACCACATGACATTCTCCCAATCCTCTGCTGTATCATCCATGTGCTCTCTGGCAAACTTCAGACGGGCCTGGACATGCACTGGCTTCAGCAGCGGAACATGTCTGGCACTGCAGGATTTGATTCCCTGCCGTTGTAGTGTGTTACTGATGGTGACCTTTGTTACTTTGGTCCCAGCTCTCTGCAGGTCATTCACCAGGTCCCCCCGTGTGGTTCTGGGATCTTTGCTCACCGTTCTCATGATCATTTTGACCCCACGGGATGAGATCTTGCATGGAGCCCCAGATCGAGGGAGATTATCAGTGGTCTTGTATGTCTTCCATTTTCTGATGATTGCTCCCACAGTTGATTTTTTCACACCAAGCTGCTTGCCTATTGTAGATTCACTCTTCCCAGTCTGGTGCAGGTCTACAATACTTTTCCTGGTGTCCTTCGAAAGCTCTTTGGTCTTGGCCATGGCGGAGTTTGGAGTCTGACTGTTTGAGGCTGTGGACAGGTGTCTTTTATACAGATGATGAGTTCAAACAGGTGCCATTCATACAGGTAACGAGTGGGGGACAGAAAAGCTTCTTACAGAAGACGTTACAGGTCTGTGAGAGCCAGAGATTTTCCTTGTTTGAGGTGACCAAATACTTATTTTCCACCCTACTTTACGAATAAATTCTTTACAAATCCTACCATGTGAATTCATGGATTTTTTTTTCACATTCTGTCTCTCACAGTTGAAGTGTACCTCTGGTGCAAATTACTGACCTCTGTCATCATTTTAAGTGGGGGAACTTGCACAATCGGTGGCTGACTAAATACTTTTTTGCCCCACTGTAGACACCAACAGAGGCTGGTTTCTTAAGCCTGCTGGAGTAAGCTCAGGGATCTGCTGCTGCTGGAGCGAGTCCACGCTGTAAGACGGAGGGAGTCTGATTACCTATCGGAAACTCTTTAAAACATTCAGGACAAAGCCGCAGTAATGTGAGCTGGCACTCTGTGTCCACTCCCCGGCTTACAGAACGGAGGGAAAACAATGGGGGAACACAAGCTGTGCGTCGGGGAACTACTTTATAACGTTTCCATCAAAACCAACCAGCAGCATTTTCACCTATTAGTAGTTGTGGTTAAATTCAAACACGGTTTTTGTTACAAATCTATGGGTGTAGCTGGGCAACAGGAAACTCTCAAACACAAGCTATGTAACCCAACATTAGTACAAAACTCCCTACGGACACAACGGGTGTAAAACGAGCGACACAAACACGTTCCAGCAAACACTCCATACTGCTCTACTGTTACCTGCTCTTGCTTTGAAGTCGTTCACAAGGAGAGACAAGGGACAGTTTAAAAACAGGGGATGTGATATATTGTACTGCTATACTCTATTTGTAACCACAATTCATATTCCACATTGTAAAATAAAAGAAAACAGTGAAAACTTCTCTGTCTGAAATTCGGCGGCAAACGTAACATTCAAAATTCAAATACTAACCTATAGTGATGTGCGATACCACTGATTTCCTTTCTGATCCGATACCAAGTAAAATTCAGGGTGGTATCAGCGATACTGATCCGATACCGATACTCTGTACAAAAACTTAATGTTTCATTGCATTTCATAATACAATATATAATTGTATTATGTAATTGTAATAATAACATAACCATATTGCTTCATAATGATTAGAGGACATCAGACAACTTGTTTTTATTGCTTAATAATGCAGAATAATCATATAGAAACAAAAAAAAAAAACTGACGTTGTGCGCTATTTGAGCATGTTGCCTGCCTGCAGCACTAAAGGACTCTGCGAGAGACGTCGGTCTCGCCCTAGCAGCACCTGTCCCTGTCCTCCTCTTCAGTTCGCCTCAACATAAGCTTATCATATTCTGTGATGTGATTTACTCCGAGGTGTTTGACGAGGTCAGTGGTGTTGCCACAACAACGTGTCCACACAGGACTCTGTTTGCGCTCAGCCATTGTTGTGAGTGTGCACGCCAGGGGCTGCCACACATTTATACAGCCGTATTCC
Organism: Copadichromis virginalis; assembly: GCF_057382275.1. Lineage (NCBI taxonomy): Eukaryota > Metazoa > Chordata > Actinopteri > Cichliformes > Cichlidae > Copadichromis > Copadichromis virginalis. The sequence continues at coordinate 25,668,312 of NC_140626.1, forward strand.
GCATATGACTATGAAAGGCGTAAGAGGAAGTAGTTCCTTCCAAATTAGACGATCCGAATTGTATAGTTTCTTTCCACTGCGTTCATTTTAATGGAAAAACTACAAATTTACCCCAGAGTACTAAAATATCGATATTAAAATATGAGAATCGATTCTAGAACATAAATTGCTGGGATCGGAAGAATCGATATTTCAGTATCGATCCGCACACCACTACTAACCTATGAGTTCCTGCTAGATTGCTAATGAGGTGGCATAAGTTTTGAAATAGAAATAGCGCCACTGTGAGCGAACACAGCTGCCTATGCTAGTTAGCCCTGTTAGCCCAGCCTGAGGCTAGCCCATGGGCTGCTCCAGAAGGCTTCTGGGATATCTTTCCAGTGCTTTCACGCAGCTGTACTCTTCCTTAGTTTGAGCAAACAACAGAAATCCTCCGATGTGCTGAAAACCCAAGGGCCAGTCTGACACTGAAGATATCTTCAGTCCACCCCCCCGCCTCAATCATGGCTCGGCCTAAGGTATCGTTCTTTTCAGGATTAAACCTCCTGGATTAGCCTGTCTGCGCCAGCCTCTGGGCATTATCCCGCTGCTTCGAGCGGTGGGAACCGAGCTGATGAACGTTTGCATTTCTTCTTAAGAGTTGTAGCTCTCCCAGATGAATGCCAGCTGTCCACCCTGCCTCTGATTGCAACTATGCTGATGGAGCTTTATCGCAAACCAGTAAAAACCTTTAAAAGCCTGAATTATGAAATTATTGCTAGAAATGTCTACATTTTGGAAATAGGAGTGTTTATCAAAAATCTGGCAAATAAAATAAAAAAAATATGCAATCTTAATTAGCATAACAGTGTTTAATTAGCATCATATTTCCTACATTAGGTGGAGGATTGAAAAAGACGGAGGCTACAAGGCAAAAAATAAAATTAAGGTACCCAAACACTTCCTTTTATTTAAGCTTTAGTCATACATTCAAAGCTCATTCTGAAGATTTCAGTAATATTACAGGCTTGTGTCCTGATGTATTCATTCGTGTTATATGTTCTGTATTCTGCAATTTAACCAAACAGTCTTCACTGTTATTTTTAAGGAATTACTACACTCTCCCCTGCAGTAACACATTGTTCTGTGTACAGCTAGCCTGTCTTGGATTGTTTCAAACTACCAGCCAAACACTGATCAGTGTGCAGAATAACAATGAAGAGGAAGGTTATGCCTTGTATTCAGATCAGGTCTGATGACTGCCAGACAGTTTTGATAAAAGACACGAGTGTCTCACCGAGGCTGGTCTGGGAATTGGGGTTGACGTATTGGTCTTTACTCCACTCCACCATACACTTCAGGATTGACACTAGACACTCAAGGCCTTTCTTTCTCAGGGTCAGCTCCTAGAAAAGCATCCCAACAGTTTTTTTCAGCCCAAGATTGTGAATAATAGCAATAATAACTTTAAATTAAATAAATAAATAAAATCACCTGCTGGGGGGTTATCCCAAGCTCATGGCCTCCACGACCTTGTGCAATTTTCGAGAGGTCGTTGACCAGCCGTTCAAATATGTTAGCAGCATTCAAGTCACAGTCATAGTTCACGTAGATGTCCACCACACTCTGGGCGTCTGATGGGACAGATGGGAGCCAGATGGAGTTTGGGAGTGAAAATGTGGAGGGTGAATCAATAGGCATACATATAAAGATAATAATTAATCATTAGATGAAACTGCAACTTTGTTACGACAGTCACGTGAAAAAAGAAGCAGTTCATATGAGGTATTATTCAGCATTTCTGTACAGCTAAAAACTTTTTTGACAACTAGCAGATATATCTGCACCACATCTAAAGCCCCAATCAAAGTACTTCTATTTTCTAAATGACACAAAGAGAAGTGAAAATAGAGAGAGACGCCAACCTGCACATATTCTAGTGAGGGTTTGTATAACCATCCATTTGTGGTCATAGGAGCTTGTGGACGTCTCAAGAATATACAGGAAAATCTCCTTGAAGAACACCTGTTGAGAGAGTTCATGTGACAGTGTAAACATGAATCACACACACAAGGAGAGGTAAAAACAACCTTCAGTTGCCTGCATAACCAAAAAAAAAAAAAAAAAAAAAAAAAAAAGAGAAAGCCCACACGCAACCCTCCAGAAGCAAAACACGATTCCCCTCGAGTGGATACAACAAATATAGCAGGTGGATGTCAAATGTTCGACAGTTAGACTCAGAAGAATAAACTGTAGGCAGAGGAGGAAGAACGTTACAGCAGATATGGTAACAGCCCGTCAATATCTCTTACCACTGAAAGATGCTAGATATAAACATGAAAGATACACATATATACTGACAGTTCTTCACTGTAAAAACAAGTCGATCAAAATTATTTTCTCTTTTAAATGTGGCGTTTAACACCTCAATTGTTCCTGTGTTTCCTACAAAGTGAACCAGGTGCCAGATGAACTAGTTGGCTGATGAACTAGCCAAGTAGTTCATCGGGTTTTCCCTGCACATCTAAGTAAAAATAAAAGAGAGAAAAAATATCCTAGCTTGACTCACCATGGGAAAAATATTGAATGACTTCTGGGTTCAAAACATTTCTTTGTACTACGTTCCAGAGACTGTTAGTGCAGAAACTGCTGCTTTCTATGGCGATCCTTTCTGTCGATACCTTTTTGCTATAAACGGCACTTCTTTGAAAGTCCAAAAGTAGCCGGGCACAAAACGACTTGGGTCTCTAAAGCTAATTTTCCCTTCATCAGTAATGTACAAGGAGGATTTCTTTTATTACTCACACATTTACACCTAATAAGGATTTAAGTGTGCCGACACAGGTCGCTGCCTTCCTAGATGTTTGCATTTTTAATACAGTTGTAAGCTGCATTATTGTCAGACAAGTTTAATAGTAAGTAAGACCCCAAATAAGAGGGGCTGCATGTCTTTGTGATGAACCTCTGAGGTCTATGGATGAAGCCTGCTAACAAAGAAAGGAGATATCAACTGAAAACTCTTCTTCTGTCACTTACATAATCAAGATGGCAACGACTGAAATACCAGACTTAACGCTTCCAATTGTGTTACCACAATCATCTTTTATATACAGTTTATGGTCAATACTTTCATAAACTATATGGACAAAAGCACTGGGTCACACCTACTGTTAGCCATGCAGTGTGCCTTTACAAACACAACTGAATACGACTGTGATGCCGTAACAGAAAGGAAATGAAAGCATTTAGGAACCACAGCAACCCAGCCGTGAAGTGGCAGACTATGTAAAGGTCCCCGAGTGCAGTCTCTGCTGACTCAATAACTGCAGAGCTCCTCTGGCATTAACATCAGCACAGAAACTGTGTGCCGGGAGCTTCACGGCATGGGTTTCTATGGCCGACAGCTCTTGTGTAGGAGACCCAGTGCTTTTGTCCAAACTTAAAGCAAATGCTTTACCTCGATTTGCATCTTGAGGTGTGTCTTGAAGTGAGAAAGGAGAGTGAGGAAAATGGAAAGAGACAGTTCGAAGACCTCAGGCACAGAGGAGACCCCATTCTTGGACAGAGCCACACACAGGTACTGCTTGATGGCGTTTATGAACATCTCGTTGGTCTTAAAGATGGGCCCGGCGTTTTGCAGGATGGACAGCAGCAGCTGGAGGGACAAGACCTTCGACCGCAACTCGTGGGACCTGAGACGAGGACAGAAAAGAGGAAGTTAAAATCTTTGATGAAAGCAAGGGGAACAATTGATTCCCCTTCGGAAAGTTACAAAATTAAATTCATCCACAACAATAACATAAGCTTGTTATCATGAATTGACTGTCTCCTTTGAATAGAAAAGAGGGCTTGAATTAAAACACAAAAAAATACCCTGTGCAGTGGTTTGTTTGTGCGCACATATCAATGTGTGAAGCTTCATCTTCTATAGCAGGGGTCGGCAACCTTTCTAATGATGAGTGCCATCTAAAATTTCCTCAGAAGTCAATGTGCCATATCAACCGTTGCATTAGCAATAGATTTAATAATGCTCTACATCAACAGCTACACACTATATAAAACAACTTTATAGAACTATATTTCTAAACAGACGTTGGCATAGTGCAGATCAGCTATTTTGATATGTAGAGCCAAATACTGTCAATAAGGCCTGTGCAATGTTCTTAACACAGTTAAACTTGTCAGGTAGTGATGCCCAGCAGGTGAAAATGCAAGCTCCATGAACACGCACAGCTGTGGATTCCAGCTGCGTTCGTAGTTCTGCAAACTTTGACCCCACAGAGTCGAGCTTTTGAGTTCAATCAGCTGCATTTCGATGTCCTCTGTGTCCAGCCAGTTAAAGAAAGACAAATCCAGCTGCTCGCTAAAGCTTTCTGGTTAGATCAGAAAAGAAAACATTGGTCCATACACCTGAAAGTCCCGAAGACGCATCGTGAATCCTGTCTCGAGTCCATGGATGTATCAGTGTATTTCCGTGGTGCTGATGCTGCGCTGAGCGGACAGCTCCTGAAGCATTTGTGTCGGAATGTGGAAATTTCAGCATCGCTTGAAAAAACTGCCAGCTAGCCACGTCCCTCTCACAGGTAGGCTACGTTATTTTTATCCAATTACAAGTTGAATCTGGTAGTTGGGGTTGTTAGCTAAGATACCGTCATTAAGAAGAACAACTGACGTGTCTATGCGAGCTAATTTGCGATGTGCACCGGTGGCCCGGCCATTTATTTTTTAATGCTCCTTCTCAGATTAATTCACCGCGTGTCGTGCCATCAGTTAAACCCTTCACGTGTCAGCTGTGGCACGAGTGATCAGGGTTGCAGACCCCTGTACTATAGCATTTTACAGATCCAAATCTGCAATAACGCTCAGCGCTGGATAAAACAACCAAAAAAATGTATCTAATCATCTGCCCAAGGCTTTTAACCATGAAAAGTTTTTGTCACAAAATGCTCTTGGCAACCAAAAGAGAAACAAAAATCTCACTAAAACAAAGTACCTATAAGTGACATGATCTGTCCTTCAAGCAAAGTTATTCCACAAAGTGGGAAAAGTGTAACGCACAGTAAAACTAAATCATGCTGTATCTCTGCATCAGAGAGTTAAAAACTTCAACAGCATCAAAGAAATGCTCGGGAAACCAAATCAAACGCCCCTGCGCGTATAGCGTCAGCCCGTCTGAACTGTTTTCCTGCAGCAGCAGGACGAAACGAGTCAAAAATCACACTTTCAGCTACTTTATATTCTGGGTTTGGCTGCTTCTGTGCAATGTCTTCCATCTCTGGCAAGCAGACAAATTAGGATTTATGTGGCACAACAACAGGGTGCCTCTACTTCTCTTTCAATAGCCAAAAAATTTGGAGCAAAGGAAAACATACTGCTTTATCGCCAACCAGATTGTTGTGAAGAAAGAAATGCAATGTTAGTACAATGCAAGAAAACTACAACACTAAAAGCATTAAAATAAGAAAGAAAAACGCAGGGTTAAGACAGCTGGCCTCCTTTTCATACCCAAAGACTACATCCGCCTTTATTTTAAGTTTATCCCCCTTAGGATATCCAGAAAAGAGTAGTTAGCACATTGGTGGTTAGCAAATCTAGAATAAAAATCAAGTATTTCTTCAAATTTATAAAACAATAAAATAAAGTAGTTTCTGATGGTGATAATGATAATAATAAAGCCACACTTTCGCCTGTGTGCTCCCTCATGACAGAGTGACAAAGTGTGACTCATGAGGCAGAACAGCCTTGTTAGGAAGGTAAAAGGTTTCTGTCTGGCACTGACACGGCACATCAGTGCTGAGGTAACTGACGTGGCCTTCATTGGACACACACACACACACACAAATGGGCACAAACACACAAACACCATTCTTTCTTTTGAATTTTCAACATTTTCATTAAAAAGCTATTGAGCAAAGGACTGAGATTGCAGTTCATTTCACCGGATTAAAGTAAAATAAAAGTGACGGATGATTAAATAAACGGAACAGTAAACAAACCAGCCAGCAGAGCCTGAATTGAGTTTCACAAAGAAACCAGATGCGGGAAATCCAGTTTCTCAAAAGCTATAGCCATCAGGTCAAGCCAATCGCATGCCCTTTTTGGAAAACCAGAGATGGGTCAGAAGAAATATTACATGAAGGCACATATCTAATTATACTTTTCTGCTGTTAAAAAAAGGGAAGCAGTTAAAATGGGATGAAACCAGGAAGTGATTCAGAAAATGCTGAGTGATGGCTCATTGTTTGCCTTATCATCATGTATCAGAACACTGCAGTTATCATGGGAGCGATCCTCATTTTAAACCATGACTCACATTTGTGCATGTCTATCCCAAAGATGAAACCAAATAAAAATCGAAGCTTTTCATTGGGGGCTTTACTGGAAGCACAATACATCACTAATTCATTTTACTAACAAACAAAGGTTTTTGAAGGAGAATGTCAGCTGGAAAGCATCCAAATAAAACTGATTTTCCACATTCTTTTAGATAAATGAAATTTTTAATGTGGTTATTTCTCATTAAATGTCAGTAATATGTTTCTCCACTGCAAACTAAGTAATCAAGATTGGGATACAGCAATGAACTGATAGAAAGTAAGTCCAAAACTATTTGGATAATTCATTATTTCAGTTGTTTAGCAGCAAAAATGTTTTACAGTTAGGTCTTACAGTTAATCACTCAGTCATCCATCCATTCATTAGTAGAAGTCGAAGCAAAGACCCAAAGATCTTCCTCCAACTGACCACCTCCCCTCTTAGGTCTACAGGGGGACACCAACGCGCTCCCAAGTCAGAGATATAATCTCTCAAGTGTGCTGGCTCTGTCCTGAGGTCTCTTCCTGGCAGGACAGACCCCAAACACCTCACCTAGGAAGTGCGGTGCCACAAGGCCCAGTCATCCAACCGACAGGAGGGGTTTGGTGCTATGTGGACCGAGGTGGAGCTCTTTGCCGTCCGATCCTCAGTTATTAAACCTGACTTCAAGTGAAACCTCAAATGCCTCTGACATAATTTAAGAGAGTCTGCTTGATGGGTTTTCACAGGCATGAAACCAAACAGAAGTCATTTTATGTATTTTTTACTGCTGTGTCTAAAACTCAGCATTATTTCAGTATCAGGCTGCTATCACACCTTTCCCTCCTAACACAGCATAATTATCTCACTTTTTTTTGCATAAGTCAAAGGAGTCGAAAATATTAACCAGAAACAGACGAACCAAATAACACACAAGAGCAGTCATTATGTTTAATTTGTATCCTTACTTCGGATCAGGTGGCCCATCTGATAGCGGTTTCATTGACAGCTTGCAGAGCGAGCGAAAGACAAGAAAGGCATCTTTCTGGAGGATGTGGGAGAATTTAGCACCTGGCGGCTGGCCCGGTGCTGCTCCTGATTCCTGCAGACAAACCAGAGAAACAAAAATACTTTTAAAAAATGCCACTTTCACTCTTTATATCCTGTTGAGTGCTTAAAATAAACTGTGTGTGATTATGAGCTTCCAAATCTATTAGATTTCTTTAACAGCAATCACTGAGGAGTGTAATCCTGCATAATTGGTCACATACAGCTGAATGGAAAAATTGTAAATACATAAGAATTGTAGAAAATAGCTATTTTAGCTTAATTTAAAAAAAACAAAACAGGTATTCAAAGTGTGTGTGACATGTCTTTCATCATGCTTTTGATTCAAATAGGGTAACATAAAGGTTCACAGTCAAAGCTCTGATCATTTGCAGGTGATGTTAATTTGACATAAAGTAAGCAAGCTGCGTTTCCTGGTACCTGAGTGTCGTTGGATGAGACGGAGAGTCTGTCATCAGGCAGGGAGGGGGTGAAGCTGGCAGAAATAGGTGTGCCGGGGATGCCGTTGGCATGGACGTGCTCGCTGTCGCTACCCACAGTGCCCTCATCCTCCAGGGAGCTCTGGGTGCCCTCTGTTGCCGCTTCTGCAGGCTCTGACTCTGCTGGCTCCCCCTCGCCACCAGACTCCTTGGTGTCAGAGCACAGGTTTGCTGGGTCCAGGCAGTGGCCTGCAGGGTGAAGTTGAATCGACAGGGGTGATACACTAATCTGTAATATTTAGACACCTTAAAATGATCTACAAAAGGGACACAATTTGTTTTTTATGACGAGAAAAGCATTCTAGACTTAGTTTGACGACCTGACGAATTACAAAGAAAGAAGACTGCTCTGGAACATAACCGCCATCTTTCATCTGAGGTTAGCGAAGCAAAGAACTATTCTTCTGTGTGCTCAAAGAATTTGTTTAGGTTTTTAAGCTTTTACCCACAAAGAAAGAGCTCTTTGCTTTTCCCATACACCTCCAGGAATGAGCCGCGGAAGTGTCGGGAGGAGAAATTATAAGATAACACTCTTCTAACTCGCTAAGTCTGGGGTAAGCTTTGCACAATGGCTGCAAATCTGCACAGGTTTTTGAGAATTTAAAGATCTCCTACTCCGACAGCAAACTGAAATCTACTTTCAGGAGTTGGCCTCAATAAAGAGCAGCTGGTTGCTGGTTTATTCTTCAGTCAGCCACTTTTTTCACGACGCAATTAGTCACTGCCTTTAAAAATAAAACACCGATTTAAGCAAACAAGCAACAAAGAAATCTTACCTCCTGCAACAGTATTGACCACCTCTTGCAGAATACTTTGGACTATTTCCTGGGCTTTCTCCTCATAGTTTGGGGTCTCCCTGTCCTCCTCCTCAGCTGCCTCTGCATGCTTCTGGGCTGCTGCACCTAAATAAAAACCATGTAAAGTCTGAGTGTACGCCTTGATACGTTGTACATGCAGTCCTGTGAAAAAGAAAGTTCTGTATAGAGTCTCGTGAAAAGCTAGAGGCTGGAAAAAATGGCTTTATTAGTCTTTCATGTTATTGTGGAAGAATTTTGGCCCACTCTTCTTAACAACATTGCTTCAGTTTCTGGAGGTTTGCAGGAATTTGTTTATGCACAGTTCTCTGAAGGTCTCACCATAGCATTTGAGTCAGGCTGAGGTCTGGACACCTTGATTCTTTTCTTCTTCTGTCATTTTGTTGTAGATTTGCTGCTGCACCCAAATTATAGCTTAGAGATCTTTTAAAACCGCGTGTGGAGTGCAGTAAAAGGGGCCAGCATGCAAAAAGTTACAATGTCACTAAAAAACATTTTTATTCTCCTCTTCAGATTCTACAGTAGTTCCCTCATTAAAGGAGCTTCTGCAACACTATCTGTAGTATCAAATATCTGCAACAGAAAACACTGGTTCTTGCAGTTTCTTTTTAATTATTACACCAAACTGCAAAGCATTTTAAGCACGAGGCTTTTACAGTTTGCATTCAAGGTGCTGTTTACTCTGGACAAGTTGATACAACTCAAACGACATGCCACGTGCTCTTGAATGTTACGCCGTGTGCCTGATATATTTAAAGCGACAGTTAAACAGCACTTAGCTGTGAGAGAGTTGATCACTTTTAGTGGCCAAACATGGTGGCACAGGGAGAGATTAAACTTAAAAAACAAGAAAGAAAGATAATGGGTTCATAATCAGGGAAGAGATATTTTGTGATTGTCCGTGTCTACTGACAGAGAAAATGGAAAAAAAGGAAGAAACTCTGCGTGCAGCCTTACTTTCTGCCGCTGCAGTGGCTTGGTCTGCCTCGGTTTGTTCACTTTCAGCCACGCAGAACTCTGAACCGTTTTCTGGGTCTGGGTTCTCTCCCTTCTCCTCCTGCTCCCTCTGCTCCTCCTGCTCTTTGAGGGCAGACCTGCCGCTGCTCTCCGGGGCCGGTGTCGAGGGCGTCGATGGGGTGGACGGGGTGGTGATGCTGGGAGTCGGAGGGGTGAGGGGCCCGTTGGCCTCCCGTGTCGGACCCTTCGCCGGCGAATGAATGTGGGTCTGGTGCTGGGCGGAGTCTGGCTCGGTGTGCTGAGTGACTGGGGAGTGCTGCCTGTGCCGCTCTCTCTCCAGCTGTTTTGCTTCTTGCAGCTGTAAGCAGGGGTGGGGCCCACACACACACGCACACACAGACAAAACAAAACAGCAAAGCACACATAGACAGACAAAGCATGCAAAGAACAGCAAAAGCATCATAGAAGACAGACGCATGCAACACACAGACACACAGAGGACAAAAAAAAGCAAAGGTTAAGCATATAAACAAACTCATCAACAATTACAAGTCTGATCAGCCTGTCTAGATTCCCTGAAGACTCACTGAGCCACAACACTCCCAGATGTCAAAGCAGAGAAAAGATGACTACAGATTGTAGTTGTAGTATACAAAAAAAAAAGCAGTACAGTTTGCCAGCATACATCAGATGTGTGTTCATATGGAGATGCGTATGAAAATGCACGCACTGAGAAGAAAGACATGCCATTAAAAAAAAACAGCAATCAGACAAACTTCGAGGAATCGGTTCATGCTGGCCCGTGTCAACGGGGTCTACTCTAACCCGCCGGTGCTGCAAAATATTTCTGGTGGAAAAACGGCTGTCCCGGCTGATGTGTCACAGCTGACATGTGCAACCGCTGCTTCTGACGGGGAGCGCCGCAAAGTGTTGCCATGCTTTAGCCGGGCAGGGCACAGACCAAAAGTGGGTCATAAATCATTTGCACATGCTCATAATCTATTAAAAAAAACATTACATGTTTGTGAAAGTTGTGCTGATTGCCTCCTGGAAAAGGCTTCTGAGAAAACAAAGAGATATTTAAGAAAAAAAAAAACCAGTTTAACACTTCAGTGCTTGACAGCAAACACCGATCCGTACGAGGAAAAAAAATAACTACGAGCAGCGGCAAGAACAAGAACCCAGCGGTGCATTTTGCCATCTGAGCGTGCGTGTGATGATTTGCCGACAATAAAGGTTAAAAGGCAAATGACAGACTCAAGAGTCAAAGAGGAGAGGCGCAGCAGCTTGAAGGGGGGGACGTGGGTCACAGATGAAAATACAAACAGTGTGACACATTTACCAAACAATGTGATCTTTCGAGCTACGGCGACTCTCTTTCGAATTCAGAGCTTTAATTAGAAGAACAAATGAGCCAAAATGAATTTGTTTCAATGAATTAGCCTGTCTGTATCCATTACTAGCCATAAGACACAATTACACTATCAGTATTATTACATTCAATCATTTGACTATTACAAAGCAAACCAAAAACTGACTCCTCTCATTAAACTCGTTGCGTCTTACTCTCAAATCAACACTCTCGATAATTAAACCAGACTGCTGATCTTGTCGCATTAAATGTAATCGAATAGATTCAGTGACACGGCATTGCGAATGAAACGATTAGTATTGAATACGAGTGACGGTAGCGGGACAGGACGAAGGCGCCTCGACTGGGAGGTTTGGGCGAAGACAAACTAAGCTCATTATTTAAATGCCACCTCAGTCGGATAGTGTGATAGCTGTGATCACAGCGTGCAGAATACTTCTACACACAGACACACAAAGTGGATCTCCCTGTGCAGCAGCAGCAGCACTGGGCAGGCAGCGACAGCACAACAATAGGCCTCTGCCTCAAAGTCTGCCTCGTCTACCGACTCCTGCCTCGCATTTCTCCGTCTGACTCGGTATCAATGGCTCATTGTTCTGAAAGCCCTCTCAAGAAGCAAAGCATAAGAAAACTCGTCAGGAATGAGACGGGCGCAGCTGACCTGCTTGTACAGCGTTTACCGCGCCCAGGTGTGACTGTAAACTAAAATGTTAACTGGTGCGGGAGGAAAGCGAGATGATTTGTGGGCAAGTCAACAGAAGCCACAGCAAGCATACGGTGGAAGAAGTGCACAGCATACCTGCTCCTGTGCGGTGCAGGAGCAAAAAGGAGGAGAGAACGGATGAGTGCATGGATGGATGAGTGAGGGAAGGAAAAAAAAAAAAAAAAAAAAAGCTCTAATGCGCAAACACAGATGCACAGAGAAGAGTTTAGAAGAGGTCGGATCAGGCATGTCACGGCAGTCCTGCACGCTTTACCTGGCGGTCACGCTTTCTGGAGGCCAGAGACCAAGATAGCCTGTGATTTGTAAGCTATGTGTCCAAAAGGAAAGGAGGGAGGCAGGTGAGGAAGGGGGGAAAAAGTGTCATTCAAAAAGAAAAAGATGACATTAGAGCAAGCTTTTTTTGCCTTTTTTTCTGAAGGCAATAACTAAAATGTCCCTCTGGACACAAAGCAAACAACAGATTTTAATTAAATCTGGTGGCTCGAGTAAACCAGTCACAGAAAGCAAAGACATTATTTCCAATCCACTCTGACTCCAGATTTGACTGCAGCATAGATTTGTTTAGGCTAGCGCTATAATTTATTTAATACTCATATTAGCTTCACTGGCTTTTATGCATTAGTGACAGCATCAGTGATTCAGACAGCCGCTCCAAAGATGAGCTGTCCATGGTGTCTCTACATAAACAGAATTCTGTGCGATTCGGTGTTTACAGAGGCTTCGAACATACTGCTTGGTTCTCCATGCGTGCGAAGATAACGTTGAGCATCTGTGTGAGCGTGGCCTTGGCTGTGGTCTGATTGATGAGGTTCTTGCTGGCCAGGTAGATGTTGTAACAGGTGCGGACGGCCTGCAGAACAGTACCCTCGTGGATTTCTATATGCTGAGACGTCACCGCTGTCAAGAGAGCCTGAAAGGAAAGACCAAAAACTACCATTAACTGCTGACGCAGGACGAGAAAAAGCCGAGAATCGCAGCTGCGCAAAAAACCAAAAGCCAAACACTGATGCAGTCAAGAACAGCTGGACGTTTCAGCATTCGAAATCTTAAATGCAAACACCTCTCAAAAGTGTAGGGCTGTGCGATATGACCAAAATCTCATATCCTGATATAAGACATTTATCGTCCTGACAACGATATAAATCACAAAATCTTCTGTAAATTCTGTGAATCTCGGGCAGCTCGACTTGCGTAAAGTGTTTCCAGCTGGGCGTCGTGAACCTGGAGACGAATGTTTTAACCGATGCATGAAACTACACATTTTTAGGCAAAGGTTGTAACGGCCGCCGTTTTCTTTGTGAGTATTTATTACACGCCGTGCTGCGGGGAAAAGCCTGTTCTAACGTTTGAGTCTAAGGTTTATTTTTTAGCACCTGGCGGCTCTTTTTTGCTTCTCATCCGTCAAAACTCTGCATACTCAATCACATGATTCAGTTTGTTTTGAAAAGTCTCAACAGGATCTTGAGCTTTATTGTGAAAGGTTTACGTGGAAAACAAACAAGCGGACAGCGGAGCCACGCGATGGTTTTACCATCGTTGTTGCTAACGACAACATGTAAAAACAGGCGCTTGTCCGTCTGTAGTGTGGTTATATTAAATATAAGAGAACGAGAGAACTTTAAGAAATTAATATAGCTACAGGTCACTACAGTAACCGTCAAAACGATGAAAAAATATTGCTGTAAACAGTTTATTTTGCAACACCACGAAACAAACGATAGCGTAATAGGAAACGATAGACGTTTGTATATCGTCATCCCATATATATCGTTATATTGAACAGCCCTACAAAAGTATGTCAGAAAATCTAGTTTATTGAACTTTTTCTGATGCACAAACTTCAAATAAGCTCATAACCTCACAGCTACGAGGGAGGAATCCCCGCCCACAGACCTAAATAGGGTCACTCACAGGTGTAAAAAAGGGGAGCAGCCATGAAGCTAAGTAGAAGTCTTTAAAACCAAAGTCACTGTGGCTTTGTCCATTTTTATATAGTCTATCAGGAGAACAACACAATACACCACAAAGCAGGGACAGCAAGTTATTAACAATAAATATAAAACAGATTCACAACTAATATTAAAACTTAAATAGTTGCCACTATCACTGACTTTGTCAGGTAAGTCTCCGAGATAAAATGAAAAAGTAATCGTATTTACAATATAATTACAGATTGTTTTTCAAATGACATACATATTAATAAGGTAAAATAATATTGTATTATTCAACAGTCCAGCAGGATTATCTGCTGCAGCCACAAACAGCAAGTGTTATTAAAGATTGCTGCAGATCAAAGCCACATAAAGACACAGATGTGGTCTTTTAAGGAATGACTGTCAGCTAATTAAATTCTCTAAAGTGTGTATTGAGCGTGTCTGCGACAAGCTGCGATATGTCAGAAGAGGGGGACGGCAGCACACCTTAATAATCTGTAGCTGCACGCCCTCGTCAGTCTGAGGTCCTTGAAAACAAGCGCAGATGGTCTCGATGATCCTGTCGATGAGCTTCTTGCCCGGAGCCGTGCTGTCCGGGGCGCTGCCCGTCAGGTGGCCATACGCTATCAGCTTCTAAAAGTCACACGAACATGCAGACGTAAACACACATATGCAAAAACACAACTAAACGACCTGGTAGCATGGAATTAAAAGAACTTATTTTTCTTCAAAGACATCCAAAGATACAGTAAAGGCAGAGCCCAGCACACAGTTCGCTGCCATAAAGTAACACTCGTGCAAGCACTCGGGGGCCTGCGGTGTGACTTGTCCCGCCACTGACCTGTAAACAGTCGAGCGAGGTGATGACGATGCGGGGACATTTGGATTGACATGCCAGCTCAAACGGCAAGAAGTACTTGTCGGCTTCAATGAAGTTGGTCTTTGATTTGATTGGCGGTAAAGTGCTGGAACCTGATTTGCCATCTCCACCGGGTGGACTGGGGAGGGAAGGAAAATAAATACATTTTAAAAAAGAGGAAGAAAGGGACAGAGACTGTGAGATAAACACTGTGGCTCCGCGGTCCCGTCTGTCATCTGGAGTCACAAGAAAAGAAACGGGGCATAAAAATCAACATGACACACTAACACTTTTGTTGACATCCAAGCCTGAAACAAACACGAAAAAGCGCCGGGGATGGCGTGCTTCACTATAAAGAACAACCTCTGCTTGCTCCACAGCTGAAGCAGGACATCAAACAAGCTAAACCAAAGAAGACCCTGTGCTTTATCCTGTTCCTGAGGGGGAAAATGAATAGTAAGAACAGATTTTATTACACTGAATTTAATGTAGTGCCTGGGGTAGTAATCCCAGAGGTTTTGTAATTCAAGCTTTGCCATGGGTCCATGCTGATAAAGCATCTCCTCCTGCACGACTGGTAACTGCACAGCTATTTTTTCGGAATTTTTAAAAGACCGGAGACAGCCTTAAAATATAGACCATCGCTTTCAGCAGCCATGTCTTTACAGCATCCCTAAGCGCTACCACCACACCCAGACTGCACAAGCTGGAAGAGGAGAAGAACAGAGAAAGGGAGGGAGACGGCTAGCGGTGGAGGGGGCTGCATTGTTTATGTCTTGGCAACGGAAAAAGGACGAGTTCAGCTCTTTTTTAGAGGGACGACCACGCCGAGCATAGAAGGGCACAATCAGAGACAGAGAAAGAAGCGAGGACGGATCGCTTGTACAAGAAGAGAAGAGGGAAAAAAAGGATTCAGAGCCAGTTAAAAACTAAAGAGGCATCAAGCAGCATGAATTCACCAGGAAAATGAGGGTGCTCAGAGAAGAGCAGAAGAAGGGAGAACGCTTAGAGCGCTGGAAAGGAATATAATATAAGTTGTCTGAAAGCAGCCGAGGAAATGGGTATTAATTACCACAAATTAAAGATGATTGGACAGGGAAGGAGCTACAAATATCGAGCATAAAAATGGAAAACATGAACCCGTTTACCAGGCTTACAGTCTTCTTCAAAAACATTGTGGACAACAACATTAAAATGATTAAAAAGATCTTTGCTATGATTCAGCAAGAGCATCCACTCTGTCAGCTTATTACTGGTCTGACCCAGTCTCAATTTCTCTCTCAGCTATTATGTTGTGGATCTGCAGGGAGCTCGTCTCCGCTGGTTTATCCCTGAACTCCCTGCTTAATGTCACCTGGCCTGCTCAGCCCTTTATTATAAGCCCAATGTCAGGCTCAGGCTGCTTATAAAACATAAACACTATAAAACTGAGTTCTAGTCAGACAGCACAGCCAGCACATCCTGCAGCTATGTTATTACATGGAACTGAATACTGCATTCAATTAAATGCTGAAGTCAAAGGTTCATCTTTATCTTGGAAACAAGCGCTTAAAAATCCTTACTGGAGCCATGTTTCCTTACAAGCTCTCAATCAGGTCACATGTGCTTTCATTAGCAGCTGCACTTTGCTTTTAATTTCATAGCTTTCAAAGCTTATCTAATTTCCTGGCAAAGAAAACGAAAAGAATGCATAGAATTTATCTTATTGTGTACTACTTCAGGACTTCAGGGCTGCCGGTTGGTCAAATCTGTCACCTTTGGACAGAACCAGAGCGTTTCCTCCATCTTTATCCTGAGCTAATCTCTACAAAGATACATCAGCATTTAAATAAGCACAGTTCTCAGACGAGGGAGAGAAAATCGGGTGCTGGAAGCTTTCAGTCTGTTTGCATTACATGCTGTGTTGGCCGATCATACAGCAGGCTTTGGCCTGTATGCAGGTAAACAGTCTGTGTTTTGGCAAATGCAATCCCCATTTTGCTTTTCACACCGACTCCAAACCAGTGTCCATTTCCTGATGACAATTTAACTTTGAGCTTTTTAAAAAAATTTATTGACATTCTTAAAGAAAGACCTGTGCACAAAACAGGAAGTGGTAAAGCGTCAGAATGCTGGCTGTTGTTTCTAGATGCTACGCCATATGGACAAAAGTATTAGGACACACCTCGTTGCCACAGGTTTATAAGAAAAAAAAAAAAAACCAAGCAATTCGCCATGCAGTCTGCCTTCACAAGCACTTGTAAAAGAATGGGTCGCTCTAAAGAGCGTAGCACTGTAACAGGATGCTACTGTTGCAACAAGGCAGTTTGTGCAATTTCTTTCCGACTAGTTCAACTGCAAGTGGTATTATTACAAAGTAGGGCTGCCACGATTAGTCGACTAGTCACGATTACGTCGACTATCAAAATCGTCGACGACTGATTTAATAGTCGACGCGTCGTTTGAAGCTTTGTAAGATCACAAAAGGCGCAGGAATAAGTAGTAGGATTTAAGAGTGTAATAACGGACTGAAACAGAAGATGGCAGCACTGCATGTACAAGGATGCCAGCTGCCGTTAAACCCCGAAGAAGAAGAAGCTTTGTCCCAGAATTCATAGCGCAGCCCAGCTCAGTTTACAACGATGGCGGCAGCTAGTTAGTTTTAATATTACTCTTATTATTCTTTCTGGGTCACAAATTAAACGTTTAACATATTTTCAGGCGAGAATGTAGCTGTGTAAACCTCAAATAACTGCTCAGTTATTCAAGACACCACATATTTTCAAAAGCGCTCCGACGTTTTCGGAGACGTCTGTTACCCACTAGCTCGATAGCGAGCCGGGGGCTAGGCTCACTGGAGCCCGTGAGAACACCGGACTCTCGGCAAATCGTTTTCAAACCCACTGCTGTCTTTCGCTACTCAGGTTAAACATGATATATAAGTCACTTAGATAACTTCAAAATGTTATTGTTTGGCTTTTTTTAGTATTTTATTTGTTCCTGAGTAAATCGGTTTGGCTGAGATTAAAGTTATAGTTTTTACACAGCTGAATAAACGTCAAGCAGACAGCTGATTATCAGAAGTGTGAGATGCTGGGGAAAATACTCCGGTGTCCTGTTATATTTTAGATAGCAAGGAGTTTATTAACTTTCACCGAAACAATCTGGAAATTTCATTAAAATTTAATAAACTATCATCTTGTCTTTATTTTTAGTCAGCACATACCTTAAACACTTAAAGCTGTAAGCTAATGATAGTTATATAAGAGCAGATGCTGCTGGTGCAATAAGCTGTATGTTTTACGTCCAATGGATGCATGCTCTGATTAGTCGACTAATCGCAAAAATAATCGGTGACTAGTCGACTATCAAAATAATCCTTTGTGGCAGCCCTATTACAAACTGAAAGGCATTAGGAACACAGCAGCTCAAAGTTACAAAGCTGGGTCGCTGCGTGCTGAGACACATAAAAGTTGCCAACCCTTGCTGACTCTATACCGACAGAGCTCCAGTCCTCCTCTGACATTAACATCAGCACAAAAGCTGTGTACTGGGAGCTTCATAGCATGGGTTACCATGGCTGAGCAGCTGTAATTACAGTGTATGTTATCAAAGTATGGCAGACGGGTTTATTGGAAGACCAAAAGCTGGATCTAGTCTTGCAGATTAGTGCGTTATCGACGCTGTAATTTTTGGCAAGAATGCAATTTTAAAGACACTTACTTGAAACCAAGATACAGAACAAGTCCTGAGAATATTGGAAAGTTTCAATGTTTAGTGGTCCCAGAAAACTGAGAAAACCTAATTCATGTAAACTCATGTAAACTGTACCGAGTGCAGGTCACTTTGTAGAGCTTAAATGTTTGATCTTTCAGGCCTTTACGTGGTGTGGTAGTTAACTGATAAGAGCATTTTTTTAAGATTATGAAATGATTCTGGAATAATTTCCTAAAACACCATTAATGGTTTTCATACAACATGAGCTTTATGTGGCTGCTTTGTTTAAATATCACAGTGATTAGATTAGCCAGTAATGCTTAGTACCCGTTTCCTTAGCATATATTTAGCTATCGTAACAAGATTTGATTTTAAACAGTGATTTGAAATGTACTTAGTTAGACACTGCCCATGCCTACTATTGCAATTACATTACAGAATGAATGCACAGAGAAAACCTATTTAAACTGGGCTGCAGGCTCAACCAGGGTGTTTGTATTCATAAGTAGCAAAGCTAGAGTATTGCATCTATCCGAAAAGAGTTGTAAAGCACCTGAGGTGAAAACACAAGCAGCAATACTTCTGTGAGCCTGGTGCTGGCTGCACAGAATCCCTAACCTTAAAATTCAGATGAATTTTGAGTCACTGGTAAATCTAATTTGGAGAGAAGTGAGTGAAATAATAGGGAAGGATTGTGTGCGAAGGGGAAAATGATGAGGGACAGAAATGTAAGTGGGAAATAAAAATGAGCTGGCGTGAGGAAGAAAGGATGGGGAAGAGGCGAGGTGGCATTCATGCTACATTTCATTCCAAAGCCCATAATACTTCGAAGCCCATTCATGAGCACCCCACACATTCACACACACACACACAGGCATTAGGCAGAGCTTCATGAAGAAATCCATTAATGAGAAGGCAAGACACTGTTGGGAACAAGCCAGGCAGAGAGCCACAAACAAAAACACCAGAGACATGCACATGAACACCCACACACGCACACACACATACACAGTTTTAATCCCCTTTACGCGTCTGAACACAGGCAAAAGCAGCAGAAAGACTTGCAAGTGAGTCATGAATTTTACAGTGCCTGAACACGCAGGGAGTGACAAAACCCGTGAAATGACCTTTGCTGCCTTATTGTGTGACTCCATTCATCAACTGCTTACCTTAATTTTTCCGATTCTTCTTTGATTTCCTCTGAAAGACAGAAAAAAAAGTAACATGTTAAATAAGTCAAATATAGGAATCTGTGGACAGTATTTTACATATTTTTTAATATCTGAAAGCTCATATTATGCATGGCCAAAAGTTTCAAATGATCAGGTCAATTTATGCAGAAATAATCCCTCCAAACTGACATCTATGTGCAGCCACCAATTTCCTTCCCAGAGGAACTGTTGGCACCCTTCAATAAGGTTTTAGCTGGAGCCAAAGGAAAATTTATTAATTCTGGACAATAGATGTTTATGGTTTAGCAAATATTCATAAATGACAACAAAGTGTTTCAGTTTCACACCTCCCAAAGGCTGATTCAGAGTGAGGACCCCCCCCTGCCTCCAAGCTACAATGCAGCTGCACACATCCAACATATCTGCAATCTTAGTGCATCAACATAGTAAATTTTCAAACACATCTGCATTCAAAAGATCTAAGTTGATGCTTTAAGTTGATGCGGTCACTGAACAGCTTGTTGGGGTGGGGTTCCGCCTGAATGCGCTTGTTTCGTCATGGTGATGGTCTTGTTTGCGTCCCTAACGGCAACTAGAGAGGAGACTGGTTTGTGTATTGCCTCAGCTGCAGCACTCAGTCCCCAAAATGTAATCATTATTCAGTGTGCGCCGTGTCCGTGAGCCAGGCCAACATTTGTGTTTATTTCACAGATCTCCAGGCTTGAAAGCAGTTGTATGAACTT
The DNA here is from genome assembly GCF_057382275.1 of Copadichromis virginalis. NCBI lineage: Eukaryota > Metazoa > Chordata > Actinopteri > Cichliformes > Cichlidae > Copadichromis > Copadichromis virginalis. Next base: position 25,688,404 of record NC_140626.1, read on the forward strand.
GCTGAGCACTGACACAGAAGAGCAGGAAAATAAGAGAGGCAGACACACAGAGGGAGGGATGAGAGAGAGAGATGGAGAAGCTGAGACAGAAATAGAGCTAGAGAGAGCGGAAGAGAGGCCAATTGGTACTAGACATTAAAGGGAGCCTTCAATGAGGAAGCTTTTAAAAAACAGTGTCAATCGTCCTCACAGAATTGCACGAGCCTAGCGATGATTGGGAAAAACCCCAGTAATGAAATGACAGCTCAATTATTTCACTGCTGGAAGGCTAACGGGTCCTTTCAAAGAAATCCACTTGGTGAGAATATTTAGCTCTTAACACTGTGGAAGTAAATTAAAGCTGGTTTCAACCATGTTTGACTGCGCAACTCAGGAGAGGACGATTTTCCGAACTGTCTGATGCTAATTTATACATCCGTTTACATGCAGTCACAACCGGCCCACAGGACTTTTGTTCACATGGATTCAAATCTGACATAAGATCAAAGCAATGATCATCTTTTAACGTCTTTATTCTACAGCAGACAGAACAGGATCGTGACTGCTATGTCTAAATCATCTATTTAATAATTAATGAATAACAAGGCTGTGACAGTTTCCCCCATTCTCTTGATTCAGTTAAAAAGCATGATTGTAGAAGCTGAGCTGATACTAAGGCAGATATTTTCACTTATTAGCAACAGGACATCAGAGGATCTATCTCACCTTATGCCTAGCATCCATTTTTCAACATATATTTCTAGTATATGCTCTGAATATGAAACATGTAATCGGTAAACAAATGATATTTGACCTGAAATTGCGAGACAGAGATTAAGTATTAGTGTATGTTATCTGAATTGGTTACATAATTTCGAGGTTACATAGGAGTGGGAAATCATGTGTGCCTTCAGAGATAACGAATCATATTACAGTGATTATCATGATGTTGCTTAACAACAGACAGAAGACTGTAGATCAGCACATCTCTGAACAACATTTCTCTGCCACATATAAAACTGCACAGGAACGAGTCAAGAGACACAACAAAGAAACCCAAGAGTTCAAATCCATGGCCTCCATGCAGTCCCAAAGGATCCACTCCAGTATACCCAAGGAGGACCCGCACTATAGTGAGAAGGGGGTTTTAACATTGTGGCTGATTGAGCTATTCTTCCATACTTAGCCATCTTCACCTGGTTTGTTGTCACCCTGTGTGTGTTTGTGCAGGAGCTGTATGTAGCCCAACGCACAGTGTCAAAAAACAGGGTTCCTGCTGCTTTGTTTTAGATGCAAAAGTCTCAGATATTCTCAAACTGGTTTCTTGAGCATGAGCAATGAGTTCATTGTACTCCAATGCACTCCATAGCCACCAAATCTCAATCCAATAGAGGACCTCTGGGATGGGCTGGAACAGCAGATTCACATCATAGATGTGCAGCTGATAAATTTGCAACAACTGTGTGATGCTGTCATGTCGATATGGACCAAAATCTCTGAGGAATTCTTCCAGCACCCATGTTGAATCTGTGCCACAAAAGGATCAAGGCAGTTCTCAAGGCCAACATGGTACTAGCAAGGTGTGCCGAATTAGGTGTCGATTGCCGACCAATTGTTTAGGGCTGAAACAATTAGTCGGCATAATCGATGACGCCCATAAATAAAATTCTCAACGCGTCATATGTGCTTTTGTAACTGCATTACACTACAGGAAGCTATGGTGGCAGTATCGCCTATATCGCCTGCCAAGACTTTACAAGAACGAAGAAGAACTTAGTTCGCAAATGGCAAAACAGGAGGAGGGAAGAAAATGGAAAGCATTTCACAGAAAACAATAAAGTTTGTGCAACGCAGAGCTTTCCTTCCACGACAGCACTACTGCAGTGCACGAGCATTTGAGACGCTGGCACCCTGAAGCTGTAATATCAACTCTGAATGGGTCAGTTTTAGAGTTAGAGTTAAGTTAGTGTGTCGCATTGATACCTCGTTTAGTGAACACCATTTCAATTTTGACCAAACCTTGACCAATTAGCTCTTAAGAAATAGTCTCCAAAGTGAATAATCATTAACGTCCGATCTTTCAGATTTCTATCCCTTCAGTTTAACAGGAAAAAAGCAAACGTGATAGAAAAAGACCCAGTCAAACATCAGTGCTACATCACTGCAGGCACTGCATGTTACCATGAAAGAAAACGTGGTGTAAAATTGCATCTCTCCTGCTCTGCTTACTGTCGGTATTGCATGACACTAAAATTCCAATAAGTCTCTAGAGGCCTCTATTATGGGATGTGTGAAACTATAATCGTGCTGACCCCTGGCTATTCCACTATCAACATTAGCTTCACGTCAAGCAATTATTTGGATTGCTATCAGATTTATGCAAATGCACAGAGAAGTCAAACAAGCAGCCAGTACAAAACCAGTCATTTTGACAGGAGGGGTGGGGACTGTCACGTTGACTGTGTAAGTAAGCATCAAGTAATTAGCTCCGTGCATCGATGAGAAACTGTCACCTCAGGATTTGAACACTGAAACCATAGCAACAGTGGCTGGTGGTAATAATGATAAGGAGGAACAGTGCTGGACACTCCTAGGATTGGACAGACATGAGATGGATGTTAAAGTTATGGAAATTTATGGCCGCTTTGCCAGTCGTGGGTTTCAAAGCAAAACATATGCAGAGTTGTGAGGCAAAGCAGGAAGTGGGCAAAGATGAGAGAGTAGCATTAACACACACAGAACCCTAGACACTTATTAATTTGTCTCCACTTTTACTAACTGAGTCATGATGTAATGGTTTCCTTCCTTGGATACTGAGCTGAATTACGTTGCTATATAAAAGCCAAAACACTGCACTTGTCACAAACAAGACAAGGAAGCACAAATGAGCTATCAAAGTGTGATCTGTGGTCTCAATCAGAAAACTCACAGGCACACTTTTGGCCAGAAGACACGAGTAAAAAGTTCAATGTAGTGGAAGAAATGAAGAAAAGCACAGGCCAGAAAACAGCCAAAGGGTCCAATCTAGACCCAATGGATGGCTTCGCAAAGTGTGAAAACTGCAGGGTAGGAGGGCATCATTTTAAACTTTCCACTTCATTTAAAATTAAAGTTATTATGAGAGTGCTTATCTGATCTTTCGGTTTCCCTGCCAGTTTTACAGCCTTCTTACCGACAAGGAAACCAGCCCCACCCCGCAGAAGAACACTAGTGTTTCTATGATGACAGAAGATAAAGAGCTGTTTGAACAGTATGCCTTAACAGCTTTATATTCTTACTTAGCAGAGGAAATTTTTTAATCAGTGTAAACATATTTAGGATGTTTTGGGTTTTGTTTTTGTAGCAAAATAAAGAAAAAAGAAAAGAAAAAGATTACTGGTTATTTAATGGTTTGAATGGTCTATCCCACTAGAGATCAAACTGGGCTGTAATTGTCCAATAAACCAAACTATCTAAAGGAGCCTTCCCACATAGGATATCTCCAAACTTTAGTTTGCTATCACAAGCTGATAGAAGTCAACCCTTTGTGATTTATTTACCAAGCCTCATTCTTGATTTACGATATCTTCAAGGTCAGCAACAAAGAAACCAAGGTGTACCAAGGTATTTAGTGTTAGTGCTGCATAACTAAAGCTTTCTGCACACTTGTTTGTGGTATAAAAGAGGAAATAACAGGAGAAGAGAGTAAGACCTCCTCCACACAGCTGTCACATGGGGTGACAGTGATGCAGATGAAGCCAATTGGCTCACTGCTTTTCAGTCCGATGAGCACACTTGGAAAAGAGCAGGGGTCCACTGAAGGGGCTTTTGTGGGCCAGCTGATAAAACTTGGAAACTTTGTAACTAAAACTTCAAAAATCAGACTGCCCCATAGGCAGAGATTTCTCAAAATGAACAAAAATCCCAATAAAGTTGGCTCATTTGTCTAAAGTCACAAAATAGAACTAGTAGAAACATTATCAATGAAAATCAATTGTTTCAACTTCTTTCTTACTTACAGGGTTGATTTTGCTGTGCCAGGATTACAGCTAAATGACTGGCGGACAGGAAACTGCTCCGATTAATCCATAACAGGTGTCTTAATGCATCTGTTATAGGTCTCTTATAGCTTACATACACTCACAAGATACATTACAGGGAGCCATCCTGCTCATCAGCCATCGCCCACATCACAAAGCAACAAAAAGTCTTTGAAAGCTCCCCCAACTTTCTGTCTCTTCACTCTTACCCTGACTTTGACCCAGATCCTAACACTACGACTTAAATGAGCAATAATGTCTGCACATCCAATCTGACCCCCTTGGAGAGAGTCTTTTTAGGCCTGCAGTACACGTTTCTTTCATCATCCAAGGACAAGTGGGTCAACTACGTATAGAACTATGTCTTTCTCTGGTGCATAATCACACAGGACTACTTCTTAAAATGAGACGCTAGTTGTTAGATTGAGCACCTGTGTTCACACACTCCAGCTAACCCTGCCAGTCCTATAAAAAGTTTAGCCTAGATACTTTAGGGCGAGCCCACATACCCTGAGGCTGTCATTTACTGAAGTGCCCCCTTCCCAATAAAACCGTCTCTAAGCTGCAGAGAGGGTCAGTAAAAAGCTGGCAAATCATTGCTCCACTCTGCTCTGGAGTGAATGCAGTCTCCACACCTGTATAAAGGCAAGAGTGGGTAGAGTGCAGCCTCTGAGTGCTGGCAAGACTACAAAATGGGCATTTATTAATACTTTCAAGCACATAGACACAGACACACACATTCTAGTCAAGTACCCCCCCACAATAAAATCATACTGTAGCACCTGCTATATTAACAGCCTCCTGATGGGTAAGTAAAAAACCTAAACAAAAACTTCCTCATATTTAGAAAACATTCACTTCTGCAACCCCAACTAGCTTATGTATCACAACACCTATGCAAGCTGCTGAGTCAGCGCCACCAAATATCACAATGTGATTTATATCTCACTCATAACTGCTTTAACCGTTTTTATTTACGTTTCGGAGCGGATCACGGCTTCTTTTTGCTCGCGTCCCTGCCTGTGAACTAAAGTCTGCTATGTGACACCTACACATGAAGGCCGCCTGTGAAAAATTCATGAGATGATGACATCGTGAAGAGACCCGAGCTTCAGTGCCTCAGCCTGAAGCCAGCTCACACAAAACAACCAAATCCCACCCCTGACAGCATGACAGCACTACTAAAACAATGCACTTATCTGAAAAGAGCACGTAAGGCACGGTGATTTGATATTAGGGTGTGAGCCATACACAACACAGATATAACAGTATGAGCAACTAACAGCCAATAATCTGACAGATGAAAGCACAAAAACCTCATATGTGTAAGAGACAGTGCCTGACTGAGATGCTAGGATAAGCACAGCCTGATGTGAAGAGAGAGACACCAACATCACACTCAATCGCTGAACCTGACAGTGAACCGAGACAGGTTCCTGTAGTGCTTTATATAATATGTGTTTCACAGGGGCTTATCAGTGATCCCCTTCAATCACACTTACACTGAGCTACAGCAAAAGCTGATCATGGCTTAGATATGTACACAACAGTGTAGTTAGCCACTTAGCATTCCAATAGGCAGCCATAGTAGATAAGGCTGATGAATCAGCACGGGAAGTATTTGGAAGCCCTGAGCAAAAGGTTAGCAGTGGGATTGTGGGAGGGTTGCCAGTTTAAAACCAGGAGAGAAGAAAATGTAGCAATGACTGAATGAGAAATATGCTGTTGACCACTACAGTTCACAGCCCGTTCCTCAAAAAGGAGTGTTTGTGTTCTGAGATTGTAAACAGCGTTGATAAAAGATGTGCTTGAATATTCATGGAAGTCTGTACCGAGGCTAAGAGTGTACTACATTTACGAGACGCCCCGGCTACACGTGGTGATGAATTGTAGAAAACGCCAAGTCTGCTAGCACGAGCAGAACAACAGCCTGCTTTCATCATACGTACAACACATCAAACTCCTGCTTCAAAACAACCTGCTCCCTCTCGTCTCCCACTGCTGCCGGGAGCTACTTGCAGACTAAGTTGAGTCTCCCCCCTTCCCGTGCGCCACCCTGCCCGAGTGCCATGACGAAGCATTCCTCAGCAGCAATCTGCGAGTAGCCACAGGAATAAGTCGGCAGGACCGTAAACCCTGGAGTCACACATCCTAAGGCCTCCTCATGTGTGTTTATGCATGTCGTTGGTTACTTTTGCTGCAAGTAGACATGGTGACGAGAATCGGACAAGTTTTCACTTATTTCTCTACATTAAATCTAAACAGGGCTAAAAGGCTGTAAGGCAATGAAGCTGCCCATCTCGAGAAGGTCAAGTACCAACCTAGTGTCAGAAGGAAAAGGGGTGCAGCAGGTGGTGCAAACAAAGTGCACACAAAAACTTTTGGCGCCTCAGTAAACTCGCAAATGGTCGATTTCTGTTTGCCAGTTTAGCTTTACTGCTATGCAAATCAATAGGTGTTTCTCTATTTTTCTGTCTCAGTGAGACCAAATGAAAAATTTTGTTAGGATATGTTTGACATTTGCGTTTTGCTACTACCAGTAAACTCTACATGGACATCTGTGAGAGAAGGCTTGGAGCAAAAATAAACAGAAATAAAACTGTAACCCATCCAGGGTGCAATTCTTCTCCGAAATGTTGCAGTACGGTTGTCTTGTTGCAGGATTCGCTCATTATCACTGACGCCAACAACAGTGTGCACAGCAGGTAGATGCACTCAATGGCAGCCCTGAGAGGATGCGTTCACCTGGGCAAATATATCTCAGCTGACTAAAGCTGCTGGATCAACACTAATTCAATAAGTAGACATTTTTAGCCAGCGTAAAGTTCATGCGCGGAATAACAATCAAATGCAATCAAAAACGCGCATGCGCCCACACTAGAAGAAGAAAGAAAAAGAAAAAAAATCTCACGAGACCTCTAACATTTCATCAATTAAGACACAGCAGCGCATGCACACGGCTGCTACACTGGTGGGAGGGAGAGAGATAAACAGGCAGCTCTCTGGAGATGCTCCGCAACACGTCACAAGACAAGCAGCTAGAAAACAGCTCGCTGGGAGGGGACACTGGGTTCAGACACAGAGGGAGGAGAGAAAAGGGAGAAAGCGAGAGGAAGCAGAGGCAAGGACGAGGCTATTTTCCAAAGAAAATAAGCTTAATAAACCTGCCTTTTTATTAGCTCTATGATTATGGGGTTGGGTTTTTGTATGTGCAATAGAAGCATTGTGTTGCTGTTTTTGTGAAGCTGCCACCACAGTGCAGGCGGACAGTAATCATTTCTAGACTGTAATCAGACATGTTTTTGATCATCTATAACACAGAAGAAATAAGACATAAGAAAGAGAGACAATGTGAAGGACTTCACTGCAGCCTGATCAATTCCTGGACCTTGGATGAGTTAAAAAAAAAAAAAAAAAAAAAAATCTCCACTATGATAACACAACACTTCTTCACAATGGGACCGCAGCAATCGCTACCAATGCACATGCATATACATATGCAAGAGGTTAGAGGTTAATTTCTGACTCAGTTTCCATCACCTGAGAAAGGAGCTGGAGAGCGACAAAGGGCATCCGCCTTCTGCAGCACTATTTCCATTTCAAAGACTTTAGAGCCCATCTGCATTTGGCATGGATCCTGCGGTTGGCACTAACCGCACCATACACAATGATCAGCGAACATTCATTTTAGTCAGACTGCTTTTACCCCAAAAACAATCATGATCACAGTGAAACACTACAACCCGGTATCCAGACTGTCATGATTGGATCTCAGGTACACTCAATAATCAACAAAAGGCATTTAAGCCTAATTTTTAAGCCAATATCCACACACAAGACAGAGGCTCACACTAATGCACTACATTTGACCAATCTGAGAATAAACTGTTGTTGTAGGCAAACATGGCGTAGCTGCGATCACCGAAGAAAGCCTGAGAAAAATCAGACCTCTGACATTTCTGCTGTTCACGATGAAAGAAAAGGTTGCACAGCGGTAATTACATTCGGTGTGGAAGAAGGAACGACTGTCAGAGGTTGTCTGGGCTACCTAATCACATGTGCACTCATGCGTTTGGGCATGCGTGCTTTACATTTCCGTGTGCATGTGTGTGTCCCACCAGCCCACTCACTCGCACTTGCATAAGCCCTTCTAATCACCAGTCTCACTCCCATGGCTGAATCAAGGCTCTAATTTTGTAGCCAAAAAGTCCCAAAGCGCTCTGCCTCCACAAGGTCTCGATTACTCAGCTGTTGGCTTTGTTATTAAAATTAATGCATCTTTAATAATTCCACTGTGGTTGGACACATTATGTAGCATTCTTCTATCTATTGGTATGAAATACAACCGCTTTTCTTTTAAAACCGGGTTATTATCAGCGTGCAGGCTACAGAATCTGGAGACAAACACTAAGCCTAGGGAAGGTAAATACAAGTCATTTTTGTAAGTGCACCTGTCGTCTTCTACCTGCCCTGCCATGTTTAGGGGAACTTTACACTCACAAGCACTGTGTGATACTTCATTATTACAGTGATACTGTTAGTATTATGGCAGAAGTTGGACATTTGTTAAAAAGAGAAGTTTAAAATTCCCCTCTGACATCACCTGACATTTGAGAGCTGGCACAAGGACACAAGTTGTTAACTTGTATTGTGCACTACTACTGTATCTGCACCATTTTGTACCATTTGTAGTGCAGTTTAATACAACTGTCCCTTTACATCACTCAGAAAGTGCTAGCTTGTGAGCTAGACTAACCATCAACAATGACTATGTTTCATTCCTGTCACTTCAAGACGAGCTCCATCTGCACCACACACCTGCCCTGAGCTTTACTGTTTGCTAGCAACAGCAAGCTCAGCTAGCAAAATTTATCCACAGACAGTCCATTATTAGAAATACTGGAGTTCTACTGATTTTACTCTATTAGTTATCCACACAAAGGCAATTTTATTTGCCAAGCAATTAAATGATAAATTCTCCAAAATACACCGCCACCACAGAGGCCCTTTTGCAGGGTCTCGAATCAGCAGCGGTGAAGCACAAACCTGCTAGCAGCAGCAGTTGCTGTGTCTGCCTCTACCTTTTGCCGTGCCCAAACTTTTAGCCTCAGTAAAAATTTGATGGTTGAATTGTTTTAAAAACTAAATAAATAAACTCCCTATATACACACAACTGTCATGAAAGCATAAGTTAGATACAGAAAGCAAAGGTGTTTTTTGTACCAGGCCGCACATATTTCTATTTCTGCTTATGGAGTCGGTTTCAAGTAGCCATGAGAGTATGAGTTGAATTCACTTTGTTACCACTTTGTTAAAGCTCATCCAGTTCATCCAGTTCAGGGACCTTTGTTCCACAGCATGTTCCCAATCAATCTCTACAGTCTCTACTATGTGACTACTGAAGTATTGACAGCTCTACAAGCTCAGAATACCATAATATTCATTACATTCTGATCTAAATTAAGACTCAGATTAATACACGGCTCAAATTGCAGACTTTCACAATGATAAACAATGGCACCCAGCTGGTTAACAGCCAGCATGTCTGCAGACATTGGACTTATTTATAAGTTGAACCATATTAAAGTACCTATAAACACTTATATTCCTCCAAGGTGCAAAAAAGAAAAAAAAAAAACCCTCCCCACCCAAAAAATCCAGAAACTCAATAAAAAACTATCACTGCGACACATAATTTGCTCAGTAGCAAATTTACACAAATTAATACAGCTAATAGATGAATACAAGATAGATGACCCCGATAAAAAAAAGTCCTGCAAGATGAAACTGAAAGCAACACAAAGGGAGGAGGGTTTCTCATCATGTGCCTCATCTGTTTGCAGTAGACTATAATTAATTTATCACCTGTCCCAGGACTGAAGAAGGCATCAGTGGAAAGAAATGATGTATTATGTATTGACATATCAGTGTAAGCATAACAAAGTGTGAGGAGGACAAAAACAGTCTCCTTTCTACATTCTAAACAGTCTCCACTGCACAGATAAAAGGATTATTTGTGCTTTCAGAGCTAGAATAGGCTCCGCCATGTTAACTACTCCACTGCTCGCTATCTGAACACCAGTCAACCTTTGGGGTTACAAGCAGCTTTTGTGTCTGCACTTGGTCTGGAGGGGTGGAAATGAGACAGAAATCAGGCGTGGGGCCTTTTCTTTAGGGAAACAGAAGAGAAAACATGATTGGAGAACAATTTATCCCAATAAATCTACTGTACTTCTCTTCTTACACATACATTACAATCTAAAATTAAGTAGTATAGAAATATATAGTATATAACTCTGAATTGAATATGCTTGGAGTTTAAAGTGTTGCTTGGACAAAACAAGCAATCTGAAGGTTCCGCCATGACTCTAATAAGAAAAAAGATAATATATGCAAGTCTCGAGGTCATATCAAACCTTTCAGAGCTCCAAGATGAATTCTTTTTTCGACTGATGCCTTTCTTACTTATAAGAATTTGACCTGAACTGTGCCTGTATAATCAGATTCTAGTTAGGATCAAACAGCCCCGAACATTTACAGTACCTTGGCAAATAAAAGTGACATAAAAAAGGAGGCTGACAGCTGCTGTTGCTTCCCTCATTTACACTTTCTCAACGCCTCAATGCCCCAAATGTCTGGTGGTGTCATCAGCAGGTTACTTGGTGTGCCTCAGCTGCATAGAAATCAAAAGGAAACTGGCTGCCTTCTGCTAAATTTTCACGAGGAGAATGAAAGATGGCAGTAAAAGGTTGTCAAGCATGCAAGTTAGTGTTGGTTATTTTGCAGGAGTACAGACGTTCAAGGCTTGCCCCCCGACGGCAGCCTTGAGCTCCTGCGCTTCACATCCAGGGAAGGCTGTGTGGCATCTTTGCGCATCGTGGTCAAAAACCCCAATTAACAGACGGCACCATTCGTAACCTTGTGCTTATTGCGGTTGAGCATGTGGCGACTATGGTGCAGCTTATCACGGAGGAGCACGTGCCCACCAATCTTAATGATCAGAGGTACATTTGTCCTGTTGGCTTCCCGGTCAGCTCTAAAGAGAAGGTAGTCCATGCAAGCAGCGGCCTTGAGCTCTGTGCAAAAGTACACCCTGCAAACTCTTGCTGATTTTGTCTCTGTTTACAGCTTCATTCAAGGTTCTTTTGACCTTGGACAGGGAAAATATTTGCCACAGCAAAGCTCAAAGTGAAGTGGCATTGGCTGGAAATGTGTTTTTTGTTTGGTCCAAATTAAACCTTGTAGTGGAGCACAAATTCAGTCAATAAGCAGGAAACATTTCCTAATCATGTTGACTTCATGAGTGTTGGAGTAATAAAAATATTGATAAATGTTAGATGTATTTAAGTAGCACGGGACTTTGGCTAAATATTAAACAAGCTTCTCTTGGAAGATTTTTGACTATTAAATGTTTATTAACCTCTATGTGCCAGAGTAGCAGTTAAGGAAAGTGCAGGTACCTTTGAGAAGTCTAAGTGATAGTACACATTAACAGAGAAACCATCATTTTTAACATGACCGAACCAGTTGGCCAGATGTCTTTAATTTTCTTTTAAATGGACTCAGCCAAAGGTTGGCAGTCACAGCATCAGTGCCCTACTAGAAAAGCTAGAGTGACAAAACGCAGAACAAAGACCACCAACATCTATTCCACTTTATTTAAGAATTAATGAAATCCAGGGAGGAGATGGGCTCTACTGAACCAACCAATGAAACCAGAACTTACCATTAGCACTCCATAAGTCTGCAGGCTGAGTAAATATAGCACCTAGATGATGGTTTATTGATTATTTGTTTAGTATTCATCCTATAATGCATTCATATTTAATGAATATCACCCAAACAATCAGTACTTTACAGAAACCAAGCTGACAATAGTTATTTATATATAAAACATGTTAGATATATCTCAACTGTATCCATATTATAACATGGATTGCCCTCAGGACTGTGCAGCACATGTAGCAGGATAGCATCACCATGAAAAAGGCTAAGTAAGTAGCAGGGTGTCCACCATAGGTCGCTTTAACTTTGCCCCAGTGTAAAGCATATGGGTCAATATATAAAAATCAGTTTCCCCCCAAACGTCCAGTACTGATCGAGCTCTACTCAAACACAGTTCACTATTCTCATCTATTACCACTGTTGGTATAACAATGTATTAAGATTTTGTGGTAATGAGTGACTGTGTATTACATTACAATCAAATTTGACAACAACACCGAATAAAATTACATCCCTGACTTAGTCACAGTGTTTCTGTCTCACTCATCCTTGGCTGGCAGGTAACTCTGCAGGACTTCATCGGCAACAGGTTTCTTGTGACCTCTGCAGCTGACCCTCAGATCATACACCCCTAAGGGGAGAGATAATGAGCATTGTGCTCAGCGGGACTGAACTGCTCAGGTGGAAACAAGTGCTCCTTCTTCTTAGCAGTGAGGCGTGAAGAGAGCCCCCCTGGTTTAGACTGCTGTGTACATTCACATTACCAATCTTTCACCAGCCGAAAGGCCACAAGAGCTACTCGAGGAAAAGAGGAGGCTGGCTTTACAAAACAATGAGACCAACCAGATCCAATCACATGAAAATAGAAACTTGTGACAACAATGAACCAAAGCCTGAGCCGAATTCAAGGAGGTAGTGTGCATATACGGTCTAAGGGCCTTTGATATTTTGAGTTAACTGTTCTTTGCCACCAGACAGCTCCTCTCAAAGAAGCCGACAGTGAGATCCACAGATAATAGGGCCCTGCTAAAGCGGCACTTTGGGGAGTGTGAGAAACTGAGATGATGTAGTTTTTGTGAACTGCCGAGTGAAACTGATAACGCAGGAGGAACTTCACTTTGGGAGTTATGAGGGTGAACTGTTTGCGAAGGTAGCTTCTTTTTAGCTTGTTCCTGATACCTTGTTTTGCAGACGGGAAAACGCTGAAAATAACGGGTATTTAACAGACACCATGTGAAACAGGAAGACTTTCAGTGACAGCAGAGAGGAGAGTGTGGCACAGGCACTTTCTCAGAGATGTCTCAGAGCTCCAAGAGCTAAAGGGGATTATGTAAGTCAAGCAGTATACTGGGTCACCCAGTTGTTTTTGATACACTACTGCATCGCCGCTACAACTGCGCTTATTGCAGAGATTCGTATTTCATAGCGCCCACGTACGGCTTCACTGGGAAGTTAAAAGGTTTTATTTTTTGTTTTGTTTTTTCTTTTTAAAGAAGATTCACCGCCACTGACTGCTAAGTAGGATTCAGTGTTAACCAGCGATTTTTAAATCAGAATGACAACATATTGTAGTGAACAAACTAGCTGCTAAAATGCTATATGCCAGCCAGTAACCATGGTGACTTTAATGGTTTATGAATAAGCATAGCCCGTGTAAACTACACGTGGTTTATGCTTGGTTTCTGTCTCACAGCTGTAATGTCTACATTTTAATCAAACCCTCGAGGTAAGCAGGAAAATCAGAAGCAAAGGACAATCAGTACCAACTGATGACATCATCAGATCAAGTCCCTAAGCCCCCCAGATAAAGAAACACCACCGACTGTCTACTAATAACAGGAACAGAACCATGCAAATTGTGTACGTCTGCTTTAAGGCCATGCTACATAGAGCTTCCTATTCTGAATTAACACCATGTTACTGCTCTGTGCACAAAAAGCTATATAATTCATGTGGGTGGTTTAGCTTCACAAAACAACACAGCAGAGTCTAAACAAATATGCTGCATGTATTTTGCCTATAGGCCACTACAAAAGCCTTCAGCAGCTGCATGTGTTGATAAAGGCAGCACTGTTGGGACAGGTAGGATTTTTGGCTGCTTCACAACAGGACTCTTTGTTTCTCTAGCTGTGTCATATTACTAACCAGGAAAAAACTAAACAAAAAAAAAAAATCCTAGCCTGCATGGAGCTAATTTTAACTCCAACATGAGAAAAAATATATGTTTTACGGGGCGAATTTCCTTGTTGTTAATAATGTTTTACAAAATTTACATTTACCACTAATTATCACCCCTAAGGTTATGTTTCCCAAGACACACTTGCTAGCAAACGTTAGTGAAGCTCACGCCTGTAGTAAAAGGTCAAACAGACGTGCAGTGACGTTCATTTCAAAATAAAAGCGCAGTTAATTAGATAGCACGCCGATCAATCTTGGGTTTATTGCGAAGAAACACGTTTATAAGAACAGAAAGTACAATTTATAACGTGTATTAATCATTAATAGGCTGTATTAAACGATGTTCCCTTTTGATTGGTATAAATCCTTCTAACTGTAATTTTATTTTTGTACTAACCGGAAATTATCTTCTCTCCACCCCTAGAAATGACACCATTCCTAGCATAAAGGTGCTACTGACAACTGTCAACCTCAAGCTTCTCGCCAAGTCGACTTCATTGTCTAGTTTTACAGAGAAGACGAGGCCACCCGAGTAAAAAGGTTAATAAATAACAGATGTAATAAAATAAAATTTAAAAAAAAGTCTTCAGCCCTTCCTGTACTGACCGGGGCACGGCCACTTTGTACCAGGAAGAGACGCAAACATCTCACCTTAATGGGGTGAAATCATGTAGTTTAGAGAAACACAGTTTACGCTCGACGAATATATGGAGTGTGCTTGTGTGTCAGGGTGATGACTAAAGAGAAACACAGCCTTAAACAACTTTGTTTCCCCTGTGATGTCCGGCCTGTGCACAGATCGCTACTAGTTTCGCAGCATCGCTTCGGCGTTGCAAACACCCACCCCTCCTGCACCATTTCCGTGTTTTATACGGAATCATTTCCACGGAGCCTGTGCCACGTCAATTAAATGCATAGGTTTTACTGAAATCTTACGCAGGGCAATAAGACCGGAGTAAGAGCCAGCTTGTAATAAACGAAAAGCACACGGTGCCTTGCCAAACACTGCGACATTGTTGCAGGATAACCGGTTAATAAGTGAAAGGGTGCATGACGTGTCTAAATCAATGAGTCCAAGACAGCAACAACGTGACGCTAAAACAACACAACTCACCTAGTGCCACCTCGCAGGCTTTGCGCAATTGGGAATGGTGAGCCTTTTTCACCTCCTTGTCGGCCAGGATCTTTTCCAAAGCTCGTGTAAGGAACATGTTTTTCGTCTTTTTGCCCTCAAACATGTCGCACCGGAATTTGGAGCGAGGTGTGCCTGGTCCCAAGGGGGGCTGCAGCCTCCTCGAACAGAGATGTAATTCCTTTAGTAATGTCAGCCGCAGAGCCCCTAACAGACAAACATAAATAAACACAGAAGGTGGGGTAAATCCCTCAGATTGCCATTAACGACCTGCCTCCTGCGCCATGTTTGAGAGAGGAAACGACGTCACGTACGTTTGAGAGCGGCCGCAGTGAGGCAGTAGGGAGTGAGGACGGAGATGAGAGTGTACCTGCACCCGAGCTGTGTCTGCACATTCATGTACACCTGAGATTCACGATTTATTTGACCAAGACACATTTTTTCTGTAGTTTTGGTTCTGTGCACCGCCGCTGAGGAGCAGACTTCATTTAAAGGGGTTTTACACAAAAATTGCATTAAATGTTTAGGATTTAAAGCCATTTAAAAAAAAAATTGCCAAGTTTCAGAAGCTCAAAATTAATACATTTTCACTGGAATTTCACATTTGAGGCCCAAAGAGATTACAGCGCAGGTATTGTAGGTTATTATTGGACTGGGAACCTAAACAAACCCATAAGTGAGACAGGGAAAGCTTCAGTCAGCCAAATCAGTAGTCTGATGCACTGGGCACCTCATTTAATTGAAGTGTAAAAGGTTCTCTATCTCGCTCTCTGCTCTGCTTCAGCCAAATACTGCAAGACTGATCAGACACAACTTCACAGAGCAAGTGGATAATGACCCAAAGCATACTGCAAAAGCAACCCAGGAGTTTCTCAAATCAAAGAAATGGGATGTTCTTTAAAGGCCAATTCAGTCACTTAATTTCCACCAAGAAGAGCTTTTTTTTTCTTTTTAGTTATGAAAGGCCAAACTGAATGCAGGAAGAACCACAAACAAGCAGCAGCTTGAGAGGAAACACAGCACTAAGGGTCCAGGCTTCAGTCACTCATTGGCTGCAAAGTATTAAAAGCATCATATATACAATTATATTCGTTTGTCCAAATAATTTTATATTAAATGTATAGGAATGTCTGTAATTAATGCACTTCAGTCACATATTGATAGTTTGATTTTAAAATTCACTGTGGTGGTTTACAGAGGCAAAACTGTCTTTGCATATAAACCTTCATGGTCGTATTAAACCTATGTGTGAAAGCCCTGGCGTAACATGTTGCCACAGTGCCTTAAACCACCAAGCAGAAGAGTTTGCTGTCTTTTGTTGAATAAAACATAACTTTCCTCTGACATGACATGCACATGACCTACAGCAAACTTGTGTGTGGTATCCCTGTGGGCATTTTGTTAAACATTTTCATTGTAGTAAATATGTAGTAGCCTGTGAAGGGATCATGATACAGTTAACTCAAACAGAACTGAAGTCGATCCTTTTGGGATTCTCAGTTAATCATAACGGACCCACTTAACTCTACATTTAGAAACAATACAGTGTAAATAGATCTGATTGTCATCCTTGTAAGGACCCACAGATTTTTTGGAGGAGGGGGTTAACACACTTTACTCGTGAATGAATGCAAATGTAGTTTTCTTTAAAGATTTCAGCAGAACTTAAAACCTTAAAAAAAGACAATTTCAAGTTGCTGCTTTTTGTTTTGCTCATGTATCAAATCAGTTCAGGAGTGATCGCAGGCTTCATTTTTGGTGGCAGAGCAATTTTAAATCCCTGCACATGGCAACTTATTTGTCTGTGGTTAATTTCCGTTATAATTTCCCAGTCAATTTAATCTTTATGGTATTTTGCTTATTGCCTTACCTCATACATAACTGTGCATATCCACACATTCAGATGGTGCTACACTGCATTTTACAGCCTTTAGCAGAGTGCAACACATCCAGGAAATCTGGCAATTTGACAACACAGATTTGGCAGTTGTGGGCGGTATAGTTCACTTTCACTCGGATCGGACTGTCCCGCGTGTCAGTCCCACCGTTTCTGAATCCATAAATAAGAGCAGAGCTGCAGAATCTGCAGACTGGCTACGAAGAAACTAAAATAAGAGGCAGATGTTTGAATCGATCATTAAATGCTATTAGTTAAATCAAAAAAGGTCAGAACGTTATTCATTATAAACATCTGCTGACTACAATGATGTTTATCATCAAACATGGCGACGAGTATGTGTGCAAAACACTGACAGAACATAAATGAGGGCTGAAAGCGTGACCTTTAACCTTCTTGTAGATGTTTGCATGAAAGCTATTAGGAATGAATTATTTCTAATGATGTCAGTTGCAGCCAGAGGCCAAACTAAATGAAAATAGGCCAAAACAAAATGTACACCTGTAAAAGCGGACAAGCAGAAAGGCAAAGAAGACAGAAATTCAATTACAAAAAATATATTTTGTTTTATAAAACAACGTTTATTCAGGTCAGACACTTAAAAAGATCTCATGATAAGAACATAGCCAAGCACAAGTAAACATTTCAGACACTGTCTTTTTCCATGCCTGAGTAATGACACAGTAAGCTGCTGAGGTCGCAGGTCATTCTTTCTAAATGTTAGTCTGGACCAAATGAAAGAGAGAAAAAAGATCTACACTGAAATTTACCACTCTGAGCATATTTATTATTAGTAATAAAGGTTTTTACGCATTTTATGAAAATCTAGAGTGGCACTTGGTAAGAATATTTCCTAGAATAAAAAAAAACCAACCAGAATAGAAACAGGCTTAAAGATGTTGTTCTTTTTAAACTTGTATTTAATAAAGCACATTTTAGAAGACATAAAAAATATTAGCTTTATCTTTACCATAAAAGTGCTGCTGTAGCATAATGAGTGATCGCATGACCACTATTCACTGTAAAAAATAAACTTTTTTTTAAAAGATGCATTACTTAAAAGATCCTGTAGGGTTCAAGTGTTTTTTTAGTGTTTGGTTTGTTTGCACACAAAAATACATCACCATCAGCTGTTATCAGAAAAAGGAGAATAAGATGAACGACAAATTCAAATTCACGCTCTGAGGATCTTTGTCGGTTCTTCGCTTGATAACATCTGAGCGGAATATGAAATCTCAGGAAAATATTAGGTGCTAAGATAGGTAAGTCGGAGGGTGTGGTCATATATATGGAAATTTCTCCCTATCTGTCTTGCACTTCTTCAGCACTCCTGATGCGATGGCTTTCACGGCTCTCATAGTCTCAGTGCAGGTTGGCTTTATTAGGGATTCAGGTAGAAGGAAACCAAAATATCCCGTATCCCTCAACTCAAATGCAAATGCGTAGGGGATCCCGTTCCTGTATGCCCAGTCGATAGAGCTTCCTGAGCTGACGTCTGCAAGGAAGTGCAAAATAGACAAGGGTAAGGAAAGCTTAAAACAGGAATACCTTAAGTTAAGTAGCTTTGATTTTAAAGCGTTCCATTTCTGTTGCTGCAGGTGAGCGTTTAGATATCGCTCCTCTCTAGAGCAACATTCAAGGCAACTCTGAATTGATCTTGTATATTAGAAAACTGGCATTTTTCTCCTAAGTTTAAAATGAATAACAGCTCATTTCCATTGCCAGAGCGCAATATTAGAAGGATTCGAGGAACTCACACAGAGTTGTGGAGGCAGGTCCGTATCTGTACTTCACGCCATAGGCAGAGTACAATGCTGTCACTGCATTGTGAGCTGCTGACTCCTGGATGCATGAAAGCAGAAGGCTAGCTCATCTCACATACTGCATTTCTTTAACACTATCAAAGGATCTGTACTAAGCAGCTCTCTCAGATTAATTAAAAAAATAAAACTCAGTGAGTGTTAAGCAATAGATATCTTACCACACAGTTGAAGTTGGGGATTGTGGCATACTTGTAGGAATATGGGTAAAGCAGCATTTGTGCATAGGCATGAATGGATATGTATGCTTCCACGCGTTTCTTGTGCTTGCGCAGGAACTTAGCGACAGCTTTGACTTCAGGTTCAGATTCGGGGAAGGGACCGCAATACGTGTCATCGCACGGATGAGAAGAGGCACCTTCATCTGGGGAAGCAAAGGGAGAAAGGATGAAACCACGTCATCATATCTTCTAACCATACCAGGATGCTTTAAGTGGCATCCTTAATCCAGAAACAGTGACCAAGCAGTAAGTGTAAAGAAATGGAAGTAGAGCAGTAGTTCGCATTGTTGGCACAAACTTTCCTGCGGCGTTTCTGCGTGGAGCATGTGTGCGTTCCTCCCACAGTTCAAAGATAAGTGTGTTTGGTGGATAGGTGATTCTAAATCGGCCACACGTGTGGCCATGTGAGAGGGGGAAAAAAGAGCTTTAGAGAGCATTAAGAGCACAGAATAAAGTGCTGTGTGAATGTGTGTAAATGGATGAATGGGGTTTGTTGTGTAAAGCTCGTTGAGTGGTCAGTAAGACTGGAAAAGTCTAGAAAACCAAATGCCAGCGTGAAGGGGAACTAATAAAGACACAGACTGAAATATGATCACATTATAATCCTTTGCAGACAACCTTATTTCACTCACCTTGACCCAAAAAAGTAAAGAGAAAAGCATCTGAACACATGCTGGTTTTAATTAAAGCTGTATTTTTAAAACTACGAAGTAAAAAGGGCTTCTAAGGTGACTAGTATTAGTCTGAAATGTGTTTGTTACTTTAGAAATTATGGGAGAAAAAAAGACATATTTCAAAGTTTATTTCAGGGATACTTTTTCTAAGGCTCAATTATCATGAAGTACATTTACACTTGAAAGTCCTTCTTAAATATATCTATAAATAGCAGAGGCAAATGAAAAACCATGAATTTCAGTCAGACTGAATGCTATCTTTGGGCTCACTCTGTCCTGTTTCATGCCTTTTTACAGCAGTCCATTACTGACTAATCAAATAGACTATAATTCATTTAATTATGGTATATTTCTCACACCATTTCCAGACTTTTATCATATATTTTGCACATATTCTCAAACTGTCATATGCCAGAACTCTAAATGCTGTGAATTCATGACCGAGCGTTCCCTTGAAGAGATGTTCTTCATGAGGTATAAAGAAATCTTCCACTCCTGTGTGTCTAGATGTATCACAAAAAAACTTTATTCTATTTTCAGCCTATGTCCTCACTCTCTAGAGAATAAATGAGAACAAATGGATGTAGTTGTTCCTACGCACATAGGGGCACATATATACTCTTAGTCAGATTTGTCAGGTGTTATTTTACCTACCACACCATTTTACTTTCCAGTTTCTGTTAGCGTCCACTCCCCTGCAGTGGAACTTGTGATTTTTGGACCGTGTCTTTCTCCAGAACCGATCCTGCAGGCAAAAAGAAAAACAAAAAAAAAAAAAACACGTTCTTGTCCACTGGCAGTAAAACACATCTGAACAACAGGTTCATTCTTCCTGCATGCAGCAAAAAAATATAGACAATTAAACATAAATTAAGCAGCATAATAACATGTAATATCATGTAATAACATAAATTGCATTATTATTTCTCCTGTTTATACGTAGACATTTTTTCTTTCTTTAAAATTATTCTACAATCTGTAGGTGGAAAAAAACAAGCTTCCAGCTTCCCTTCTTTGCCTTGTTTTTAGCAAGCAATCCAAAAAAAATGCAATAAAATGTATATGTAAAATGTGCTTCCCCTCTAAGAAAAGCTTCCTCTCAAAAATGTACATATAGAAAGACCAGCAGAAAAGCCTACAGTACCGTAATCCAGCTGAAACGATAGCCATCCACATTAAAGACAGGCATGATATAGAAGTTGAGCTGGTTCAGTAGTCTTGTCATCACAGAGTCATATTGGTATGAGTTGATAGCCTGTAATAATAATATAATGTAAGTCCAGTGTAATTATAAAACATGCTCAACTGAAGAGGCATGTACTTGCAGCCCCTTCTGGTTGCACTGATAGCCCAGCTCTCTCAGGGCAAAACGTTCATACGTGCCATCACAAGAGCATTTGCTGTGTCTCCCAGCACAGTCTCAATGTGGAGAAGATACCGGGAGAGCTGGACAGGGCGGTGGAAGGGTATCAGGATTAGTAACTGCTCCTTTGGGCCGAGAGGAGCACTGCCAATGCCTCACAAAATGACTTCCACGTGCATTTATCTGACCAAATTTTGAGATTCAAACTCCATGAAACTTATAAGGATGCTTGATTGGCATTTGCCAGAGCGGCCTCACAGTGAGCACATCTTAGAGATGCCTCAATTTGTCTGTGTTTGCCTGTCTGTGACCACCACCTGCAAACTTGTTCTCTTTTTGGGGTGTTTTCTTTTCCAAAATTCTGGAAAAAAAAAAGATGTCCACACTTTTTCCCCCCAGTGACCCTAATACTCTTTTGTGAATGCGCCATTCTGGAGGAGCCGGATTACCTGTGCAAGCAGAATGGGCTGCAGGTACTGTCTCATGCTACCATAAGTGGCAGGGACGTGAGCAAAAAGCAAGAATGGAGAAAAATCAGTCATTAGGGATAAGGAGAGAGCAAATGTCTGTGACTACCACCTGCAAACTCGTTCTTTTTTGGGGGGTGGTCTTTGTTTTTGCCTCTCCGGTGCACTCGTTGTCACTTTCATTTGCATGAAAGCAACTGAAATTGATTCACAAAGGTTTCTGCATAGATTGATATCCCTGAAATTTAAATGACTTTATGTTACACTGTGATGATCAAGTGTTCCTTTAATTATTTCTGAGCAGTGTATCCTTTTTATATTGTATTCAGGCTCATTATCTATTGTGCATTCAAACAACTGAGTCTGACAGCATAAGAGGATTGGAGCTATGAGACCTGGGCACTGGGCTAATGCTGCTTATACCTGCCTTTTAACCAGACTGAGGCCAAGGTTAATGTGCTTAAGGCTTGAACAAAGATGGCACCCTGACCTCCAGTGGCCTCCCTCTGTCACTACACCACAGCACATTTGTATTTCCGTTCATCATGAGTCCATTTAAGGTGAAACAGTCATGTATTTGACTTTTGCCTTTCTAGAAATTTGAACTGAACCATCACACCGGAGAATGTCAGTGCAACAAATCATTGTTCTGTGAACGGTAAGGTTCAGTGTAATACACTTTTTACTAGCTGATGTTTAAGCAGTTATTTACACCTCAAAATAAGAGGATTTTAAAACAGCTGGTTTTAATGCACCTCACAGGTAACATTCAAAAAACACTCAAAAAAACACCCAAAACAATCCTTTGGAATTCACTTGAAGTCAGCGCTCTAGCTTTACAGATAACAGATTTTCCTTTAATTTTCTTTACTTTCTGGCACTTATTGTGCTGGACTGTGTTGAAAATCCCACTCATCTGGCATTTAAGCATTATAAAATGAGCCATTAAATGTTCTTGCAGTTAATGTCTGGCTCTGGTCTGGTACCGTCCTCACTTCAGAGAGCACGGAGACTTTAAGGGTGCAAAGGAACTTGCGTAAATGCCTGTGTTATTTCCAGCATTTTAGCTGTAAAGTGTTTTCTTAAGTATTTGGATAGCTGTAAATGACAAGTGAACAGATGTTGGCGCTTTGATGAACAGACCATATGTCACAGATAGCCTGAATGATGATCTACAGCAGGCAATCAGCGGGATATACATTGTGTTCCTGTCGAGGCATTTTTCGCGCATACATCAAAGAAAGAAAATTGTAAAAATTAAAAGCAATCTGCAGACATTATAAGCACCTCTTTAACAAACCACTGGCAGAAGGCAGGTCCTATCCACTCTCTGGCGTGAACACCACAGTCGATCCACACAGCTTTCTTCTGGAGACGACGTTTCTTTCCTAGCTGACAGGACACGAGCATTTTTAGCTTTAGATTAGGACAAGACAGTGTGTTTGTTAGTTTTAATGTGCCTCCTCTCCTACCTGAAGCACATAAAGCGGTCTTCCTTCATATGACTTCCCAACAGAGAACACGTCAACCAGATTGGGGTGGGTTGTGTTCATCATAAACATCCAGCTCTGGATCTGAGGGACAGGAAATGATGCAGGGAAGTGGATCTTAAAAGACTTGTTTACATAATTTTCAGAAGTAATTACTATGCATTATTGCACATCTGTGTGCTTTGTAAACGTGTGTTGTACATTGAGGGAGAGGATGAAAGCTCAAAGGACAAAAGATTTGTCCTCTGAGCTATGCTGTTTCATAGGGCTTGAAAGATTTGCAAACCAGGAGCCTGATCAACCTGGGAAAATAAACACTCTAAAGCTGTGAAGTGTCTGAAGTGGAGCGCACGTCTCGGTGTGTGAAAGCGCGAGGCCGTGGGAAAGACACATGTGGAACTGTGTAATTGAGAGAAAGCACCCTTAGAGAGGTTTTCTGTTTACCTTGTGGGTGCAATAGATTAGAGAGCAGAGGGGAATGAGAGATAGGTAGGTAGATGTTGGGCTTCATGTCTACCTCTTCCAGAGAGTGGTAAACCTCGTAGTCATACTGAGCCTCTGACCTCCGCTTGCGAGAGGAGCGATATCCCGTCTGCTTTTCAATTTCCTTCTGTAGATTGGAGATAAATACCCTGCGTGAATGAAAGAGAGTGAAGCAGACAAACATGGTACACATTATAACCACTGTAGCATGTTTCCCATCGGCACATTTGGTAC
This sequence comes from Copadichromis virginalis, assembly GCF_057382275.1. Classification (NCBI taxonomy): domain Eukaryota; kingdom Metazoa; phylum Chordata; class Actinopteri; order Cichliformes; family Cichlidae; genus Copadichromis; species Copadichromis virginalis. The sequence continues at coordinate 25,712,086 of NC_140626.1, forward strand.
TCTGACTGTATGGTGTATGGTTTATTAGACAGTTAATACAAAGATAGAGGAGGGTGTGAACTAGCCAAAGGGAAACATAAGTAATGTAATCTAAAGAATACAGAAACAGAGCTGCCCTATGTCTCATTGTGCAGCTAATGTGTGGAGATTCATATCAGGAAGCACTGAGGAGCATTTTTCTGTAAGTGATGAGTCACTACACTTTAAATTTCCATCCAAATTCAGTCCAAATAGGAGGCTGGGATTTAGAGATTGCAATTCTGTAAAATGGCAGAAGTTCAGGAAAGAACTCGTGAGCTCAGCTCAAAAGTTTAGAAGCCCCAATTCCAAAAATGTTGGAATGCCATGTAAACAGAATGCTTTGTAAATCTTATAAACCAACATTTATTCACAATAGAACACAGAAAAAATACAAAATATTCTATTGATAAAATGCAATTTTAATTAAAAAAAAAAAAAAAAGATAATTTTAATTTGATGGCAGCAACAGGTCTCAAAACAGTTGGACTGGTGGGGGAAACAAAAGGCAGTCAAAACCAGCGGTGCTAAAAAGAAACAAGTGAAGGGACATTTTGAAACTATTAATTATCAATGCATCGTTAATATGACCGGGTCAAAAAAGACCATCTTAGAGAGGCAGTTTCTCACAAGTGAATATCTCTGTGAATATCTCATCATCTACAGTTGATGATAAATTATTATCATATATTTTGGAGAAATCTGTGCGTAAAGGACAAAGCCAAAAATGACATGGTAAATGGACTGATAGTTATATAGCGCATTTTTATTCTCCTGGAGTACTCAAAGCGCTCTATACAACATGCCATATTCACCCAAGCACGGTCCTCTCTGCTTTTAGGTGCTTACTAACTACCATTCACTCTGCGATGGCTGAATTGGAGAGAAACTCTGGTTAAATATCTTGCCCAAGAATATTTGGGGTCCGATCAATAGATGACCTGCTCGACCTCCTGAGCTACAGCCACCCCAAAATGATACTGGAGAATGCGGGCATCGATCCCGCTACCTCTCGCATGCTAAGCGAGCGCTCTACCATTTGAGCTAATTCCCCGCTAAGCCCGAGCTAACTCCGCTCTCATCAGGTTCGCAGGCAGCACTGCATTAAAAACAGGTATGCTTACAGTTTTTCTCAGTCGCTTTGGTGCGTTCTCAGATCAGAATTGAAATTCTCATAACTATTAGTTCAACCTCCACAACACTCAGTCATTTGTGCACATCATAGTAGCAATTTCTCCTCTCTCTGAACAAACTGCAAATGATTTTGGACATGAATCAGTTGCTTCCATACATTTCCCTGCTGCTTTCTGACATTTCCATTTGCTTATGTCATGTCAGTCAAAAGTAATCATACCTATGGATGCTGAATAGTCGTTCCCAATAAAACTAATAGTCATACATCCATTGCTTGAGTCATCACACACAAAATTGTTGAACTAGTTATCACATGCCAAATATTGGCCATCTGTCAAGCAAATCCTATACCTTTCTGTATCATTGTTCCTGGAAATGTCTCCGAAATTGAACAATTGATCTCGGGTGAATTACAGCTGTCACTCATGAGGAGGCGTGTGAAAGTTTAGTTGTAACCAATGACAAACAACTTGTTCACTGTCAATTATGGATGAATCCTGTGAATCCCCAATTGGCAAGCATATATAAACTGCGCAGGAGCTAGTGTGTACCATTTCTACACTTCTGTGACACAAAATGGAAGGTCAGCACCGTGGAAGAGGGGTGAGGATGCGGGGAGGAAGGGGAAGAGGGAGTGTAGCATATTTTTCTTTTGCACAATTCTGTAGGATTACAAACACTTCTACACAATGGAAATGTGAAACGTACGTATTCAGTGTCTCAGTTACTCCCAAGACTCCCATAACATCTACAGTGACTTTACTGCACATTTCAGATGGCTGTACAGGTAGGCCATAGTGCTGTCATCAGCATTTTCAGGTGTCACCAATTGTTTTTGCAATGGGAAACACTGAAATTATAAACTGTCATAGTGGAAACATGACAATGCCATTTGACTATCTTGTTCATAAAGATGGTGTCAAGACTTTTCATTTTGATGGCACTGACAGTTTCATTGACATGGATACTTGCTTTTGAGGTATGGATAATCAATTCTGTGCATGTGACGTGCTTTTGCAGGCTATCCACTAGGTTTTGCAGTTTGCACTAATTGTTTTGGGAAATGCACTAACTGCTGTGCAAATGTTAATGGTGTTCTGAGAAACGCACCAAAGCGACTGAGAAAAACTGTAATATGTCATGGAAATCACTGCATGAGATCAGGAACACTTCCAGATATCACTGTACACACGGTTTTCTGTGACATCCACAAATGGGGGTTAAAGCGCTTTCACACAAGCCACATGTAAACATGATCCAGAAACACTGCCATCTACTCTGGGCTCATTTTAGATAGATAGATAGATAGATAGATAGATAGATAGATAGATAGATAGATAGATAGATAGATAGATAGATAGATAGATAGATAGATAGATAGATAGATATCCATAATCATATACTGTGCATGCTACCGTTGTATATAGTGTATTATCTTACTTGTTTTTTATTTGTACTTTATTTGTATTTTTTCTTCTGATATTTTTCCGTCTGATATCTGTACCTGAGCTGAGGTAAGGCAAAAAATTTCCCCGTCGAGGGATCAATAAAGTCTAATCTTATCTAATAGTGATGATAGATCTACAATGCTAAATTGCACACTGCATCTTTCCTACAGTCCAGACGATTTACTGAAAACATCTGACACGTCATGAAATGAAAAATACAACAAAGAAGACAGAAGACTGTTGAGCAGCTAGAATCCAAGGATCTCATATGAGACAGCAATGGGACAACATTCGTCTCCCCAAAGTCCAGCAGCTGGTCTCATCAGTTCCCACAGTCCCCCACATTTACAGACTGCTATTAAAAGAAAAGGGGATGCTTCAAAGTGGCAAACATGGCCCTGTCCCAACTTTTTGAAATGTGTTGCTGTCATCAAACTCAAAATGACCTTACTGTTTCTTAAAATAGTGCATTTGAGTTTAAATATTTGACATCTTTTCTGTTTTTATTGTGAATAAAATATGTTTACCAGATTTGTAAATTACATTCAGTTTTTATTTACATTTTACATGTCTACATGTTTTTTTAAAATTGGGGTTGTACATTTTGAAATGCATTGTATAATTTCAGTTATTTCTTCTAGACTAACCTTACATTACCACAACCGACATGGTTGTGGATACGTAAGCTTCTGAAGGGACTAAATCTGTATAAATCTTGCACCATGTCTGTTGTTGGCTTGTCAGGGGCTTGGACTGTACATGGAACAAATAACACAGGTGATTAGTGACAAAAGTAATTTTTGATCAAATTACCAGGATGCAGGAAAACACATTTGGAAATAATGCAAACTAATGATAAGCAGGTCTGTATGAGTTTGTCTTTTAATTTTGCTTCTCTCATGTGTTGTTGCCTGTAGAGATGATATCTTTGTATATACAAATACCTGATAAATTGTGTCCCTATTGACTGCACTGTAACTAAGGTCACCCTCTCTCATCGCTTGCAACATCTAAACCAGTTTTCCACCTCATCAATCTCCCTGCTGGTAGGAAGAATCATAGCAGTTATGCTACTACTCTTTATGAATTACGAAATATGGTGTAATTGAGGTTAAACCACAGTTATAAGCATCATTACCTGTACACATACGATCCTTCTTCACCTCCCACCTGAGTCTAAAGCATATCATGTGATCTTTTTCAAAGCATTTTTTATAGCAGGTACGTACTAAAATACATTTCCTCATAACGTCCTTCTATAACAGTTTCTATCCACAACTCCTTTAATGATGCTAAAAATTGGGTCATTATCCTGTGAATATACTGAGATGAACAAAATGAAACCCCTAACCACCCACCAAAGCCTGTCCCCCCCGCCGCGTAAACCATTTTGTGAAAAATCCTCAATCAGTCAACAGACAGTGGAAAAAAAAAAAAATCCTCCTCTGCGCTTCAATTCCTCCCCAAGGACTGAGATGACTGGAATTTTTTCTAGCTGTGGCTGCTTTGATAAAACTCCATCATTTCAGCGCTAATTTTGATGAGGGATGGTGTCGAGAGATGAAAGCGTTGCTTTTTGGAGCAGATTGATAGAGTGTCTCTGATGTACGTGTGTGTCCCAGCTTTGTGGAAATATGAGGGCCTTTGCGTGCAAAATATGGCCTATTCTGCATGTGCAAATCACATATACTGTTATGAGAAAGCTGAGTAAACAACCTTTGGATAACAGATGTGTCAAAGGGTGCATGCATGAGAGTAAATATGAGTGTCCATGCTTTTATACTTACTGATAATCAATATTTTCCCGCTTTAAGCGTGCGTGTAAACCTTGCGTGTCGTTACGTTTCACGTGGACATCCACTGTGGCATTGTGACAGATTAGAGAAGCACTGTTGGGCTGCCAGAAATCCACCTAATGGAACACAGTGAACATATTAGGGTTACAGTGACAGAAACACCCAGCAGTAATGTAAAAGTTCTTACACTGTGAAAGTGTTCTTGGGCAAAAGCAGCCTCACTGAAACGGCAGTTTTATCTTAAAAAGTATCAAATTTAATTCATGGAAATTTTCCTGCTTATCGATAGAAACTTTCCCATGAAAGGTGCCAGGAGTGCTAAAGAGTGAACTGTTAGCTGACCGGTCGCTATAGTTGAGCGTACTGTATGCCAGCTATCACGGTTATTATCACCCAACTTTAATGGGATTAATTTAATTTCTTTGATAAAAACAAATATTTTTTAGTTTGTGTGTGTGTTATGCCGTCTACCCAAAGAAACTCACTAGAAACTGGACTTGCACTTACACAGCAGAGCTTTAGGATTTTTAAGACCGATACCAGTGCTGATATTTGGTGATTAAAAGGTTGGATATGTCAGGGTTATACTCATAACATAAACAGATTTTCCTGACATTTGTTGTGTGTAAATATTTATGAGTCCTTACTGAGATACTATGACAATGCAGTTTTAAAATAATCTTGTTCTATTTTCCCAACTACTCGTGGATTACTCATTTATGCTCAGGACGATCAGCTAGTTGTTGTGTTTGTGGTGTTCCAAACACGTGCTGGACAAACTAATCAATCAATATATTGGACTGCATTCAGGCTTCATAATATTGTGCTCTTCTAACCTAACTAATCATTCAAAGCACTTTACTACAAACCATATTCACTCATTCATACTTTATTCTACACCTTTAAACACTTTCTATCAAATGCAAGCACGCACACGCACACAGTTTTATTAAGACCCAAACAGGGAACCATTCCTACTTCCGTGTTCAAGCAAATTTGGGGAATGATTCAATGGAGCAATCCAGAGTAAATAAACCTCACTTGGCTTTCTCCTCTACTATATGACCTCAAATATCTTTGATAACAAGGTCTTTCAGTACTTATCACGATGTGATAGCCAGAGTCCTAACAGCCAGATATCCTTGCCAACCAAATAAACAAATAATAAACCACATAGTAACTATAGCAGTAAAACTGTGGAAAAAAGCGGAGAAGACGAGAATTTAAAAGGATTTAAAACAAACAGGAAGCAACTGATCTACCAGTAAAAGCACTGTAGTCACTGTAAAGAGATTGCTGTTTCTATGTTTGCAGATGTGTACGCCCTCAGCTGGCTTTCATTTTCTGCATGGGGGGCAAAACATGCACATGCTTGTTAATGTGTCAATTGGTTTAATGCTTTACAGAATGCATACCAGAATAATTTAACTACGTTTAGAGCCAGAAGGGTCAAATACCCTCAGCTGGAATGCATGGTGCCCCTGAGTGCGAACCCCTCTCTATTCCTGCACTTTTATGGTGTTTCCAAATGGTTAAGCACCCCAAATGTTTCAGCACTGCTCGTCTTTTAGCAAAACAAATCCAAAACACATATGCCAGAAGGCACTCAAATGTCCCTGATCAGATAATACAATTCCTTAAGTTAACATTTTATAGCTGTATTTATGTGCCTCAAAGAGGCATTCTTCGTCTGCCTTATAAATCTTTTATCTCTTGATTGTTTATTTGCAGCGTAGCCATAAATTGGATTTGTTTTGTTTTGGTTGATGTAGCACAGACACGGGCAGAACAAGAAAGAAAAAGTTACGGTTCAATAAAAATGGAGCTGGCTCCCCTTAGGCCAGATGAGGTGAAATCAAGTAAATGAAATCAAGTTGGTCAAGGTAGATTTAATATAAGAATGCCAACAATGCTAACGGGGCTGTCTAAGCTGAATTAGACAAGCTATAGCATCTTAAATGCATTAAATCTGTTTGGAGGTCAGTCATACCTGGAGCAATCAATATTTATTCTGAAAACCTGTAAGGCCCACATGGATTGTGACAGTTTTATCCTCAAATTCAGCAACAGCCTGTTAACAAAGACTGTCTCTCCTGCTGTGGAAAAGAGATTTTCCACTTATGATGATGTCATCTATAGGAAAACGCTGAAAGTTCTCTACAAACATATAAAATGATTTCAATATGACAGGAATATCAGTTTCATATTAGCCTGTGGATGTCTCAAACAAATCTAACATGAGCCCCAAAAGAAACCGAAGCTAATTCTTTTTTGTAGCTCCCATCAAGGCCCTGAATGTTTCTGTTTATCTCAGTTTCGTCTCGGCTGTTACAGCTGGAACTGTTAGCAGTTTACTCTATCCGTTGTTTGAAAGGAAAACTATCAGTAACCACGTAAAGCCCGTGTTTTCATGCAAAGCTATCATAAGTGTAATACCCATTTCCATCTCCTCAGCTCTAAAGGGTTTCCAGCTTTTTCTTATGTACAAATAAACTAAATGTTCTCGAGCTTTAAATAGTTGGTCAGAGGAAAAAAGCAATATGAGAGTATTTAACTTTAAGAGCTTGTTCTTGACTTTTTTTTCTATATATTTTGTTGTTGTTTTTTTAACATTTTAGGGAGGAAAGAAATCCTTAGTTGAAGACACTGCCGAGCTTTTTCCAAAATGAGGAGCCCAGGTAAAAGGAGATCTCTAAAAAATGATGCTATTTTGTCTGTGATGCGTCCGATTTTTGACTCACCTGCACCCTGAAGTGTATTCGACCTCATGCCTACCCTGAAAATGAAAAGTTTGACTTGACACTGGAGGCATGGCAGTGTGAACAAGCTACTGAAAACACATGTCCACAGCTGTCCAAACAGTGGCTGCTGCTGCTTTGGTTGGGTGGCCTTGAAGCACCCTGTCCACTGCCCATTCATACAGAAAACTGAGGCCCGACCAGGAACCTGGCTCTCTCTTAGTGTCGCTCCCTACAAATCAAAAAGCATTTACTAAGTACTTCTCTGGTTTTTTTTGTCTCTCTTCAATCCTTTTTCTGTTTTGGGCCGTACTGGCCTGGCGTTCCTGGACCACTTGCGGTAAATGGTATACCAAAGAAAGCTAAAACTGACCACACTGTCTGAAAACCAGGATTTTAGAACCACCAAGGCTCAATTTTTTAAATGAACTCTACAGTTATTATTTCTACAAGCAGACTTTCAAGGTAATTATTCTGTAATAGCAAACCTGTCAAACAAAATAACCCTCAGATTGTACATCTGTGAATATATGAACATAATTAGCCATGGGAAAAAGGTGCACCCAGTCTCCCGTTTTTAGCCTTAAATTTAAGTGTATTTTTGATCTTTTGAGAGCTGTTAGAAGGGACAAAGTGTTATTATTCCTTCCCAACTCCACATTTGCCACCTTTGACTCTGTTAGAGATCCTGGACCTTGATGCAGTTGATCCACTGTCTGAAACAAGCTCCCTGCCTTCTCGCTGTAAACGAACTTTCTTCTAATCTCTCACCAACTGTGCCCGAGGATGGCCGTATTAACGACACCCACTCTCACTGACATCAGCGAGAGACAGAAGAGAAAACTGGTTAAACTGAACATTTGGCTCACATATTACTTACAAATACTTTGACCTCATTATTTGAAACCATATTTAATATGAAGCTCCACCATTCTAACAAGCCATATGCCATATATTCCAGAAAATAAGGAAAAGGATAATAGATCCGCTTTGTTGTTCCTGCTCACAGAGGATGACTGGATCACTGGATTTCTCTTTGTAAGTCTTAATCTTACAAAATAGAGAGTCCTGATATGAATTATGAATTTGCAAACAATTTAGCTTTGCATTAGCAAACTAAAACAATGTATAACGAAGGCCATGCTGTTGGCTGGGGTAATTACTTCCAAATGAATATGGGAAAAGAAGCAAGGGCTGTTGTGTCCTGCGGGGGTTCCCCCCTGTAATTTCAGTATCTTTGAAACACATGTTCATTTAGTTCTTAAGCTGTGAGACATCCAGGCGTTTGACCCAATATGACAAACTCCTTTGTATTTCATCCAATTTTCTTTTGGTGTTTCATATTAAAAATGATTGCCGAGTGTCTCGCTGACAGTATCTCAGTCTCTCAGATTGCAAATGTGTCCTGACTGTGACAGATGAACACACTTGATTGCTTTCTGCCTCATTGAAACTGTCACATCGCCTTGTCGGCCCACCATCCCACCGGCATCGGGGCTAACTGCTTGTCCGTGGCCGATGTTCAGCTGTCAGACATTCATGTGGGCTGAATAATAACAGATATTAAACTTTTAACATGCTAAAAGTATCACATCACATAAATATATAGCACCTAGGAATGGATATAAAAGGTGTACATGAAACAAAATAAAGTGCCAACCTTCATGTGTCCGAGAATTTCTCTTAGGGTCCGGACCTCCTCATCATTACTTGGCGTGATCTTGAAGACCTGATCACTGTGAAGAGAAAAGCTTTTGTAAGCACTTTTTTAAAGTATCCTAAAGTTTTTTTTATGGCTCTGTAACAGGTCTTTGATCCATTTTTTTTTGTTTTGGAAAAAACACATCATTTAAAAAACATCTGGGCCATTGTGTCAGGTAATGAAACTGGCTTTTGTGCCAATAGAAGAGGACACTTCTTAAAGCAGCATAGATTGTAGATGGGGGGAAATGGGTGGGTCCTTTTTCAGTATAGATGACAAGGATCAGACCCCAGCCAAACAATCTGTCTGAGGTGTCATTAAAGGATTATATTTCATCGTTTCCAGCTCTGCAGGTTGCACCTGGAACGAGTCCCTGGCAGCCCTCATACAGTAGCAGCGGCAGCTGCTTCACATTTTCATACTGCAAATCAGTACATCTTGTAAATATGGACTGATGTCATGTATTTACCATTTAAGCATAGTATAATGATCTTTTGTTTCTAAATTAGAAGTAGCAATTAGTTTAATGCATTTGCCTACTTTTAAAAATATAGTTAAACCCTTTTTCCAGCTGTGTAATTTTAGATAAATCCACACAGATAAAACTACAGATAGATATTTAACAATGAGATTTATCTTACTAGAATTAATGGACTCAATGAGATTTAAAACAAAACCCGAGTGAACTTAAGAAACAAGAATACATTTGACTGCAAAAAAGTTAAAAATTACACCACCGAGACAGCAATCATTACACCCCCATACAATTCTTGACATGTTCACAGATAATGGAATAAAAAACTGTAACCCCGCGAACCCTGTGAGTGCTCCTAATCCAGTCTGCAAACCACGTTTTTATGCCTGGCAGCAAAACAAAGGCTCTCTTTTTCCTCACTGTGAATCTTACATCATGTTGCTATTAAATCTGCAGATCTCAGCGTCTTCACTTTACCTTACAGTTAACATGCCGGCAGTATTTTCATTACATTCTCTTTACGATAGGCTTTATTTTATCTGCAGAGAAACCTGTCTGTTTGCCTGGTTTTCACACTTTTCCACCTTCTCTTTGAGCATCTTCGTCTTTCACTTCTTTCAAAAGTCTTTTAATGGTTTGTCACACAGGAAGTTGGGCCCCCCCCTAAACAAAGGTGGCAGTAGGCCATTCTAAAGGTCTGAGCAACAAAGGCGTCTGGGTGTCCCACATGAGTGACTGCCCCATTTCACGCTGCTAAAAAAAAAAAGAAACCCAGCCTGTTTCCACGAAAAGAGCAATGACAGAAGACATACTGAAACACAGTTCCTGAAACATCAGAGTAACATGCGTTTAGAAGAAGGTTCACAGGACTTTGGTACAGTAATATAAGCATGGCGTAAACAAAGACAGCCTTTAGCATCCCAATGCTTTTTAGGCCAAATCATTCCTTCATGTTTTAATGATTCTCAAAGCTGACAGCCTGTTTTTGTTACAAAGCTGGACTGGCAAAGACATTTTGCTTTGTTTCTACCAGCTATGGGGCTAAAGCTGTCCTTAAGTTGTCAGTCTGTTGATTCTCACAGCAGAACCCTTTCTGGGATGGAAGCAATTTGTTTTTAAGACGCTCAGGCCCTTAAACCGAAAAGCTCTCAGTAGTATTTTATATTTAAACAAACTACTCTGAGCCTTCCTCCATTTGGAGAATCCAAATTTCAGTGTCTGATAATGCTCTGTTGATGAATTACATGATATTAAATGAAAAGTTTGGAAGAGGAGGCTTCCAGTTGTGATAACCTCCCTTTTCTATATAATACCAAAACATAAACCCTAGAGGAAATATCTCGTTGTCCAAGTGCCCCCCAAATTTTTAATCTGGGGTCAAACAGTGATATTAGTAATTTAGGCGATGGGGTGCTTTGCCTGCATTCAGTCACATGAACCTGCAGACAGACTGATAAACCAAGACCTTTGATTAAAAAAAACAAAAACACCTCATAGCATTAGTACTAGAAAAACATTGCGCTGGAAGCCAGTGCAGCTTCAAGAATCCCCACTGTCATCTGTGCTGTATTTTGAGTAATCTGGACACAACAGACACGGTCTTATACAAATGCCATCAGTCAACAAGAACACTCTGGGAAAAATTTAGAGCAAACTTAAACATGGTATTATGTCTCAAACGGGAAACATGGATTGTGGAGATGGCGAGCACAAAGGCTGTCTTTGTTCAGTCTCTCATAAGATAAATGGTAGTGTCTGCAGACGACTTGTCAAAGTGCGCCTTTCCTTCACTCTAAACACTTCTGTCTCCCTCTCAGTGTTTACGTGAATGGGAATCCCAGTAGCCTCAGAAATGAATGGGGGGGCATTTCACTCACCCTGCGTAGCGGTTGTTGTAGAGATAGCCGAGGACGGGACACAGCACGTTATTGCAGATTATCACCCAAGTCAGTAAAACCGATGCGCGAAATGCTCCCATGTGGTCCGGTGACATTTCTGATCAAAGACGGAGACACTCTGAAGGATGCAAATAAACTAAAACAAAAATGGAAACTTGATGATTCTCGGTTCAGCCCACCACCATCAGCAACAGCAGCAGCAGTTTGGCAAAGTCGCGTATTGGCGTGCACTCTCGTTCAGTTCTTCCACTGACGAAAAAGGTGCAAAAAGTCAGTCCACTGAAGCTCTGGAGGGAATTGCAGGGTAGCAGCTCTTTTTAAAATGAGGAGGACCTGAATCGCGTGGCTCCGGTGTGGGCGAAGCCGGTAACTGGATCCCTCTCCGGTGCGTAATGTGCTCTGAGAGGATAATGAGCTTTAATGCCAGCCGTTAACCCGCGTCCGCCTCAGGTTATTTTTTTAAGGAGATTTATATATGTTTTAATTTTTAAGTGATGCATAAAGTTCTGATTGAATTCACCTCTAAACTTTAAGAGAAATTTTCTTCCAGTGTGTTCAGCTCAGGTGCTTTTTTGGTGCCGATTAAACATCCTACATCCGCATACAAACAATACACATGCTCTTCTCACAAGTAATTTTCATCAGCGCTCTGATCTTTTTTATACTATTAATTGTATCCCCTGTAGTGAGAATCCTGTTACAGTACCACAGTGTGCACCTTTAGGTGGAGCTTGGTATGAAAAAGAGGAGTCTGAGCCAGGAGAAGAACAAGAAAATGCTGAATCCGGAAAACAACATGAGAGGACTCTCATTCAGACCCGAGGAACCTTCTGAGATCCTAAACCTTCTGCTTTCCTGTTTACTTACATCTCTGTACTCTGAGGCCAGTGTCATAATAACCAGCTAGCATTTCTGTCAGTGCCTTGGCCTGACTCCACCATGGAGGAATTCCTCTGATGACTCTCCTTGTTCTAGGCTTTTTTCGTGCCTCCCTTTGATCCACTACCTATCACCCAGCACGGTGATTAAATGTCTAAGTCAACCGCCAGCCTTTTCCTTTTGTGATTGCATGGCAGCAGCACATTTTTCACATACTTTTTTTTCCAGTGTCAACAGCGCGCCACCTGTTCTACACCAATTACTCTACAACAGTCTCCATAACACACCCTTCTCCCCCCCCCCCCCCCCGACACACACACACACACACACACACACACACACACAGAGGAATAAAGTGCGCACTCACTTTAGGCAGTGAAGATATAAATGAATAACATGAAAACTAAGACCTTAAAATGGGATCGTTTTAGTTGTACCGTTCAGATAAAGGTATTTTCAGGAGTCAAGAGCTCAGATTTGGCTTGGTACAAACTCTAGGTTGATAATTACTGTTTTAAAGGCTCCTTGTTGTGCCTAAATTTATATAATAACATCAATATATACATTACTGTGCAGACGTCTTGAGCCACCGTGAATAGATGGATTTTAGTTCTGCCAATTTTTCTTTTGTCCAGTTTCCTCAAATTTTTAAGGAGACACTGCACACCATGCTGGGATATGCTGATTTTTTAAGCTAATAGCGCTTTGAGAGTCACCTTGTTGGCATATAAATAGTATTTTATGTCTGTCAAACTGTGTTAAACTTCTCAGTGATTCAACTAAAAAATGGGAACAAATTATGTGTTTTTGGAGACAGGCTGCTGGTAACAGAGTGCCGAATGATGTCATTTAAAATAGGTTCTTTGCTAAGTTGTGTCCTATGTGTAGACACAACACTGGTTTATCCCTTGAGTTAGGTGCCTTTTTATGCTTGAATGATTCAGAGGTTAGCTCTAAAGTGAAGAAAAAGCTTTCCTCTGAAAATGATCAGGTACAAGGACTGGACTGAAAAATGAGTAACAAAAAAAGACTTTCAGAAACCCCAACGAACTGCTGCTCAAGGTCACTTTAAAACATTACAAAGAGCCTGGATGCTTGGAGAGAGAAAAAATAGGGGTGCCTCAAGACAATTGCACAAAGCTGTTAACTTTGTATCCTGCCACGATCACTCAAAAATCAGTCCTAGGATACTCATTATAAAGGTGTTGACTTTAGCTATTATTGAGATAGTGCCTGTTTTTGTCCACAGACTCATGCACATCCATTCTGAAACCTCTACCATGTAGGACTTTGTTGACTTTTGCCTATTCTATTCTATTCTATTCTATTCTATTCTATTCTATTCTATGATTTTGTACTAACAACATGTTTCAGAAGCAAAAAACAGAAAATGACACGTTGCTCTGCAGCTGCAACATATTTTCAATCAAGATGGAGCTTGACCTTCTTTTTAACAGCTGAGGTTTTTGCCTTTACTCCATGTGAGGAGCACTTGGTCAGAATATCCATGCCGTGTAAAGATCCTGCTCTTCACTGGAAGATTTCCTTGCAAGATGTTTGTCTGACAGGGCTACTTTTTTCATTTTCATTTTCTTAAAGAAATAACATAAAATCCATGAAAGTGCCTGAGCACCATGACAGCTGCACACAGGAGTATTATTCATAAAACGCTTGCTTTGCCTTCCACGTATATCATGTTCAGGGATTTGTAGGCACAGTGAAAACACTGGTGTGTAAAGGCAGTTACACTGGCTGGTCATTTAAGCGTGACATGTTTGGTACAGAGGGCACTGCCAACACTCAATTTGGTGTTATTTTTAATACTCAGGAACACAGACCTGGGTGTGTAGCAGTCCTTTACGCTGTGGTCTGACTGAAGGTGGAGGCTCAAGCTCCTTTTTCAGAGCCATGAGTCTACAGCTGTACAATCTTAGCATGGCATCCAGGGCCAGTAAATCTCCATTTTCATCCCTGAGTCCCGAAACTGTGCTGAGGGGCGTGAAAGAACCCTTTGATAGGCGTGCGGTCTGCCGGGTTGGTGGCGCTGAGTGGGGGTCTGGTGAAACCACGGGGCCTCTGCAGGATCTGAAAGGTGGTAGCTGACCCCGAGCAGAGCTGTGAGTGCACATCTCTGACCATTTGACCCCAAAGGGAGAAATGAAAGAGAGAGGTTAGCAGGGGTTGAAGATGATGCAGACACTGAGAGGCAGCACAAAGTGGGGCATTTAACAGCCAGAAAAATTTGTCACTTACATAATGAAAGAAGAATTTACCACAAAAACATCATCTCAGTGACGACGACTTGCTTTTAATTAATGATCCCATTCTACAGATCAAAAAGCAAGAACATCATCCATCATGATGAGAAAAATGCATTGATGAAGCGTGCACTAATCTTTGCTCAGACATCTGCAGCTCACAGATCTCCATCTGTTTGATTACAAAGCACAAAGACTCGCTCACAGTAATAGAAATCAGTGTGCGTTACAGGAGACCTTGGCAGAAGAGTGTAGTGGTTAGAGAATATGAGATGAGTCAATAAAGTGGAAGAGGATTTCTGCAGAGTGCTGCTTGTTGGTACAGCCGTCAAGTCTGCTTACATTACACAGCATGGAAATGGAAAGGCTGTCAAGAGCGTTACGAATTACCTTTCTGTGTTTTTTGCTCAGCGTATCTTGTTTCTCCATTTTGTTTTGTTTTGTTTTTCGGCTTTCCTGCACTGTTTCGTGCTGGCAAGCAACACGAGTTTCCTCAAAAGTTTGTGTTCAGATTTATTTAGGTCTGCCTTCTTTATAAATAATGTGGGGGAAAGGCAGATTGATGGTGTCTTGGGAAATGTGATTAAAACACACGAACATACACACACACATCAGACATCAGACAGTGACTTACATTTATTACAAAGACTGGGGGATTGAACTTGCTTAATATTAAAGGTGTAATTCAGAGTCAGTGAAAAACCTTAAACTGTGTTTCACACCAGATTCTAGACAAATACAGAAATAATCCAATTTATGAATGGAAGCTCAGAAACTATTCTCGGTGATTTAGCACTTTATATAAGGAACAACAGAATTTATAGAGTGAGAAGGTATTCCTTCATGGTGTTTGATTGTAATCTAAATCTTAGATCCTGCTACTTCCTTTGTTATTCTATGAAACATACTGCTCTATATGTCTGATGGAAACTGACCATTTTTTATCTCGGCATCTTATTACTACATATTGCTGGATTTTTATTAATAGCTGCGGGGACTTTGGTGATAACGCTCAGAAAATATGACTTTTTTCAGTTCAGCCACCTTGCTGGGTGAAACATGAACTGAAGAACTTTAACAGACAAGTAGGCTTGTGTTAACAACACGCTAAGACTTTATTATACTTATCTTTATCTTTTGTTGCATTAAAAATTTGTGCAAATCAATTGCAACGCAGCGATTGTGACTCACTACAACCGGAATTTGAGTATTTTGTGACATGAATTTATATTCTCAAACATGTAGCTCACACATTCTTTTATTTCTCTTTGTAAATGTTTAGTTTTCCTTTTCTAAACTGTTAATCTTACAGTTATGTCAAACAGAAAGTTTTCACAGGACTTTTTCCACTAAGCTTTGCTGCTTTCAGAGAAATTAAGAGGCTGAGTAGAATCCAGGTGCTGCTAATCTAATGCACTTGATTAACTGGTCACCAGTTAATGCAGAGGTTTTGGCAGTTTGGATTCAGCAGCATTCAGGTGTCTTCTCAGGAGTGGATGTCACAGCAAATTCACCCCGAGGTCAGACTGTATAATGCTCGAAAAAGTGTTAAAAACAAACAAAGAAAGAAACAAAAAACCCTGAAGAGCTACATGTCGGATTGAACGGGCCATAGTTAGCATGTTAAATGTTAAAGTTCACCACAGTACAAACAGAGGGAACAAGCGTGGCTTGTTTGGAAGGTTTTCCAGGAGAAAGTCTCCTTTCTCTAAAAAGAACATGACAGCACAGCTTAGGTTTGCAAAGTGGGATCTGATGAGACCACAAGACCACAAGAAGAATGTCCTCTCAACAGACGAGACCAAAGTGAAAATGGTTAATGCACAGCACCACATTTGGCAGAAACCAAACACAGCACATCAGCAAAAACACCTCATACCAGCTATCAAGCAGGGTGGTGGAGGGGTGATGATTTGGGTTCGTTTTACAGCCACAGGACCTGGGCACTATGGAGTCACTGAGTCGCACACAAACTCCTCTGTGTGCCACTTTCATGATTCAAATGTCAAGCCATCTGTCTGACAGCTAAATTATGCTTGAAATTGGGTCATACGGCAGAACGATGATCCAAAGCACAGCAGCAAATCGACAACAGAAGAATCAAGTTGTTGGAATGACGCAGTCAAAGTCCAGACCTTAACCCGACTGATATCCTGTGGAAGGACAGCAACAGACCTACGCATAAACAAATGCATGTAAACCTCAATGAACTGAAGCAGTGTTGTAAAGACAAATTCCTCCATAACGATGTGAGAGCCCGAAAGTCATCCAGAAAACAGTTACTTCAAGCTATCGCTGCAAGAAGTGGTACTACAAGCTATTAAATCATGAAGTGCACTGTTTCTGCTTTTGTTTTGTTCTGCTTTTTTGATACAGAAATAATATGAACGCACTGAGATTCATCTGAGGTTGTTGTTGGTAAGGACCAGATGATTTTCTAAAATGAAATAGGGTGTGCTTTCTTTTTATCTGGACCATATAGCTGCAAAGCCTTTCAAACAGGACTGCAGAGAGTCCTGTGGATGCGTCCTTTTTCACATGGCTGCATAAGTGCATTAAAATTCTCCCAGAAAAAAAGATTTTATTTGATTAGAAAATGCTGCATCTAGATGCGCACACACCTACAGCCCGGTCTCAAACCAGTGTTTTAAAATCCGATTTAAAAATTCAGCCAGCCTTGACTTTAATTATCTTCTCTGTCTCTTTGTGTTTTCCATCATATGAGCAGAAAGGGAAAGTGACACCACTGCAGAGGACATGTAAGCGTTGGTTTTGGCTGCCACGAAAGGGAACTAGAAGGAAATGGGTAGAAATAAAGGTTAATATCAGTCAATTAACAGTATTATCAACACTCGTGCTCAGTGTTAGATGAAAATATTCAGAGCAAAAGCAGCCCTCGTATCAGTCTGACCCTCCTTTTCCAATAGAAAGAACAGAACACTTCCTGGCAGCACTCAGCAAGGCACCGGCAGCTCTGGATAACAAATAATAGAAGGTAATTCCACAGACTAAAGCCATGGGTAATAAAATCAGATGGTCTGGAAATGTACCTATACTGAAAGGGCCCATATAACACTATAATTAAGTTGGTCTGTTACTAGTGGTTTTTGGCTTTTTTCAGACTAAGAACTGAACCGAGCACATTCAGTGTCAGTCTGGCACCAATGCCCACTCTGAATTTCAAGGACTTTGCCAATAAATACACCCGTTATTATGAGCCATGATCTAAATCTGTGTAATGGTAAAAGTCTTTAGATTATTATCAGGATCATTATTCATTTAAAAAACAAAACACAACACAACACTGCTCTCTGGTGACAACAAGAAAACAGTGCAGGATATCCTTTCTTTATCTGGAAACACACTGAATGCATGCAGTACCGCATTTGAGCACCAGAGGAGAGTAAATACCAAGATTTAAGCTTCATGTCCTCGACTCACCTCACAAAACTAACACTAACCCGTAATTGAGACGTAAAACAGCTCGATAAAGGAAGACTCCCTCTGGCCCTGACAAATTAAGGGAATTTTCATCAGTTAAATTCCTTTTCTCTTGCAGTGATTGTGTGCCACTAAACTTCACAGACTACTCTTCAGGTTAGGTTTGCAGATGAATGAAAAAAAAAAGATATGGAAGAAAGGTTATAAATAGACCACAGAAGGGAGCTAAGTGAATCCTTACTTGTTGAGATGTTAATCCCTAAATCATTATTGTAGGTTGCAAATGGCTCCTCTAAAATCCTCTCAAAAGACCTTGAAGCTGGTGCAGCGAAGCCGGGTTTAGTGTTGATCGTGTTCATATTTGCCCAGGCACAAAATGACTCTGACTGTGTCTAATTTAATATAAAGACACTTAACCAGCTTCTCAAGAGGCCTTTTTTCAGTGAATTTAGTGTTAGCAGCGAACAGGGAGGTGGGGGGTGACACATCTTACCTGCCTGTAGGAGGAAGTTCTGACCTAATTATAAAGAGTCTGATTAATTAAATATGATTATGCATCTTTCTAGGTCCATGTTTTTAACTTGAGTGTAATGTAACAGGATGAGCTTTAATCAAGAGGAAATTCTTCATTCAAATATTAACAAACATCTGACAGGAGCACGTTGATGCTGTTGTTTCTTGGATAACATTCTAGTTTGCTTTTGCCCGTATAAAACATGTATTGTGTGCACATGCACATGCACATGTATTTAGGGAGTTGAATGGTTCGCAAGGCGTAACAACCTGACTACAACCGCAATTGTTGATTGTGCTCCAGATGAAACGATGTTTTGGAGAGAAGAGCTTCGTGTGGTGTTTGGGACGCCTGTAATTTAAGTGTTTGTGGACTGCCTCCTTGAGAATTCCAGAGACAGACGATAATACATTTCCTGTCAGCCTCTCTTGCCACCTGTGCCTCACTTTCACTGAAACTAAGTGTTTCTTTCAATTTGTGCTCAAGAAAGCCCCGTGAGAATGAAAGCAAAGGGGAAGTTTGTCTTTCTCTGTAGACTCACATCTTTTTTTATTGTTGTTATTATTGGTGTTGTTTTTTGTTTGTTTCCTCACCTTCTTAATATTTTATCATTGCCTGCAGTTTTGTATCTTAGTGTGCCCAAATTTCAGGAGTGAATTAATGCATCATATTTCATTCTCTGTCACAAACATCCACAGAGACTCCGAGGCCTTCACTATAGCCTCTTTTAGTCTGCAGTGTAATGCTGCTCAGTCGCCCTGAGATCAGGTGACTGACTGGCCAGTAACCCTGAAAAGGTCTCTGGTTTTTGATTGGTTCGTCCGGTAGTCTGTTGTCCTGCTAAATCATGAGTTGTTATTCAATACGTTTTGATATATTTGGCTAAATCCAAGCCCAGTAAATGCTCCTGCCTGTCTCTGGATTCATCTGGGTGCTTCTGTCAGCCAAAGTTCCTGCCCTCTGGTCAGCCATACATGCCCGTCCTCTAAAATATCCATACACATGTTTGATAGACAGTTTATATGGTGTGTTTTAAGTGATGAGCTACTCCTCTAATAAGTGAAATTTACTGTTGTTTTTTTATATTTTGGCAGATAAATTCTAAATATCTTCTTCACTTGTACAGCTCACTCATAAACCCTCAAAGTAAAAGACACCTTTTATCCATTAATCCATATCAGAGCCATATTTGTGCACGCAATAATGTTTAAAAGAATATGAAACAAAGCTCAAGATTCTCAGTCACAGCTGGAGCATCACTGAGAAACTGACCGGACACAGGCACATATCAGAGCCCGCTGGTTGCCCTACATGTCAGCTGGCAAGAATTAGACAAGTCTGTGTAAAGAGGTTAAGAGCCGAGGGAGATTTCAGACGGTGTAAACCATTTATCTTAAACTGAATGTGCTCAGACAGAAAGCTTAAAGAATAATAAATGTGCAAATACATTAAAACACATGGTGTGTGCAGGGCTATCGTGTCCCATGTAGCTGCTCTTTACAGCTCTGTCCTTTCTGTCACCAAAAGCTAACACTGATTTAAAGAACCGATGGTGTACGCAGGCTGTGCAATACGTTTTCTATTAGCTCACAGATAGTAGTGATGAGCTCATTTAAAACTTAATGATACAAGTCAAAGGGTTATGACTGAAATTCATTATGCCATTAAACAACTACTGAGCTGTATCACAAGTAGAAAAATGAAAATAATTTAAATAATAATATATGATTATATATTGCATGGTTACATTCTGAAGTGACCACTGATTTGCAGCAGTATCAGAGGGGGTGCATGAAGTTGCAGAGGGGTTTCAAACTATTTTTCACTCAGTAAATTTCGCTGGAATAAAAGTGTGTTCCTTCACCTTTTATATAAATACACTATTATGCAGATTTCTCGTAGATTGCACTTTAGTAGCTTAGATTCATGATCTCATATATCTGAAGTGTATTTGATTATATGCTTCAAGGATTGTCAAGTTACCTGGAGATGGCTTCAAAATACTAAGCGTTCCTTCAAATTAAAAGCACGAAAAGAGTCACACTAAGCACAGTGAGTATCCTTTCCGCAGTTCTGGCTGGCAGTTAGATCAACTTTAGAGCATCTTCATGACCGTGAGGTCATTTTTATCTGCTCTGGCGTTTAGCTGCCTCTTAACGCCCGTGGTTTTATTTTGAAACCAGCACCAAGAGGACAAGTGTTGCTGGTGCCTTTACACTGGTCCTCCGTGTAAAAAGCTGCTGGGAGGCTGGATTAGGATGAAGATTTAAGGAGTCACATGGACTCGGTGCACTAAGTGGTGTCCAGTTGTACAACGGTCAGTCACACAATTTGTTGGAAGCTGCTTTTCAGAAACCTTTTATTTTATTAAAAGTTTTTATTTTAACTTTTTTTTTCTTCTTACACTGCGTTTCGCTCTTTTCCCTACATTTTGTGGATTTAAGAGCACAGGCACCGGTTGCTCCTTGACTTTTTTTGTTTTTGACCATGCTGCAAACTTTACACTTCTGCCATTAAAACTCGCCGTGTGATGTGAAGCTGTGAACTCCTGAAGGAAATAACTTCATATATACTCACAATGACTGAGGAAGGCAGAAGTGAGCACAGAGCTGAAAGCGGGAAGGACCTGGAGAAACAGCTGCGGTTGCGAGTGTGCGTCCTAAACGAACTTTTAAAGACTGAGCGGGACTATGTCGGGACGCTCGAGTTTCTCTCGGTGAGTGATGAGAACGGTTTTAAACAGAGAACCCTCAGAGTGCATACTTTAACGGGGAAAAACAAAACAAGCCTCGCAATAAACACAAACCAGCAAGCCTGTTTAGTATGCACGGTGCATCAGCCTGCAGGGCAAGAAGTGTTGCGCGTTCTCCTGTACAAACCCTGCATGCTGCTGCGCTGTCAGCATAACATGAGCCATAAAGTTGTCTGTAATACTGTGTGACGCCATCCTACTGATGGAGACATTTACCTTTGAAAATGCAAGTGTGAAATTGGAAGAGCAGTCACAAAGAGGCATGGCACAGCTTTAGTTCCTGCACAGCCACTGTGATGTTTAATCCTTTTCGGAGTCTGCTCATGGGCTCCTCTAAGCTCACAGTGGTTAGTCTGGCCCTCATAAACCATTAGGATGAATGGCAGGTCAACCAAGACAAAGAAATAAATGTTTCCAGGACTGTTAGGTACATCATTCCATGTTGTGTACAGCTTTACCTTAAAGCTTATTTGCCATCTTCAGAGTCACTGAAGTGCAATTCATTTAGGAAACTTGTTTAAATGGCATCTGTATCTCTACTCAGTGTGTATTTTCTTCATTTTTTTTAATTTTGTGCCCTCTACAGCATCTGTTCAGTCCAGTAATTACCCAATTTGCCACACACTTCATAAGAAGTACAGAGGAGGGCATTTTAGTCACCGGCTTTGCCAGCTTCTTATTAAATCCAGCAGGAGTGAGTTCTGCCAAAGATAGCACAGGTGGACTCAAATGCAAACCGCTGGAGTTAGCACTCAGCTGGCAGCACAACTCCAGGTTTGCACTAAAGCATAACACTTTTGGTTTCTGCACGGCAGAGTCATGGCTGTCAACTTAATGGCATTACATGAAGTGACGCCTGACTTCAAAGACAGGAGGATGTGGCGATTTTGCTGAAACCAAAAAGCTGTGAAAAGTCGTCATTGTGCACTGCTGCTTATCGAGTGCTTTAATGTGCCCAAGTGGCCGTGTAGGACGTTAATCCTGGCGGTGAACACTTTAATGCAATGCCCTGTGCCCTTTTGCCTTTCACCATATTTTTGCATTCCCAGCTTGGTGGGAAATTTGCTGTGAAGAAAGGTTGAGGGGGCACTTTGTGGTCTGCAGTTTCCCAGACCACATGTATGAATGTGTACATCCCGACCCCTCCATCACCACCGCCGCCACCGCCCAGATGTTTCCAATGGAGGACAGAGGAGCCAGAGAGGAGATGGAGCCTTTCTTAGAAGTGGCACATCAGTGGAGAAATTGAGGAGGTGATTACATGAGGGGAATGTGTCCTCAGTCCTGGAGATGGGGGGTTGGGGAATGTAGCCTCCCCCTTCCCCTTCTTTATCTCCCCTGTAGTGCTGGAACTGGGATTGATTTCACAGGTGACTGATCCCTACAAGGGCTTTCTGTTCTGGCTGGGAATGCCATGCTGGAAGCATCAGACTGGAGTCTTAATAGTGAGTTAAGTTGGTTTAGTGGAGTGATAATGATTAAAAAGATAGGAGGAGAATAAGAAGAAGACAAAGATCCACTCTTATCAGCGGTTTTATCTTCTGGGAGATCCTGGAGGGCATCGTCAGAAACGCTCAGGATGATCAAAGACAGCCCTCCCGTGGAGAAAGGGTCACATTGAAGACTTTCATCTGATCACACAAACACATACTTGTCTTTTTCTTACTCCACTGCCAAGAGTCTAAGTGTCTCGAGGTCAGGTTGGAGGTGCCCAGTTTGTGCGGCATCGGAGGCCTTGAAGATGTGTATGCACGGTATCGCTAAAGGGTTGAGAGGGAAAAGGGTACAGCGGATCACAGGGCAGATGTTGGCAGGAGGGCGAAGGGTAGAGGGGGGTGGTCTCTGTGAGTAACTGGGCTTGGTGCCTTCTCTTGTAAAGCATATTTCCTGGAGGAGGAATTCCTCTGAGGTTAGGAAATGCTGGAGAACAATGAGGCTCCGGTCGGTAGGCAAAGTTGAACTGAAGAGCAAAGATTGTTGCTGCCGATCTGTGGGACCTAAACACAATGCACCTCGCACATACTTCACTTTTAAGGTAGTGGAAAACAGCATGGAGAACAAGGATGATTAGAGCAGTTTGTCCCAGGATAGTATGCGCCTATTGTGTGGATCTACCCGACGTCTTGTGGGAAAATATGTAGATTATATCTTAAAGCTACTGGGAAAGTTTAAATTGGGCATTGTCCTGAATTAAAACACCACCTTTTCCTCCTAATGTACTAAACGTCCCCAGTATTCCGACAGTGAGAGGAAGGCTTCAGGGAAGCTGTCCGTAATATGTCTTTCCTATCTTATATAATGAACGATTATAGCAAGAGATAGTGGGTGGTGGTGGACAGTGGTGTTTATCTTGGACAGCTACGAGCCAATAAAATGATAGTCATTCTTAGAAAAGCCTCAATGGGAGGAACAAATCAAGGCATAATGTAAACAGCGACTCTAATGAGGTCTTTGCTTGTCTGCAGTTTTTTAGCCACACTGTCAAACAAAATACTGCCAATGTTTGCCATTGATGGAGAGACACTGAAAGCCATTTGCTTGCATGATAAGCACTTAAGAGAAGAAGCATGCAAGAAGCTACAATAGGGGAAACCTTTCATGTCCCAATTCTGGAGGGAGATCACAAGTTAACTTAATATATTCCAAAGAGCTTTGCAGTGCATTAAGTGGTCCCTTAGCTGCTGCCTTCCTTACCCAACAAAGGCCTGAGTAATATGAGTGTAATGTTTAAAACATTTTTAATCCTTTGACTAACTTGAAATTGAATAGATGTGGTTTTTAGACCTTGCAATGCTGTAGAATTCGTACCTTTGCCTTTATCTTAGATACTGTTGATCAGCAAGGGAAGAAATTCAAGAAAAACCTCATTGCATGCGCGTGCACAGGCAACATACAGGTTATTCTTGTGCTCTCTGGACTGGAGGTGCAGCAGTTGTTGGTCCGCACTTTAAATCACTTGTGTCTTCCATGTGAATACGCCTGCAGGAAGTTAGAAATGAATCCTAATGGAAAATGCTGTTAGCTCCTAGAAAACCCAGGTATTCAAGTAAACTCTGTCTGTGTATTTGTATTTGAAGGCTCCACTGCGGTCCCTCTGGGTTTGGATTTATTTACATGGCTGGGATAGTTGCTCTGGCATGTGCCGCTGGGCCAGGAATTTTTTTTCCCTTTCTTTTTTCCTGCAACATATAACCGGCCGAATGAGGAGGCGGTTCGTCGCCTCTCAGCAGATGACCCCCGAAGGTCACAGCCTCCTGTTCCCATCCCTTTCCTGTCTGATAATCCGTGGATGTCATTTGAGAATTCAGCTCTCTCTTGTGCATGATGGAAACAGGAAGAGAAGATTCTGTTGATCTGATCAGTGCATCCTGATCAGATGAGAAAGCAAACTTGTAAACAGTGAAAGCGCAATCTTGTGCGTGTATACGTGTGCGTTTGAGAGTTCAGTGCTGCCATGTTTAAGAATTAAAATGCCATGTATATTTTGCTCTAATGGAAGTCTGCAGGTAAATTAAGCAGTTCCTTTTATTTATTTATGTATTTGTTGTTAAATAATAGATGAAGTGAGATGTATTATTTATTGAATACATACTAGGGATGAACGTTTTATTGACATTAAAAAGCGAATTACTGCATGTGGTAGGGATCAGAAGCCAGAAATGTTAAAAGCTGTTGTCTTGCTGGAGACGCTGGATCAAAGAGTGCAAAAGCAAAGTTGTGTATGAAACGTAACACAAGACGGGGCATTTTCAGCATGATGCTGGTAGACTGGGATTGTATTGTTATGAGACTGGGGCTGGGTTTTTCACGCAGAGAGCCTACCAATAGCCATTTACTGTTGCTTACATCAGTTTGTCTCTATAATAGGCTGCAGTGTGTGATAAGCGATTCCACAGAGAGGCAGTCTGCTGTATCTCCCCCGACTGCTCCCCTCTTTATTCCTTAATTACTTCCTTTTTTTTCTTCTCCAGAGCGGATGATAGCCTCATAATGTTATGGCTTCCACACCTGCCTCTTATACACTCTGCCCTTTCATATGTCACAAACCCCTGTTATTCCTTTTTTTCAACGTTGCTCCCAGAGCAGGTGGTGGCTGCACATGTTCCACCCGTGGATAGCCTTTAAAGAAGAGTATTTTTTTTTCCACTTATGGATCGCTGTTTGGCTAGAGCCACGTTTCCTCGCCACCGAGCAGAATTTTAAACTTCAGACTTTCTTCATTTAGCTATGATCCAGGTTTGCAGACACACACGCGTATGCTTGTGAGAGGCTAACTAGAAGACAGAAGTGAAGCGAGGGAGAGGTGAGACGTGGTTCTCCTTGACTCTTTTTAATTGGATTTGGTCAGGCTGTCCTCTCCAAGAATACAGGCAGCTTCTCTCTTGTGTCCCCCTTGTGAGGCCCCCAAACTGATGGAGCGGCTCACTTGCATTTTAATTGCAACGCTGCTGGCACTACACAAGCGGCCTACATTTTATGCTGTGTTTGCAAGGATGTACCTCTCACATTACTGAACAATTTCATAGGTTCTCTTCCTGAATTTAAGTGATTCTCTCTCTGATTGGCTGTAAACTACTCCAAGCTGGCACTTTTTGTGCCTTTTGTAATTTTGTTTTTACAATATATGGTATAAACAATATATTCATTATAATATATTATGTTAAGCAGCATATCTTAAATCTAAATCTGCCTTTTAGCCAGCCAAGATTAGCTTGGAGAGACAAGAGCCTCGAGTCCTAGATCAATTAAAACACTAAGGAAGGTTTGTCCTTCTCTTTACTGAGCAGTGCTGTGTTGAGTAGCATCAGTGTCTTTGGCAAGCATTTCATGCATTCACCTTTCCATCCTAGATTTAGCAAATCGTTCGATAAGTCTCTTTGTAGTTGTGATCTTCCCTTCTCTCTGTCATCAGTCCACCAAACAGTTTTGAGAGTTACATGGGGGGAATTGCATATGCCCAAGCCTTTTTTTCTGTGTTAAATTTGCACTGCTAATAGGAAATGCGAAAGTGACGCAATGGCTGCCCAATTGAATGCAATGTCACTGCTTGCTGTGGACTTATATTGTCTTGTAATCCTGTTTCAGTGTCTTCTTGTTCTCTTCTACTTTGCTTTGTAATGCGTAGTTGGAAGCTGAGGGGAAATATGCACTTCATAAAGCCTGGGTTCCAGTCTCAGCTCATTCTTGTGTATCTTGGTCTGTTTTTAAAGGCTAACCATAAAAGCTAATCCTTTACAGTTGTTTTATTGGATTTTTATTTTTATTTTTTTCTGTGTTTGACCAATCAATATATACTTACCAAAGTTTGGAAAGGGCACTCAGAGTTTCTCTTCTGCTGCAAAAAGACCCTAAATATTAGGATTTTTTTTTAGTGCAGATCCAAAAATGAAAAAGTTTCTGTGGTTCTCCAAAAGGACCTGGTGTAAAGTCCCACTAGCAGATTTTAACACAGCAGAAAGCACTTTTTGCTTTTTGTCTCAGGCCATTTTTCAAGCAGGATTTCCTTCCTTCTTGGACCTTCCCATCTTTACATTGTGCTGCATGTTTCCTGCTTAAACACACATACAATCCCCCCACCAATGCCTTCACTGGCCATGGAAAGCAGTGTTGTGCTACTGTACACGCGGCCACTTAGCAACCAGGAGGCTTAACTGCATAGGCGTCAGGGCTGCATAAACCTTTGTGCTGAATCCATAGAGTAGGCTTAGCTCAGAAGGCTGCGGCGGTGGCGGGGGGAGGGCAGAGGAGAAGGAAGGATGTGATTTGACCTGTGCCAGCTGCGTTGTCACATGGTGCCTGCATGCGACAAGTACAAAAGGGCGAGATTAAGGTAGACACAGTGCTGTGAACTTGCCCGTAGCATTACCATCCTTTTGGATAACACCCCTGGAAAAAATGAAAGCATGTTTCTAAACTAAACAAAATATTCATATGTTGCTCATTAGCCGGATTAAACGATTGCCATTTAAAAAAAAGAAGTAATTGCCAGCCATGTGTTTTCATGTCTTCAATTATCTCACAAACGCTATGGCTCTTTGCTGCTACACTCTCCAATCCGATTTTGTCTTTTTCTTTTTTGATGGAGTGTTTGCTGACTATGTCTAGACAAGCTTCCATATTTCCTCTGTGGTTCAAACTCACACTTTCCATGTCATTCATGTCTCTGTCCGTCCTGCACTTCAGGGCTCTGACTCTGTACACAACCAGAGTTAGCCAGACGTGACGGGAATTTCCACTTTAGCATCAATTATTTAATTAAGCAGTTGAATAAGATTTGCTGTAAGACAAGTGTCTCTCTGTTTCTAAATAAGTTCTGTTTGCAGACATCCTTTCTGTGGCTTTCTTTTTTTTTTTTTTTTTGAAGATATAAAATTGCTGGACTTTGTATGAAGGATGAATTAGCCCCAATATTAGACATGTTAATTTTACACTGTCCTTTTGTAGTCAAGGCTAGAGTCTTGGTATCTGTACTGTCTGTTGGCAAGAAAACTTTCACCACATTATGAACAATAATAATAAATAATGGAGTTCCTTCAGTGTGGTGCTTTCTGATCTGGTCATTAACAGTCCAAAAAGCAGCAATGATGAGCTGAACCCTGTCAGGAAGGAGATTTATTTGGGTGGGAATACACTCAGCAGTTGTGGTTGGGCAGAATGAGAGTTGGGGAGAAACTGGCAGGGTAGTTGTTTAGTTCTCCTTTGACAAAATGTCCAGTTCTGTCATGTGTGAGAGAGGCTGACGCTGCAGGTTTCATTTTTCCTGCTGCAGATGGTTTGGAAGGTTTGAATGGTAATCAAAATGAACAATCGGGCTGTGAGACAGTCATGCTTGGGAGCGCGCCACAGATTAGGAGGCTGACAATTCTGTTTAGTCATCTCGGAGATCAATACAGTGTGCTGTGTGTGCGCCTCTGCTGGGAATCGCCAGCAATCAGTGGGTGATGGTTTGCTTGACTGCACATAGAGATTGTAGCCCTGCTCTCTGGAAACGTACTCTCATCTACTGGAGGCAAGTCTCCCCACCTAATATCCAATTTCGCAATCTTCCTAACATGTTAAACTTGCTAACCACTTGGAGTACAACGATGGGTGAAATTAAACAGACCCACAACTTGTCAGGTATTAAGCTCTGCGGACATGACCGCAAGGATCATTTTATGCTCATGTGCTCATTTCGCTTCAGTGTCGATTGTGAAAGCAGCTCGCCGAGTCAGGCAGAGACATTGGACACAGACATATTCATTAGATAAATTGCTTCATTCCAGCTGTTTATGAATGTACTTGGTGCCAGGGTCAGTGAAAGGACAGCAATAACATCAAAGTGGAGAATTTTTCTAACTTTTACAGACAATTGGGAGTTCTTAGAGATGCCTCAAAGCACATTGCTTATTGGTCTAATATTTCTTTCACAAGCCAGAACTTTGTTCCGGGCTTTTTCAGGAAAGCTCCCTAACCCTAATAACTGGTTATGCCACCCTTGGCAGTCAGGCATTTGCAATAATTGGTGAAGAGTCTTTCACATTTCTTTTTCGAAATTTTGCCCCACTCTTTTTTGCATGATTGTTATAATTCAGCTACATTGGATGTTTTTGAGCATGAATGTCCTATTTTAAGGTCATGCCAGCTCAATCAGATTTAAGTCCGAACTTCGAGTAAGACTCTCCAAAACCTTCGTTTTACTTGTTTGAGCCATGCAAAGGAGGACTTTTTGGTGTGTTTTGTATCACTGTCCTGCTGCATAACCAAACTGTGCTTGAGCTTCAGGGCATGAATTGATGGCCATACATTCTCCTTCAGGATTTTTTTGATAGAGCGCAGACTTCATGATTCCGTTTCAGTTATGGCGAGTTATTCAGGTTCTAACACAGCAAAGCCGCCCCTGACCATCACACTACCTCCACCATGTTGGACTGATGATATGATGTTCTTTTTATGTGAAGCTGTGTTTTATGCCAAATTATCAGAAAACCAATGTTCCAAAAAGTTCAACTCTTGTCTCGTTACTCTACAGAAAACTCTAAAGTTCTTGGGAATCATCAAGATGTCTTTTTTGGCAAAAGTGAGATGAGCCTTTGAGTTCTTTTTCTTCTAGGGCCTCTCCCATGGACGCAATTTTTGCCCAGTCTCTTTCTTATTGTTGAATCATGAACTCTGACCTTATCTGAGACAAGTGAGGCCGGCATTTCTTCAGATCATGTTCTGGGTTCTTTTATGGCTTCCTGAATGAGGAGGCCATTAAAGATCACCAACTGTACTTTTGGAGTCATTTTGGTAGGCTGGCCACTGTTCAAAGTCTTCTGCATTTGTGGATAATGCCTCTCACCTTGGTCCACTGGAGTGCCAACGCCTTAGAAATTGCATCGTAACCCTTACCAGACTGATAGAGGTCAACAATGTTGTTTCTCAGGTATTTCTTTGTGTTAGATTGTGGTGTTTTTTTACTTTTCTATGAGGCTAATTACTTTTTCCTATAGGGCCAGGTGGGTTTAGACAACTTTTTTTGCCCATAAAAACTGAAATAATCATTTAAAAACTGCATTTTTTTATTTATTCGGTCTGTCTTTGGCTCATATTAAAACTTGCTTGATGTGAAACATTTATATGTGACAATAATGCAAAAAAAAAAAAAATCAGAAAGGGAGCAAATATTTCACACCACTGTATTTTATATGCTGTTGTGAGAATGTCAAATTTTACAGTATTTTAATTGTTTCTCAGTTCTTATACACACAGCTTCCCAAAATAACACATATTATACAGATAAAAGGACTTTTGTTTACCAGAAGATCATGTAAAATGAATTCTCACTGTGTACTCCGCTGTAAATTAAAACCAGAGGCTTTTATTGAGTTGTAAAGATGAGCTTTAATAGCTGCTTCCAAGTTGGAATTATTAACATTCCCTGTTGTATTTATAGCGTGTGTTTCCTGTATACATTCCCAGTGGAGGAGAAAAAGTCAGCTTGGGAAAGAGGACTAATGAGATGGGAAGCACAGGATGCCTCTAGGAGGTGTCATCAGAACCTGTTGAAGCCAGGAAGGGACCTGGCTTATTGCGGGAATTGCTACAAAGAGCCTTTTCTCTCTTTTCGGATGTCTCCCAGTGTGATCTCTGCACCAGAGACTGTTTGTCTCTAGTCAGTATTTGAAGGAAATTCAGTTTTTGCTTGCCAGGAATTTGGGGTGTGTGGATACGTGTGTTTGTGTGCGTCATAGACATGTGTGTAGGTGATTTACTCTGAATTTAGCCCTTAATACTGTTTTAATTCAAAAGCAGGTCTTCTGCACGGGAAAAATGGCAAAGGCAACATATACTCATATCCTCCCTACAGAGATATGTTAAAAAGGTCAAAGAGGCTCTCTCCTTCTTTTTTTCAATGCCTCTTCCTGCCTTTCCTTCCATCTTTGCCCTTCACTTCTCACCACTGCAGCACCTTCACACACTCAGGTGCTTTCAAAGCTTACCTAGGGGTGCTGAACAGCTCACGCCATTGTTACCGGCTGTCCTTTATTACTCTGCTTTACTTTTTAGACTACTGTGGTGGTAGACAGAAATATATATCCAATATATATACACAAGCACACACACTGTATTCTAAAACACAGTTATGTTAATGAGCAAAGCGTCACAGTCTAGTGATTCACTCCAGTGGACTTTTTCATGCTTATGTGTCTGTCTCCAGCTTTGAATGGCTTTTGTCTCATCTTTGTTATTTGCTGATGAGACACCCTAGATCACAGATTGTGATGGAATGATAACAAGTGCATAGAGATGTGCCTATAATTTATTTATTTTTTTTTGGGGGGGGGTGCACACAGGATGTTTATGTGTACGTTTGTTTATCAGTCACCACAACAAAGCAGATCAGCCAATTGTCCATGGACAAAGGGCCAGTTTCTCTAATAGGCTCATAGAAAGGCCTATTTGTTCTTCTGGAGTGCTGCAGAAGAAACACTGCCAATGAACTTCCATTGGACCTTTTTCAGTAGTGAGCAACAGATCCCACATTACAGCAAAAGCAGCGTAATGCTGTTAAGAGCACAAGTTGTGCTGACAGATGTGTTACTTCACATAATATTTTTACTCTGTTTATTAAAGCTGCGTCACCACTTTAATTTTAGGAAGAGCTTTGTGTTCTACAGTTGCACCAATTGATCCTCAAGGACTTAAAATGGTTGTTTTCCATTTGATACATCAAACACACCCTGTGTTCCTGCCCACTCTTTAAATGGCTCAAACTTGAATGGATTAACAGATGTTTGAGGCTAGCTTTGTACTCAATTCAAAGTCATTTTTGCACCATCGAAGCAGCTACATAGCTTTTTCAGCTTTTCTAATCAGAGCAGCTTGTTTGCATTGTCTCGCTCTTTTTTTGGTTATTTTTAAGCACTCTTTTTTTTTTTTTTTTTTTTTTTTTCTTTCTCCCCCTCTCTCTGTGGTTCCTACCCTGCCACCGCATTCTGCTGGGCATGCCGAACAACCATGCACTTCACATTCTTCGCAGCCTCTGACACGAGCATGTGCTCTGGCTCGGCACATACAGCGTTCATGTGCACATCCTTTATTTTGGAGCGCAAGAATGTCTGTCATTGTCCTCCTGTCATGTCATTGCTAGCTTACTTATTTGAGGAAGCAAGTGACCTCTGTTTTTGACAAACTCCTTTTCTTGATACATGTGTTTCATTGACAAAGAGATAAACATAAACAAGGGGAGGGGCTAGTTCCGCCGATTGTATCTTTCCAGTCTGGTGGAGAGGTGCCGCGGGGACAGCATTGCATAATATCCATTCACAAAATGTCCTGAACTACTTTGGTCCTCTGGCTAGCCTGTCTGTTGTTCTACTTTTGTATATGACACTGAAGTCCAGAGGACGCAGGGTGTAATCTGAGCTGCATGACTCCTGCAGATATTGAGCGAGCTGTCACTCATGTCTAAGTGTCTAGTCGGTAGTTCTTTTATTTGCTTAACCTGATTTCAGCTTCTTATTCCTAATCCTAGTGTCAGATTATTTAACTTCTCAAATAAGAGCAACACTGTATGCAAGAGCAAAGCAACGATTTACATTACCGTGCCTTTGCGGCCCACAGCATGTAGGCCTTTGCTGATTAATAGCATGTAGGGCCACATGCAGCGATTGCACCGAACTATTCATCACACCCATCTGCTCTGCAGAATAATGAAAACTTTAATGGGGTTTTAATGTGCTGTCCCCACCCTCAGCCATCAAAGTGACAATCCAGGTGATTATACCTGGGCCCGAGGGAACACAATTTCTAAGAGTTTTCTTGTTGGATGCTGCTGATGGAAATTCATGGATCGTAAAGATTGTACTGTATGTCCTAATAGCAACCTTTGCTTGAATATATTTCTATTGGTGCATTTCCATGTAGTACACTACTCTTAAACTGCGTAGTGCTTCCAACCACACATTTAATGCTGAATAATTATACACATGAGATGACAGCTTAACACAAATAAATACCAAACAATGCTACATCTGTTACATCAACGAGTAGAAAAAAACTGTGCCAGTATTAGCGATGGTATAAAAGATGGACCTAGCTGCCATGGCATCACCCGTTGGTTTCTCGAGTCCTGTTTAAAGTCTCAATATGAGTATTGTCATTATCATCATTGGCTGCAAAACTCTGTCTTGATTTTAAAACATAGGACCAAGATTAACACAGTAGACTTAATATTTTTTCAGTATCACCCAAAACGAGTGACTGAGCCCATAAACTAAGCAAGAAAGTGTTTATCAGTGGTCAAGACAAAAAGTGGTTTTCCCTTAGACTTCTATTGAAGTTTTACAGACATGTGACCACTAACCATGCGACATTAACTTCTCAGCTATTTTGGGGCGTTTGCCAATCATGGTGATTATCTAGGATCATGTGAATAAGGCCCCAGTCACATTGGCTTAGAGACCAGTTCATGGCCATCTTGCAACCATCAGGTATGAAGGAAAAATAAGTTTTCCACATCCAGTTGGGAATGGTTGCAGGGGGTTGATGGCAATCGCTGGGGAAAACTGATTGCTAAAACCTCAGTCTCACAGCCCTCCAGAACAATAACCAACCTACCCTTTGCTAAGTATACATAGTATACCATCCATGTACTCTGTAGTGCATTGCATGTATTCGATTTGAACACACTGTTGCACAAGTAAAAGTACATGCTAACATGTTATTTATTTTTTTAACCTCCTCTGATTTGGCACTGCATCAACAATCATGTCAGAAACAGAGTTTCACTCTCAGCCCTTGGGATTCTGTAACGCTAGAGGTGAAAATGAGTAGGAAGGGGGGTGATGGATCTATTCCTTTTTAAGTTGTCATTAAGCCACCAAGCACCACTTTTTCAGTGTGAGAACTATTGTTAACTAAATATAGCAGAATTTAACTGGATTCAAAGCATCAGGAGACTCAGATAAATCCTAGAAATACTTTTTGTCATTCACTTGCCTGATTGTTGACATCAGAACTCCCTGCAAAGGTAAACTTGTGCAGGTTCTATCTGCCACAGTAGCTACAGTATTTAGAAAGTCTTGCTATGAAGGGCACCTCTGAAGATATTTCTCTCCCACAGTTTGATGGTTTTGCAACTGATGTTGCAGCGGCTTTAATGTGCTGATAGGGAGGAACAGTCCCACTCCTGAAAAAAGCAACACTAACCTGACCATCATTCACTACGTCATTCACAGTTAGAACCTGTGATGCATGATGGCATAAAGCACATTATAAAACCAAATCATGTTCACATATTAATTCTCAAACTCTGAAAGTCTCCTGCTGATCTCAGCAAATGTAACAGACTTGTTTTTTTCCCCTATATGGAGATTTGCACATATGGCTAAAAGAGCAGACTGATTTTTTTTTTCTTTTTTAATTGATGACATTTTGTGGTTTTGAAATCTGACATTATTTCATACTTACATTGACAGCAGTAGTAAATACTCTAACATACTTGAGAGTATTGAAGGCCACTCTTTTCCTTCATTTTCATGAAAGAAGAAAAAAAAGTTGGTAAATGATTAAAAATTGAAATTACTCACTAAAATTCTGAGAAAGTATCTTTTAGAAATCTGGTAGTGATTGAAAAGAGTATTTAAACCACAAAGACCTTCCATAAAAGAAACACAACTTGTTGTTCAGTATTTTTATGCTTGTTTCTTTAAATCTGGTCTTAGAAGCCATGACATTGACCGTGAACGGCTCTCCTTGAGCTCTGCAGCCATTGAAGTCTGTTTGCGATTCAACAGTGGTCAGCGCCCAGACACAGTGGACTGCTGCAAGAAAACACATCCTACAAAAAAATTCATTTCACTTGTCACAAGGAAAGAATAGCAAATAAGGAGATTAGTGAGGTGTTTTTTTGTTGTTGTTTTTGTTTTAATGAACTCGCATTAAATTATACCTGAGGTTTAAAGAAAATGACCTTCAAAAAATTATTATAAAATCAATTTTCAATGCAGTTTGTTTCAAGCTACTAATTATTATCATATTGGCAAGAACTGTTAATAATATTACAACCAAAGCTTTAAGCCACAAAACAGATGCAGTGAAGAGACACTCCACTAACCAAATGAGACTGGATTTGAATGACATAAGTGCTCGATTTAGATACATGCTGTTAGGTGTTGCAATGGTCACCCTGGGTACTGTTACTGTGTCCATATATTCAGCCAGTCGAATTCCCATTCACTGTCCGTGGAGCTGTTCCAGAGCTAGTCTCTTTAACAACATCAACAAGGCACTTTTGGCAGTCGGTTCGGAAGAGATATGTTCGTTTCCACAAATCAAGCCCGAGCCATCCGCAATTCTAGGAATAACGTCCAGACTGATGGTTTTTTTTCTTTTCTTTCTTTTTTTTTTTAGCACAAGCCTTTCATGGTAACAAAACATTTCTTCATTTGACAAGTCATGCAGTTTATTATCTCCGTCCAATCCGATTTTGTCTCATGCTTTTTTTAATCTGATAAGCATCTCGAGGTGTCTCCTGACATTCTGCAGCAGAGCTCTTCTTAACTGCAGATATGCAGGATAATTAGCGAGTTGCAGATATAGAGATTATTTCTTGTCGAGTAGACCTTTCATTATTAGAAGTGATACTCCATAAAGGCTGTCTTTGGTGATAGGAAGCACTGTTTTGATGAAAATTGCTCAGCTGAGGTCATACACTATAAGCCCCGGCAGGCCTTTGCGAATGCCTGACGGATTTTGCTTAGTGTTTGTACATATTAGAATTGCTAATCAGATGCTAATGCTAGTGAGTGGCAGAGTTGCGAGGCAAGGCAGCTACAGAATGGTAATCAGCATGAAGTTGGCCTACAACAAAAAGGCTGATTATTTAGGCCCCACTCGTTTTCTTTTTCCCCCCGTTCCAACCACAAATCTAGATTCGTACATTTGCTTGTGCATTTCCTTTTGAAGTGCTGCTTGACGTCAGTACTGTGTGATTAAAAAGATTTCAGTAATTTTTTCACGTTGGCTTGTTTTCTTACAACGGTTAACAGAACATTGGCTTTGTAATTAGCTTGAAATGTAGATTTTACCACCAATCTAGCGCCACCCGCTTTCCATCTGTTCACAATTAATCAAGTGAAACTGTTCAATAAGCTTACTATAGTCACAGGCGCTCACTTAGATCTCAGTGGCAAGGAATAACTCTTGGCTTGTGTGCTCATTAAAGTAACCTGTTAACATGCTTTGTGGTTGTATTATGTTAGCTTGCTCAGGTCAGGCTGCCTGCTGTGTGGCTGCAGTGGGCGACAGATGGCATTATGGCCCTCGGTGGGGCAGTAAGCGGATGCCCATGGTTAGGGTTAACTGCAAAGACAGATGTAGGTTTTTGTTGCTTGAGGTGACTGCGCATCAGTGTGGAGTTTGATCACGTTGATGTTTACAGAACTGCTGTTGCTGCTTTCTGTCCAATGAATGGGCTGCTGAAATGTCAGCGTCAGTCTGTTGTATTGTACTTCAGTCTCTCTTGTCTGCCATGTCGCATTGGCTCGGACTGGTGTGACAGGCCATTGATTGAGTTATAATTCATCATATTGTCACGGTGGATGTGGTTTGAATAGATCTAGTTCAAAAAATAGTTTTTGCGTCAGCTTTCTTTCATCTTTGTAAATTTGCCTTCATGTTCATGAATCTTACCACAGTT
Source organism: Copadichromis virginalis (assembly GCF_057382275.1). Classification (NCBI taxonomy): domain Eukaryota; kingdom Metazoa; phylum Chordata; class Actinopteri; order Cichliformes; family Cichlidae; genus Copadichromis; species Copadichromis virginalis. Next base: position 25,748,305 of record NC_140626.1, read on the forward strand.
TAATCGGCGTAATAGTAGAGCCTGACTGATATAGGATTTTAATACTGATAGTGACATAGATCCTTTTTTCCCTTTGTAGTGTTTTACAAATCCGCCTAACAAGTGCTATCAGAGTCTTGAACAGCTGACCTATTTTAACAGTAATAATAATTTTAGCACATCAGGTCATCTCACATATCAAACCAGCATATTAAGCTCAGCTCTTTTGCACATAAATCTATTTAATACTTCAGTTTTATTTTTGCTTCCATTTATTTATTCACGCTATTTGTATTTTATCTGTTTGTACATATTAACCGGCTGTGTGGACAGCAGAGAAATGCTTTTTTCCTTTGCACACATGACAATAAACTCTTTGACTCTTGAATACAGTTTCATGATTTTTGTAACAATGACATTTCTTGAGTGCTGCTTAATTAACTCTTAAAGTTTTCAGCAAGAAAAAGTTTTGTTTTGGGGGAAAAAAAATTGCACTATTGACAGTAATTTCACATCTTCTTAATATTTTATAAAAGTTTCGATTTTTCAGCCTTGCTTCTGATTTCATCACAGCTTCCCGTAAGTCGTATACGAGCATCCATCAAAATGAAAACGATGCAGCAAATTGAAGGTGGATCGCTTTCTGCCAAACCCTATCCCAAGCACTGCACACATGCAGTAAACGTACAGATTCTCACCTGGTACCCACTGATGGATGTCTTCGTCTTTAAAAGCTCTCCCTTAGGCAGAGTTCAGAAAATGACTAATTTCTCCTTAGTCCCATTTTAGCACTACCTTTGAAGCACACCTTCTTAATTTGCCATTCTCAGAAAGTTCCCTGAAGCATTAAATGGGTTGTCGGGCGCTTATGCAGCAAAGCAGCCTGGGAACCAGTGTCCTCGGAGACTGAAGAAAGTTAAGAGCACTTTCCATCCATCTCAGTTCACACACTGTTGGCCTTTACAATTCACATCCAAAGCCACTTAACGCTGCCTTTGAAATACCACGAGCTGCAATTTTTTTTCCCTCCCCCCCATTTAGTGTAAAGATTGTATTTCGCCAATATCAGGTGTCCATTGTGAAGGTTACCAATTTACTGTGGCTGTGAAGAGTTGCAGCTGCACACAGAAAGCCTCAAATATTGTCTTCTATTCAGCCCGTTTAAGGTTCAAGAGATCAAATGCCAAAAAGCAATTTACTGTGGGACCGTTTCCACAGTGTTAACTTTTGTTTTCCTTTTCTGCTCTGCTTCAGGTGTTCCTGCATCGTCTCAATCAGTACGCAGCCACCAAAATCGAAAAGAATGTCACAGACGAAACGGTGAAGGTGAGAAGCAGTCTTTCGCTCTGACACTGCACTCAGGGGCATTACCCGTGAACAGTTGGGAAGTTTCATTTTACAATTAAGCTTTTTTGGGAGGGGGGTGGGGGTTCTTTCAACCTGAACTTGCATCAAGTTCTGGACTGTAGAAGAAGCAGTGGGCGATCCAGGAAGCAGCTGTAAATATATTCTATTTTTAAATTATCCCAGCTGGAGGATAATAAAGGATGCTCTCTCACAGTGGGAGCGTTTCTTCTCTGAGTTTGCTTACTTTTGAAGGTAAACATGCATTCACTGGATATTTACTGGAAGTCCCGTGTTTTGGAACGTGTCCCCTCATGTTCTGATTTGTTTGGGAACACGCTGACGGGGTTTTTAGATAACGAAAAGGGTCATCGCTGCAAAGGCCGACAGCTGCAATGCCACCGAGCGGCTGAGAGTGCTCCAAAATGAAAACGCAACGATCGGATTTGCCCAGATGTTTTTCCTTTTTTCCTTGGTATCACTAGCTACTAAGTTTATTCTGGCCTTAGAACGCCCATGAAAGACTTCTGGTTTTCATGCTTTGGTTTCATTTCACTCGCTTCACTTATCCAGCACAGTTTTTTTCTTTAATATCGCCACAAAAATGACATAAATAAGGGCAGAAGTCAACACCACATGAAGGCTAAGTTTCCACACAACAAATCTTAACATTGTGTTCCTTTTTTTTTCTTTCTTTTAAAATATCTCTAATTATGTTTGAAATTCAAATATCAAAGAGATCTTAAGCTAAGATACTCATTACAAAGAAACCTCGTTTTTTTTATTCCGTGGCCATCAAAGCACCACCGACCATAAGAGGAAGCATATGCCAAAGTATTGATTCTCTCTCTGCCTCTCTTTCTCCCTCCCTCTCTCTCTCTTTTAGGTCTTATTCTCTAACATTGAGGAGATTCTGGCTGTTCACAAAGACTTCCTGTCCATGGTGGAGGACCTCCTGCAGCCCGACCCTCACGCTCACCATGAAATCGGTCGCTGCTTCTTGCACTTTGTACGTAACTCGTGCAACTCGTGCTTCTGCAAATTGAATGTCAACTCAACGCATTGATGCTACCTCCCTTCGTAATATTCCTCAGTTCACTGGAGCGTGTGATCTGAAAAAGGGGGGGGGAAAAAACGCTCTGTCGGGGCTTCGGTGCACGGTTATGCCGACGTGCTCCACGTGTTGTCAATTTAACTCCCTTGGATTACTCGCGGTGAGAGTGCCCACATGTGCGATATGCCTGATAGAGCTCTGATATACTGCTCTTTCCCGCTGTATATCGCAGTTCTTTGATGCGAAGCCTTGAGGCACGCTGGTGTATAACGGTCTTCAAAGTCTAATAAATCTGAGCGTCCTTCTGTTGGGGATAAGGCGAGTTTGTCAGTCGCATCTAGCTGCTGCTCATACAGGTGCAAGAGAGATGACCTGGCAGTATAAGTGGTACATTTAGGTTTATGACATGATGACCTCATTAGCAAGATGGGATATACTGAAAACTTATGACCATAATTCAGTCATGAGCAGTCATGTGTGTCCATAGAGATGAAACAAATTAGACACGCCTAACGTATTATGCAGCGTTTTTCAGAGTTTCCTACTCTGTGTAATTCTTTCATGAAACTTTTATAGCACCAACAAATCACTACAATCTACTCCAGAAATACAAAAAAGCCAGCCAGCTGGGCAGTGCAACTCCCTCTGTGACTCAGGCCTGAACATTAGTTCATGCTGGCTGAAAACTTTCCTTTTGGGAATGCATTGGAATCAGTCAATCCATCGCAAGGCCAGAACATAAACAATTTGGGTGTTCGTAAATAGTCTTCCTCGAAAACACGATTCGAGTCGGGCGATCTGTAAAGTTAATCATAAAGTTCTGTTTTTGTACGCGCTCCCGCTTGTTTTGACAGTTATGTCTCTTCAGATCACCCGCTTCGTCTTCTGCGGCACAGCAGCACGGCTGAAGACTGCGTACTATTTTTGCTGCTTTGTAGTGAGTGATTTAGAGGCTGTGTGGTCTGGGCCCGCTGCGAAAGACAATGAGTATGGATGTCATATGAATGGCTTTGGTGGAAGGTTGTCGGTCATGGCTGCAAGGCAGATGGCAGGATATGATCACTATTATGTATTTGGTGATGAGTGGGACGAATAATTTATATCTTCTCAATTATATATATGTGCTCTCCAGTCAGTTTGCCTCTTTCTCTCTCTCATCTTTCTTTATTTTGCAGTCAGATTTCCTGTCTTCTTTACTGCCCTGTCTGGGTTCATTTGTTTTCTGATGCCCTCCTCTCCTTTCCCATTTTTCTGTTTGACTTTGTTGCCCTCTTTCTGTTGCTTTCTGACCATAATTTCTGCTCCTTACATGTCCCCCCCCCCCTCCCCCTTTTTTTTTTTTTTCTCACCTTGACTTTTTCTGGCTCTTGCAGAGGAGCCGTTTTCAGATTTATGACGAATACTGCGGGAACCACGAGAAGGCCCAGAGGCTGCTGCTGGAGCTCAATAAGATCAGAAATGTCAGGACATGTTTACTGGTGAGAAGAGACTCCGAACCTTTGTGCATTTGAAGAAACTGTAAGCAGTCTTAAAAATGTATGTGTTTAGGTTCAGTAACAATTAAATTGTAAGTTCAAGCCTAAATCTGACAAATCTGTTTCAGTTCTTGGTAAAACAGAAACATGATTTCTGGAACAATTACAGCGTCTGAGGTGATTTCTAAGGGCCACTACACACTCTCCTAGGCATACAAACACGCAGTCACCCACACATAGCAGCTGGACAGTGTAAAACCCTCTACTCTGTGTCCCAGTTTGTTTGACAGCTGATGTGGCTCTGCCCCTGTGCGTGGGCTGACTCCCACTTCCTGTTCCGACGTTCTTAGAAACTTTCACTTCCACAGGGGAGCATCGTGTTGCGAGAACAAAGTTGACTACGTTCCCACTGCTGGATTGTGTTTAGGGAGGTCAAAAAATGTGCACATTTTTCTTCTCTGTTTATGCACAGGTCCCCAATCATAGTTTTATCCTCTGTTAATAATTTTGGCTCCTTTTTTTGTGTGTGACAGTTATAAGCATCTCATCACACCCTGTGTTTGGAGACGATGAAAAGACGACGCCTTCTTCCAGTAAAGAGTTAAACACTTAGAAAACCTAGAGTATGACGGCAGGTCTGCTTGTATTGATTGGAGACGTCTGTGGGGAAGTGTATGACCTTTTCTCAAAGTGTAATTGATAGGGTGAGAGACAAATGTGCACATGCATGTACTATATACAACTATATGGAAAACTGGTGTCTTTAATCTAAGGAGGCAGTTTAGCCAAAGATATTAACCGACACTGATCTGCTGTGGTCTTTATAGCCTTGACCCTTTGGTAACCTAGCCTGCCATCAGGGCCGTTTGGGTCTCGTGTTACCCTCCAAGCTCCAGTCCGCCATGAGCTTATATACTTCAGGTCATCTCCCAGACCCTACAGTGACCAAGATGGGGATATCCACTCCATATAACCTCCACTATAACCTTTGGCCTGCTGACAGCAATAAAATCTGGTTTAGTGTTTATATTCAGCAGTACCGCTTCTAAATTTCAGGTGAGAGAAAGGTGTGATTGAATATTTCCTCATAATTTGCAATCTACCACATGAATTGTCATGCTGAGGGAGAAAAGTAAAACTTATAGTTTGTGGATAGTGTTGGTAGTGTCGTGATTCCAAAACATGGCTACAAATAACCCAGAAAATACTTCTTACTAAAGTGTAGTTTGAAAGATTACTTCACCTATTAAAATGAAAGAATTGACAGGACTTGAACAAATTGGAGTAGGAAAGTTAGCTATGTGTTTCAAATAGCTTTCTAAATTCATGGCTAACTGTTGAAATGTTTTAGCTAAAGTCTAGTCATAGACAAACACAGCTGAAGTACAGCCAGCTAGCTTGAATTTGGAATAAAAAAGTTGTCAGTAATTTTGCTAAAAGTATAGCTGTAAGTTAAATGTTAGCTAACTCTGAGGGTTAACAGTTGAAATAGCAAGATAACATCATGGCTAAACATCGAAATGGTTAGCTAATGGCACAAATACATTTGTAACGGTTACATCACTTAAAAGAAATAATCAGCTGTTAAATAGTTCTGTATCATTTTGTTAATTTATTGAAGATGAAAATATTTTCACAGCTTTTTGCTAATTTATGCTAACACATAAAGTTTTGTGTATGCATTCGATGTATTTTGATACCTGCTAACTGTTCGGCGCTCTTATTTTAAAACTGGAGACTTTTGAGGTTGTAGCGTCCAGACTTTGGAACAGCCTGCTTGAACAGACTGCTGAAAACTCATTTTATAGGTTAGCTTCTTCATAATCTTTCTCAAATACTTTGTTGCATTTGTTGTATGTTGCAATGAATGTAACACTATATATATGAATCTGTATGCTGGAACATTCATACTTACCTTTTACTAGCTTTAAAGCACTTCGTAACCGGTAATGTTATTTTTTTTATTATTATTAGTACGAATTCTCTGACAATGTTTCATATTTCATTTAACTCTCCTCTGTTATCCTCTCCTCTCAATCCCACCAGAACTACATGTTGCTGGGAGGCAGGAAAAACACAGAGGTCCCACTGGAGGGATATCTGGTAGCTCCCATTCAGAGGATTTGCAAGTACCCGTTGCTGCTCAGAGTGAGTATAGTCTTGTGCACGCTAACCATGTGTTAAAGAGATACCACACCCATGCGCCACCTCTGTAGAGCAACTTCTTCCCCTCTTTTTCGTCCAACCACACCTAGTCATTAGTTAGGGCTGTCCCATCCTATTCACATCAACCTCTGCCTTGCTAATGAAACACTGGCCTCATATTCTGACACGTCTCTGCTTTAGTTCCCTGGCACAGCCACATTGCAGGAATAACACGAGGCCTATCATCACCTCCGCGGCCCAGCTGCGCTTTCAGACACTTTGACTGGGCTCATTCACACTGGCACTCTAGGTTGTTAGTTTTGAAGTTTCCATTTTTGAATGTGAAACGTGAGTGAAATGAAATACATTTTCAAAGGCTTGTTTGAGTTGGTGATCTGAGCTGTCCCTATTCATTTATCTTGTTATGATCTATTAATTCTCCCAGGCGCTTTCTAAACAGCCACCAACATATGCGCAGAGATGTTATGATAATAAGGGGGTAATCCGATGCGTTGCGTTTTTGAAGTCTTTCAGCTGCCAGGGCCGTAAAGTAACACCAATACATCCAGAAGAGTGTAAATTGTGCACTAATAGTAGCTGACATGCTAAAACACAGTGTTTAGACTACAGATTATGAGATTGGCATTTCAGCAGAAGGGTTTAAACCACTAAACTCAAAAACCACGAGAGAGTGAAAAGTGAAGTGCTTTTCATGATGGAGCAATATTTGCCAGCTATTCTTCCAACTGCGTCGCTTTAATTATACTTTTCTGTGAAATTATGTGACATTTTGTGTGATCTGTACATGCGTAGGAGCTGCTTAAGAGGACCCCGAAGAAGCACAACGACTACGCTCTGGTACAGGAGTCTCTGCAGGTGATGAAAGAGGTGTGCTCCAGCATCAATGAGGCCAAGAGACAGATGGAAAAATTGGAGATTTTGGAGGAATGGCAGTCGCATATCGAGGGCTGGGAGGTGAGCCTCAGTAAAGCATATTTAATGATTTATTTCATTAACTTTAACTTAACGTCTTGCTGTATTTCAGAGTTTTGGGGATTTGTTTTGTTTTGTTTTTGTCCTAAGCTGAGCTTTCACTACTTAAGCTGAAAGTCATGACTTATTTAAAGTTACTCAGCCCTGTGCCAGCAAGAATTCCACATGGCCTGACTTGTGTAGCCTTTTAAGCTTTCGCATACTCGCCGGGAACAATGACTTGTATTCACAATAGCCATACTTCTTCTGCATGGTTGAGTTAAAGACGTCATGCTTTGGGGTGAGCAGTCAGATCACCATCGGGTAGATTGCACTTCTTTGTATGTAGGGTTATTTTTCCCCCCCGTAGGTAGGCTTAATAAGGGGTCGTAGCAGTTGGAAAAAGTGTAAAAAGAGATGGTAATTGTACAGAAAGAGGGCAGAATACTTATGTAATTGACCTGGCTTCATGTGAAAGGGCCTTAAGGCTTCCAGCACACATGCACACAGACATGCTGCAGTGTTGATAGAGCCTTTTCAGGCAGCAACAGATATTTGTTTCTAAATAGAAAACAGGCTTTTTGACTAAAATGTTTAGAGTTTCTTGCATTTGACTGACTTGTTCTACTTTTTCTGTGGTCACCCACAACTTTAAAGAGTTGCTGTATTATTGGATGCCTTTTAGTGCGAGTGTTTTGCTTTACAGTAAAATATATGGCAGGAACTTCAATAGTGGATCCATTAATACAGTTTAAATCCAACCCAAAACCTCAATGTAAGGCCATTATACAGGTTTTAGCGACACACAACCACACACAAATCTAAGAATAGCGTAATCAGAGTCAGGCTTAGTTTTTGGGTGGGGTGACATCTTGTGTTCAACATAATCCTGGCTGTAGCTACTTTGCAGTTTCCCCTCAGTACTTTTTATTAATTGTAAACATTAGCTCATTCTGGAGCTGGTCCTGCGACTGCTGCACGCCAGGCTCTCCGGCTCTAAATGAGATGGAACTAAGAGGGAGAGAAGAGAGGTGGAGGGAGAAAGAACTGAGTGATGGTTGTATCTTGTTTTTCTGTGTGGGTGTTTTTGAGGTATTTCAGTGGGATGAGGAGTGATTGTGAGAGCCGCTGTTTTTTTTTCCATTTCTGCTCCTCCTCCTGGGATGATTGCTTGTTAGCGCTGACCCGCTTCACTGCTGGCTACCCTCGGGGCATCCTGGCAGGTTCACCTCCCGTTTGAGAAGCAGGGCTGTGGCCCAAAGTGGTCGCCATGATTGTGTGCTGCCAGCATTCGTCAGGGTAGTGATTGCCAGTTGGTTAGTGTTGCATGTGTCTGTGTTTTGTCACTGTGCACTATAAAAATATGTTAATTTTAGACTAGAGGGTTGTAGTTTCAAGTTTCATTTCACATTCTGTTCTCTAGTTTAATTAGCATGCTTAAAATGTACTTGAGTTGTAGAGTTTGCTTGATTTGGCTCCCTTAGCTTAAAAAATTCTCTCATCTCTCGAGGTAATTGGCAAATACCACTTAATGCTTTATTTTTTTTCCCTCTTAATTAATGGCATATCCTGCTTTGCAATTGTTATGAGTCATTGTCTTACTATGAAAGTAGATGCTTGAATTCTGGATGAAACGGATGATTGAGGGTTTGAAGTGTGAAGCTTTTTCTATGGAGCACGGTTAATATAAAGAACAAGTGAAAAATGCTGCAAAAGAAGTGCAAATTTAAGTGAATAGGATGGAGGCTCTGTTAAAAGCATGTCTAACACAAAGAGGAAGTGTCAGTTCTTCCATTAAGGACACGCTGCTTTACAATCTGGACCGGTGTGATGTTGCCATTGGCCCCTTCAAGTGACCGAGACCTCTTTCTGTGTCTGGTGCGCACACATTGAAAAGCTGCAAATTAGTTTAACATCTGGTCATGGGCCCTTGAAAGAGTGGGAGAGTTAAAAAGAAAAGTGTGGAGGAAGGAATAAAAGATAGCGAAGAACAGAGCAGGGGAAGAAAAGTGAAAAATGATCAGCAGAAGGGAAGGGAGGAAAAGAAGGGGGGGGGGAGAAACGTGGGATAGGTTTTGGCCCGCCCGTGTCTCCGTTGGGAGCACATTTTCCGCCTCTGTGCGCATGGGGGTTATTTTTAGCTCTGGAGGGCTGATCAAACGTGGTACATAAATTCCCAGAGCAGGCAAGGTAAGGGGAAAAGACAGCACACTTTATCACTTGCAGCAGGAACCCCAACCAATCTGGTGACCAGACGTGACAGTGCAGCACATGGTTGGACTGGACGGGATGTTGTTCTGTAGAGGCTATTAACGGCCGCGCGTTTTTAAAATCCCACAGCAATCTGCTGTGAGGAAGCGGGGGTGTTTTTACAGACCCCTGAGAGTGGGAAGAGGAAAAAGTTGGGCTCTGTAGTCCCTCCTCCTGTTCAGACAATATATGTGAATGATAAATGCCACAGTTTATATACTTTACTATAGTTTAAAATTAAAACTTGAACTTTGTGCACAAATTCCCACGTCTCTCATGCATGTTAATGACAACTCACCTGTTTTTTTTTGGGGGGGGGTTTTCCTGCACCATTGTCCATTTCCAGGGTTCAAATATCACAGACACATGCACGGAGATGCTAATGCAGGGTGTCCTGCTGAAGATTTCAGCTGGGAACATACAAGAGAGGATTTTTTTCTTGTTCGACAAGCTTCTGGTCTACTGCAAGAAGAAAAATAGGTGACTTTTTATTCATTACTCTTCTCCAGAGAGAATGAAAATATTATATTTGTGCTAATTCCTGTGTGTCTGTCCTCCTACAGAACATTTAAAGTACAGACTTTATAAATAATTCACTGCACCGTTCCTTTCCTCTTACTATGGGAAGTATTTTAGGTTCTGTTTTGTGAGGGAGTTGGAAAAACGTTTAAGGAGGCAGAGATGGAAGACTCATATTAGAAAAGGATTTAGACGAAATTTTGGGTGATTAATCAAGGTAGGGATATGAACCACCACGTTTGGGTAGTATTTTCCTTTTAGATTGATCTTTCAGATAATCTTCGGATGCAAATAATACGACATTTATTCCGATCAGGCAAAACTGAATCGTGAAACTCGTCTAATTAATCTGTGTTTGGCAGCAGGAAACCGGATGAAGAAGCTGAGTATACAGTATCAAGTATTAAATGTAAAGTATTTTGCTACTGATTACCTTTGATGTCAAAATAGGCTGGTAAGTGTGACAGTCTATTAAATATGATTTAAATGTTTAAGGATTAATCATCATCTTGTTTCTCTCCGTCAAAGGCGTTTAAAAAACAGTAAGGCGTCCACCGAGGGCCCTCGCTACCTGTTCAGGGGAAGAATCAGCACTGAGGTGATGGAGGTGGAAAATGTGGATGATGGCACAGGTGAGCAGTGCTCTAAAAGAAGATACCCTGGTTATTTTGGACAGCTGCTGTTTGAGTTTATTATTTTTTGTCATTGCCTGTGCTAACTTGCCAGGACCACTTACAGCAGTTCTGGCAGCAGGAATTTAAATACATGCCATAATAAGCCACACGGAGAAGTAGACAACATAGTCCTTGGCGTGAGCTGGTGCACAACTGTGTGATTTTTACACTTGGATCGCCAATGGAAAAATGAGACTTACCTATAAACATTTTTTAGACGTCTATAGTTACATATCCTTGGGGCTGTGCTGCTGCTGGTCCTCGGTGAACTTGAGCGCATGTGTCTTTTGGCCTCACATAGCCACTGATTAGCATTTATATTTGTAGAAGCCATCATTTCCTTTCCAACGGTCCTAGATGGGCAGTAATATTGGGTGTTTTTGGTGAGGGATGGATGGGCTTGGGTCTGGATAAACAGGCGAGGCAGGCGGCAGAGCAGTAACTTGTGGGTGTTCTTCACCACAGGCGGGAGATCTCAATCTTAAAGCCAGGGTGACTGGATTATTTTAGCTTGGATTCCTATGTTAACAAAGTGCCACGACTTTTTCCCAGGCGCACACTTGCTGCCTGAGGTTGAAACACGCCCTCGGGGCATTCCATATAAAGGACACCACCACCACACCGTCTGTGTTTTTAGACGTGATTGTAATTGATGATTGTAATGGGTCGCTTTTTGTGATAAGCTTAGAAAGAAAAATCAAAGGAATGTTGGGAAGAGACTGGAAGGGGTTCCTAAAAGATGAAAATGATGATGGGTCAAGAGTTCACTTCCTTTATCTGGAGGCTTCTTAACATGTATATACTACAGGCATAGTTAATCACAAGTACGCACCAGCTCTGAAGGAGTATTCTGAGGACTCAGTAGTAAATAATGCTGATTGATGGTCCTCCTTCTGCATTTGTTCCCTCTCGTTTATCTCATTAAAGGAGAAGAGCGATAATCAATGAACCACTCGATAGAAAGTCTGATAGTAGAGCAGGGAAAAATGAGTCCGAGTCCAGCATTTGCAGTAAGACAGAGTATGATATTCTCTGGATGTTGTTTTTTGTTTTGTTTTATTTATTTTTTATTAAAAATAGACCACACGCTGCTATAAAGGAAAGCAATAACTCATCAAGAGGCATGTTTTTTTTTTTTTTAATTTATAGATTGTTTTTTTTTCTTCACTCCTTTATAGTAGCGCTGATGTCACTATGTCATTCGGCTTTGCTTTTCTCTGCAGCGACTCACTTTGTGCCCCATGTTATTGCTGTGTTTCATGCAGTAACCCTTATTTACTGTGAACCCAACTTCCCAATAACTCTGTTTACAGTGTCACGATCAGTGTACCCACAGACTCATGGCCTTCCCCTTTCAAATATGAAAAAGTTCTCGGATTAAATAAGTCCTCCCCTTGCAAAGAGCTAACTAGAAGGAGCTGAGATTGTTTCTGCCTGTGTTTTCTCCTCCTCAGCTGACTACCACAGCAGCGGGAACATAGTGAACAACGGCTGGAAGATCCACAACACGGCCAAGAACAAGTGGTTCGTCTGCATGGCCAAGACCCCGGAGGAGAAGCAGGAGTGGCTGGAGGCCATCATGAAAGAGAGGGAACGCAGGAAAAGTAAGCAACTGTTTGTCAGTGTCAGGGCTTTTATTACACTCAGGGAAAGCTGGTCAATGTTTTCTCCTTAGCATCTGTCTTGATTTAAATAACTGAAAATATAGGCTGCGTTTTGGGAAAATCGATACAAAGCAATATAACTTGAATGTAGAGCAGGGCGATATGGCCAAAAATATTTATCACGATATATATTTGAAAATTTGCGATAACGATATAACTGACGATATAATTGATGTGAGACAAAATACAACTCCACAACTTTACTAGCGCAAAAAAACCAACAACATCCATTTATTTTCACTTAAACAAGCAGCTGTTTTTTATGCATTAAAGCTTTATAAAAATGTAACAGTGCAAATGCAAATTCCTTGCTGAAAGTTTGACCAAAAGGCATTTCCAGTAGAAATGGGCTGACATATCCTGAGCATAACCATGTATAATATCCACTGAAGTTAAAAAGAGGTGCTTTGCAACATTAAACTGCAGTGAGCCAAATAAAAAAGTCAAATACATATTTTTCGGACCATAAGGTGCACGGGATTATAAGGCACATTAAGCGAAACAAAGCAGTCAGATAAATCAAACTTTATTAAACTCATTCTTCTTGCTTCCTCCACTTCTGTACCATTGATTCATTAATGCTGTATTCTATCACAGCGGCTCTGTTCCCATGTTGTTGCAGTATATTAATGACTAACCTCGTATTGTGGATGGATTATCTCAGTTGTTCTCCTGACTGAAGTTTGGTCCGTTTACAGCATCCTGCCATGTGATTGCATTTGTCCCTAACCATCAGGAACCCTCACGTTAACTTTTATAAGTGGAAAAGTGTTAGTGTTCGTCCTCCAGCTTCACTGTTTATGTTATGCTAACATAGCTGTGTCGCTAGCGGTCACGTAGCACATCATTATATAGCAGCTAGCCCAACTTCAGTAACCCTACAAACGTCACTGCTGTTTAGTTTCCTGTCTTCATTTATGTTGGAAGTGAAAGCAGAGCTGTACGTTTGAATGTTTCAGAAATCTCTCAGTCAGAACATGCTATGTCATGTTTAGGTGGAAACTAGCGAGCTAACTTCCTGCTAACTTCTAACTCTGCTGAATTTAATAAATCCTGTTTTCATGGATGCCTGGATGTTAAACTTGATAGTTACACCTGGTAAAGCAGCAACGCTGATCATTTTATTACAGATGAAAGAATTTAGACAGTTTTTAACTCTCAGTGATGCTGCAGTGTTCGTTTGACTTTGGGACCTGAAAGGATGGAGTTTAGGACCCAGATCATTCCCAGATTTACGAGCACCTTAGTTCAACAAATACCGCTTGCATGTTCTACAAAAAAAAAAAAAAAAAGTGCTTTGGTGGGTATCTGATGGACAAACACCAAACCAGTTCCACATCACTGAAGTGGCACCATTTTTACAAACCAATTCTGGTTCATCGGTTTTATTCAAAGATCTGCCGTGCTTTTTCGGCCATGTGCGTATGAAAACAAAGGCACTGCGCATGCACGTTTTACCCAAATTCTATCGCGATATTTCATTTTCTTATTGTTGCCTAACATTATACCGGTATTACCGTGAACGGTATGATATCGCCCAGCCCTACTTGAATGATTAAAAACGCAAATAGATCCCAGCTGCGAACAGCATGTGGGATCTGCATCTAGGACTGAAGGGGGTTTCTTGAGTAGCTGTGTTATTTCCCTCAAGCAGATCACATGATGAAGGCTATTGCAACTGCTGATTATCTTGTCAAATTAGGAGACATTAACCTTCTCCGTCTAGTGATTGATGCTTTTAGTATCGGAGCTAGGTGCAAAGATTATTAATGCGGTGATACTGACGGGCTCTTTGCACCCTCTCCTGTGTAGGTCTGAGGCTCGGCATGGAGCAGGATACGTGGGTGATGGTGTCAGAGAAGGGAGAGAAGCTCTATCACCTCATGACCAAGGGTAACCTCATAAAAGACCGGAAACGCAAGCTCACCACCTTCCCCAAGTGTTTCCTGGGAAGGTAAGGATCCTTCTGCTGGTCTTGATGTTTATTCCATCGAGTGTTCAGCCCTATGGGTTTTCTCTGTGTCATGTAAGCATTTTACCTGTGAGTAGGTCAGACTGCATGACTGTGCCAGGAGCCTTTCAAAGATTAAATCTGTATTCTGTGTGTCTCTAAAGATTTATAGGACCTTGTACTTGATGTTAAAAGAAGTGGTATTAGTAATGTAACGTAATAATAAAGATCAATTGGCCAGGATTTGTAAAGACAGCTGCTGGAAAGAAGAAAGCAATGGCACTTTCTGCTCAAGAGACTCTGTGTTGTGGAGCCGCCATCTCAGTCACGGGAAAATGAAATCCAGCGAGATTTAGCCCATGAATCTTATTTAAGGATTGTTGGTGTGGTGTCTGGGGATGGATCGGCCACTGAATGCCAGTCATAAATCACAGGCTAGATATCCCTGCGCGGCTCAGCTGACTGCCCCTTTTGCTCCCTCGCCCATGTTAGATTATAGTAAGCTGTCTGCAGAGAAATCCATGAGGTAATTGTTGTAGAAGGTTCATTATGCCAGAGGGCAGCTCTGTCTGTGTGTGCGTGTGTTACCATCAGAGTGTGTCACGCTCATTGTTGTCCTTGAATTTTCACAGTTAATTTGGGCGCGCTTTCCATATTTACTTTTGAGTCTGAATATGACTATCTCTCCTGCACTCGCTGACAGGTGAAAAATACTTACCGTGAGTGGAGCTTTGCTGAAAATCTCGTCCTTGGGTTATTTTAGGTAAGCAGAAGTTGATGCCACCATTTGGGTATTTTGCTTTCATAATGTGAAATGCAGACGAATTGGTTTCACGTCAGTGTTGTAGGTTTCTGCGCACTTGTGTGCTTTAATGAGATAAAAGACTTGAATGCCTGACAAGGACGAACTTTTTTTTTTTTGTAGTTCTACTTCAAATGAGATCAAATATGTGGGCACAGACACTTTTATCGGGAATCTGGGAACTGCAAAACTCTTTCGCTCGGTCCATTCGACATGTTCAGCATCCTCTCTTGTTATATAGCATCTATCCCATATTGTACCCCAATGTGGGAAGAGGACAAAGTGTGACTGAGAAGGTGGCGAACGTGGATAAAGATAATAAAAACAAGAAGCTTCTGATGATGACGTGTGGCAGCCAAAAATATGTTTACAGAGGGACGCCTGTAATTTTAAAGGCTCAGCTAAATCATTGAATGCTTCCAAAAGACGGCCTGGGTTGGATTCTGTTCAAGTTCTGATCCTCTCTAACAAATTTGCCGTGTAAACACTCCAGTACAATTCAGAATGAGCCATGTTTTCCATGTTTGTTTTCTTGAGTTGTTACAGTCACGTTGAAAATCTCCCGAGCTTATACAGTCATGTCAAAATCCCTGTTATTTTTAAAAGCATAAAGAGAGAGGAGGGGAGCAAAAACCAACCAAAAAGTCCAATTTGACATAGTTGTGGCCAAGTTACATGGCATGGTGGTTTGAAATGAAGGGTTACTTTCTCCTTTGGTCCACACAGACAACACCAGATCCCTTGCGGTCCGGAGAAGGAATGGATCTGTCAGCTGAAAAGATTAGCAGGATCAAACACTAGTCTGATGCGGTCATCTTGTTGAGTCTGAAGCGATCATATGGTGAGAAAGAAGCTCAGGGAAGCTTTCTTTGAAAACCTATCCCCTTACACCTGGATGACCACTTGTGGGTAAAAGGACATCTCTGGCCCCTCGGTACTTCTCCTGTCTGCGCTGATTTCGGAGATGATTACATGTAGGCGTAATTGGCTTATGGAAACCAGCATTGTATGTCTCTGATGAAAACCACATTGCCTATGGCTTCAAGTCAGCCCACTCCCTCCATTGTGAAATGCTTTGCCATTATCCCCTTTCCACGCCTCCCCCTTTTTCTTTCTGACTTTTTCTTTTTAAAACAGAGGGCTATTTCTGTGTCTCAGAAAAATGTTATGATCTTATTTGAGGTTAGTTTTCTGCGAGAGGGTAATTCATCAAAGAAAATGTGTGTGAGAGCCAACTAGTCTGACATTATCATCCAATTTTAAACCTGAAACAAACAGAAAAACCATTTTCTACATATGATGGACTCTAGCAGTATAATGTCGTGACAGATGCTGGTGAGTATCTATGACAGTTATAGTAAATGGACTGGTTCTTGTATAGAACTTTGCTACTCTGCTTGAGCACTCAAACCGCTTTATACTACAAGCCTCATTCACCCACATATTCATACAGTCATAAATGCTTACACTTGGATGAACGCATCGGGAGCAACCCCTTATGCACCATGATCATGGACATGGGAAATGATATTGGAAAATGGAGAAACATGCGTAATTGCTTTCTTGCTGAGAGTTCTGTAAGAAGCCTTTTTATCTCTTGCAATGCTCTTCCTGTTCTGTAAATATGAAGTTATGCCAGCGGGTAGTTTGTTCAGCTCACCATAAAGACCACATGGGGGGAAACAGCTTGGCCGTCTCTGCCCGAAGGCACTAAAATGTATTTAAATGAAGCACCTTTAAAGCGCACTAATTAACACTTTCTGTCTTGTTTGTTTAGTCTATACCTAAGCATGTGTATATGAAGCTTCAGTTAGAGGCAACCACATCTTCTGACTGCCAAGCCAAGTACTACTCATATTAAACAAGCATAAAGACCTCCAGAAGTTCTACATAGAGCGTCTCTCCCTGCCCCCAATAATATTTTTTTATGTGACTTCTGCTGGAAATAAAAGGATTATCCTAATTTCCTAAAAAGTTGACCTTTAAGCTTCGAATCTGTTTTAACCTTGTAAAATATTTGATTCAGTGGGAGATTAAAAAAAAAATAAATCCATGACAACATATAAGTAACCACAAAAATTCAAGTTTGGCTAGGAAATGTTACAAAAAAATGAATTCACCCAGTTTAACTAACACACACACACACACACACACACACACACACACACGTGAGGTGTTTACCTGGCATCATATGCAACTTGGTTTAGTATCTTGCCCAAGAGCCCTTTGGCGCACGGAGTTGCAGCAAACCTTGTGATTAGTGGGCAGTGTGCTCTACACTTGGGCCAAGGCTGCGCAGGATGTTTCCAGTTTTCTTCCATTTTTACTCGTAACTAGCGGCTCCATAGTGTAGCAGTGTTCATCTAACGAGCGAAAGAGCCCCAGTTTGATCCCAGAAAGATGCACAAATCCTTTTGGGGGTTATTTCAAGAAGGTATAAAAGCCATATTCAACTCCATCATTGACCTTTTCAGATCATTTCTCCATACAGAGGTTGTTATAGGTTTGTGGTTTCCCCCGAGGTTTATTTTGGAGTGAAAAGACATCAGCAATCAGTGGTTCAAGAGTGTGACAAGCTGGCGGTGGCGTGTTCAGTAGTTGTTTCTCTAAAATCGTTTAAAAAAATGCTGCTTTTGGCTCAACTTTGACACCAGTTGCCCCCATCGTGGCCTGGAAGTGTGTTCCACAGAATTCCAGTCGCGCTGCTGGATGTGTTTGTTTGGCTTTTGCGGACAGACGGGACATCAAGGATGTAATCAGATAGACTGCCGCTGCATTGCCTGTTCATGCTCAGTCCTCTCTGTCTTTACTCTCTGTCTCTTTTATTGAGTCACTAAATTATAAAGAATTATCCCATTAAGTTCATTTGGGCCAGAACATTGGATGCTGTGTTTGGTCCTTTTAGTGGTTGGTTTGTTTTTCTCTATCTAGTTGTAAATGGTGCAGAGGGGGGAAAAACCCACCCCCTAAAAAAACGTGTTTTTCTATCAAGAAATTCCCAAGCTTGAGTCAAATCCTCTGTTATTGATGTTATTAAATTGTGTGTCTAAATTAAATAAAGTCAAACTGGACAAAAAGCGAGAACTAAGGCCTGCTGGTTGTTTTAACAAACAAACCTGGGCCTTGACTGTAAATAAATCATTCCCCCTTTGCCAGCCCGGGTGTTTGTTGCCATAGTCACGTTGATTTAGAGTAAATGCAGTTTGTAGAAAGTTATGAAGGCTGTTTCTTCTCTTCTCTCTCCAATAATCACAAACATTGCCCTTTTATGAAGCGAGGAAATTTCCCATGGGTTTTCTGTGCATTTGTGTTGTGTTGTTGCGACTGAGCCACGTATGTTGCTGTGCCAGTTCTTTATTTTGAGCTTCTGTTTTTTGAAATTTATTCCCCCACCCGACCAGTGAGTTTGTGTCCTGGCTGATGGAAATCGGTGAAACGGACAACCCAGAAGAAGGGGTTCACCTGGGTCAAGCTCTGCTGGAGAATGGTATCATCCACCACGGTTAGTTTTTCATTTTTATCTCCCGTCCTCTCTCCCACTCAGACCCGCTTTATCATCCTTTGCTGTCCCACATATTAAATCAAATCTGCCACAGTCTAATTTACTTTGTGCTGCACAGTGTAGAGCATGCAAATGCCTGCCATTCCCTAACCTAACCTCTAGACATGTCTGAAGAATGCTGTACTTTCACTCTTTGGCTGGAGTCTACAAAGTAGCTGTGGCTCTCTTATTTATTTCTTAGCAGGTGTCCCATTTAAACACAGCTTTGACACAATGTTTAGGTAAGGGATTATAAATATTAATCTTTTCTTTCCTTAATGTTTGTGTTATATTTTCTCAGCTGCTGTTCTGTGGCTTTGGGTAACAAGTGTGTTTAGTGCATGAGACTTTAAGCTGGCTAACGCTCTGCATTCACACTAAATGGCGCATGCAGCCCTGGATGGTTTTTCTTTCTTTCTTTTTTCTTTCTTTTTTTTCCTCAAAAGTGTAGGGCCCCAAGTCAAGTTGTATCTTAAATCACTCAGGGGCACTTTATTGCTTCCTCAGTGAGAAATGAGATGGGGCTTTAGAGCTGTTCCTGACAGAGAGGAATAACTCAGAGCCCCTCCGAGCTCTCTCTCACGGTGCAGTTAGCAGTCCCCATGCGAAAAACGATAGAATATCTTTTTATTTAAAAAAAAAACAAAAAAAACCCAAAAAACTTTAATGGAACCCGCTCAGCTGCAGCCAAGAGTACGGAGCCAGCTTTTATGACTGCTGGGGGGTCTACACGCAGTCCCCTGAAGCGAGAAAAGCAGGAAGCTCTGAGCAGCTGTGCTATCTGTGACTGCTCTGTGTGGGGTTGGAGTCCTTTTCTTGTCTGGAGAGCTTGTTTCTCTGTGCAGCCCTGCTTGGTTTGAATGTGTTTTGGGTTTTTTTAATTTTCACATTTAAAGCAAACTGAATAATGCTCCCCTTCACTCTGGGGCCTGAATGTGTGGCATTTCTTTAGTCACAGACAAACACCAGTTCAAACCAGAGCCCGTGCTCTACCGTTTCCGCTACGACGACGGCACCTACCACCCGAGAAGTGACATGCACGATGTTATATCCAAGGTAACAGTGTTGCGGTGGAAACGCAAGTCGATTTAAAATCGCACTTTAAGCGCATATCGCTGAAATAACCCAAAGTCTCTCTCCTGTTCCTCACAGGGTGTTCGGCTGTTTTGTCGTCTTCACAGCCTCTTCACTCCCGTCATCAGGTGGGCGGTCATTTTCTTTTCCACTCCATTGCAGTCAAGCCAGGTGGGGGCACGTGTAGTTCAGCGTCTGGCTTTTGTGCCTAAAAATAACCCCTGCCTGCCACATACGAAAAAGTGACTAAGAGGGATTAGGTTGTGAACTATGAGCTCATTGTTTTCGAGGACTTGTGAGGAGTTGGCACAGGCTCCTGTGGGTGATTGAGCATGACAGGTTTTATCTGGCTGTTCTCAAGACACAGATGTGCTGAAAGAAACTGAATCTATTCCCTCAATTTCCCTTCGATGTTTACATTCATGCTTAAAACAAAAATTGGTGATATTGTGATGAATCTCACATCATTTTTGATGCATCCGAGAGGAAAGTTTGTTGGAAAATGTTGTCATGATGAAGAATGTGAGTTAAGTGGGTGATCATTTGATTACAAAGAAGGTCCTCCTACAGTTTCCCCTTTTTGTTTGTGTGTGTGTGTGTGTGTGTGTGTGTTTTATAACCTAACACATGGTCTTGATCAACATGGTAAGCAGCTTAAAAGGTAATTCTAAATATCTGGTAGTTGTAGTAAGTAGTAAGTTTGACAAACATTCCCATATTTGTGGTGTTTTTACTTGCTTTTGTGGAGAGATCTTAATTTCATTCCACATTTTCATCAGTATAAAACCTGTTGTTCAATAAATAAAGCCAAAAATTAAAGTTATTCATGCAGATTGTTTTGTCAAAAATATATGACCAGGTTTCTGTGCTTGTCCCACTAGACATCAGTGTGGCGTTCGATACTGTTACAGCAATAAGAGATGTTGTGGGTATTGAAGGTACTGTGCAGTGGTGAGTCGGTGAGTCCTTTTCAAACACAAAGGTTAGTTAGCGAGTTCTCCAGGGTTCCGTGCTAGGACCAGTTCTATTTACATTATACATGCTTCCTTTAGACAGTGTAATTAGAAGGCATAGCATATGCATTGTCACTGCTATGCAGATGATAGCCAACTTTTTCTATCCATGAGGCCATATAACACACACAAATTAGTTAAATTGCAGGAATGCCATAAGCACATGAAGACCTGGATGACCTCAAACTTTCTATTTCAGATAAAACTGAGGTTATTGTATTTGGTCCTAGAAATCCAAGAAATGCAGTATCTAGCCAGATGCTCACTCTAGCTACATTACTCTGGCCTCCAGTAACACTGTGAGGAATCTTGGAGTAATTTTTGACCAAGATATATCCTTCAATGCGCATATTAAACAAATATGTAGGACTGCTGTCTTCCATTTCCATCCAGTATCTCCAACATTAAAAACATCCTGTCTCAGAGTGATGCTGGAAATCTAGTTCATGCATTTATTACTTCTAGGCTTATTAATTCCAGGATGTCCTAAAAACTCCCTGAAAAGCCTCCAGTTGATCCAAAATCAACTAAATTCAAGACTACAGTTTCCCTCGGATGAGTCTCTGTACCTTGCAGCATCACGTGGCCCAGTCACAGCTCAACAGTGCCTCATTTTTTTTTTTTTGTCTCAAAAACAGCTCTTAACACATTTCATTTAGAGTGACTGACATCATATTGATCTTGTTTTTTGAAAGGCACGCAGAGCCATTCCTGATTTAAAATGACATACAGCATGATGCAAAACAGTAATTAAACTTGGAAAATAAGCATGCTGGCTGGATAGAATGAGTAATGAAACTAATGTGACTTCTCTCAGTATCTTACAATAAGGGAAAATACTGGAAACTCCCCAAAGTGGACTCATCCAGCGTAGGCTATGTAGAAATTGTCACTTAGGCAAGTGCTTTTTGTTTTTAAAGCTTTACCTAGAGTGCCTAAATGTTTATTGGAGTATACAAGTTCTTTAAAAATCAGGCCTCGTTATATCTTAGAGACCTCGCAGTGCACTCTCAGACTGCAGATTCCTTGGTTTTTCCAAAAGCAGAGAGGGAGGCAAAGACTTCAGCTACTCTCAGGATTTCTTTTTTGGAACCAGCTCCACGTTTGGACTCAGGACAGACACCCACTCTGTTTTTAATATTAGATTTAAAAATGTCTTTTTTGATAAAGCTTGTATTTAGGGCTGGGTCAGGTGACCCTGAGCAATCACTTAGTTATGCTGCCATTGACTTAGGCTGCCAAGGGACTTCCCATGATATAATGAGGACTTCTTTCCATCCATTTCCTTCTTTGCTTCCTCGCTTCCGTAGTTTGGATTTTGTCCTGCCCTCCTGTGCTCACCCCCTAACTAGTTGCAGCACATGGCTGCCCCTCCCTGAGCCCACTTCTGCTGGAAGTTTCTTCCTGTTAAAAGGGAGTTTTTCCTTCCTGCTGTCACATAATCCATACTCATAGAAGATTGTTGGAATTTTGTCTACTAATGTAGACTCTCTACCTTAGAGTGGCGACTGTTGTTGGCGCAGTATAAATAAAATTGGATTGAACTGAGCTGAATCTGCTGGCCTGCTTTGGTTTTTACTTCTTATAATCTGACTTTAATTCTATTGCCACCTGCTAATGTGTCGTATGGCGAAACACAACATCAGAGTTGGCTGTTTATACTGATTTCAAATAACCCGAATAAAAGCTTGAATTTCACAACTATAAAACTGTGCCATGGCTAGCGGGGGCACGCTGATCCTTCATCTGTCCTAGCATAGAGACTTTTTTGTTTGCTCTAACTGCTAAAAACCCCAAAGGGTGAATTTGTGTGTGTATGTTTGGATTGTCAGCATTCAGTCCACTGGTGTTTTTGTGTTGAGGCCAAAACTCTTGGCGTAAAAACTCCTGTTGGTGAACTTGAGTTGTGTGCGTTGTTAGCTCACATATCTGCGCAGCGCATTCTCCCTGGGAAGCCAGTACAATGCATCACAGGGCCTGGGAATGCCAGAGTTTAATTGGAGCAACCAGCCCCTGCCTAATTAGGTGGAATTTCCTGGCAGAGTAAGAGCGATTAGGCAAAGATGGGGGTATATACTATGCAGACCCCATAACCCTCTGCAGCTTCTTTGCCCCCCTTAAGCCTCTGCTTTCATTACAAGAAATCAGTGAAACCAGCCACTCCAGGGGATCTCGCTGCAAAGGAGCAAATGCCCACTTAAGCTGTTGTACACAGTTATATGTTGAAATAGATAATAAGAACAATTTTTCATCATGTACACAGGGACACTAGAGCCAAGGCCACTCATAAATATTCTTTACATACAATGGGGGGAAAAAAACTGTCATTTTTACCTCAGCATTTGAAATGTTGACAAGTTTTCCTCATTATGCTGAGGAGTCCTCCAGAAGCTCAATATTTACTGATGCATGGGTAGGATTTTCAGAATAACAAACAGTATGGAAAACTGCTTGATTAATTTCTCACTCCTGAGCAGTGGATTAAAGCTTGAACTTTCAGCATCCTCTGTGTAATTTATTCTAAGGAGTACTTAGAAAGTACGACAGTTGCATCCGTTTGCTCACAAAATGTCAAGACAAAGTTAAAAACCACCTCTCTGACCTTTCCCTCTGTTACTCCTCAAACTGCTGTTTCCTTATCCTCGACATATGGCTGCCCAATGGGCCGTTGTTTACCCCCATTTTTCACTCTGACAGCCTCACTTTGCACCAGCGGCTGAAGCCCAACTCTCACTGGCTCTAGTATCCCATTTTGGGGGAAATGCAGGGTGGCTCTTGGTTCCTCTGTCAGAGTGGTTTATGCATGGTGCGACATGGCTTCCAGCTGTACCGTCCTCATCCAAGACTAGCGCAGGCTGTCAGGCACAGTTATGTAACAGAAAGTTTCAGAATGGATCAAACATGGCCGCGCTTGGCCTCTAACAATTCACTTTCTGAAGAGTACCAGGAGTCTGAAATCAGACTTTAACTTGGCCCACAAGTCTTGTTTGACTTGTCTGAACTGTGTGTGCTAGAAAGGCCTGTGTATGTTTAGTTTTGTGTCCGCGTGTGTAAGCGTTTGCATGTGCTGGAAGCGGTGGAGTGGTGTAAGTCACGGTGGTTCTGGACTTTCCCGGCCCTGCAGCTCAGCCCCTGCGTGTCCCCGGGGAGGCCCCTGTGTTCATGGGAAAGTCACGGCTCCATTTCAAACAGCATTCTCGGGGTCTGGCAAAGTGCGGCTGTGTGGGTAACACTGAGAAAAGCAACCCCATACTGACATGGAGCACCCCAAGGCCAAACACCAGCCAGTACTTGAAACGAGGCCACATCTCGCTGACACTGGGAATTATTATCCCTCCTTTTGGGCATTGTGTTTAAATAGACCAAGCAATTATTTCTCTACATATTCTTTGCCTACATTTTTTTTTTCACATTTAAAGCAAATAGTAAAATTTAAAATACCAAGAACTTTCTTTTCCAGATCCCTCTATTGATATCTTCTGCTTTTGTGCCCATCCAGGGACAAGGACTATCATTTACGGACCTACAAATCAGTGGTCATGGCTAACAAGCTCATAGATTGGCTTATAGCACAGGTAAGCTCTTTCGCTGCTTCACAAATGTTATTTAATAAGAATACAAGTTGTTGAATTTGTCTATTTTGCTTGTGCAAAGAATTTGATGAAGTTAGATTATTATTCTGAACACTATTTTTTTTTCTTTAAATTCAGATACTTTCATATAGTTTCTTGTGTGTTTTTTAAGAAGACACCTTTCCATTAGTTTCTGGCCATGTTGAAAACACATGTCCCACCTCTTCCCCTTTCAAGCATAGAAGTTTAAAAAAAATAATTCTGGGAGCGTCTGCTGTTGTTACACGTCAGTCACTTCAGATGTGCAGCAGAAAAAAAGACACCATCAGACTTGAAGCTCTCAAAGGAGCTGAGAGGAAACGAAAAAAGAAAAGCAGAATTGATTGGATAGCAAAGCTTTATTGACTATGACAGGAAGTTCTGAGGTTGACAGATTGATAGTCCTGTTCGGGACGACAACAAAGGGATGAAACATATATGGCGACCAGCAACCACAGAATCACTGGCAGTCATTACATGCTTGTGTCTGCGTAAATGTGCATGTGTGTGATTGCGGTATTCCATATGCATGTGTTTGAGTCGGTGCAGTGGAGTGGCTCTCGCTTCTTCAGTGGGACTTCAATAGCTGTCACACTATACTGTCTAGACATGATTTTGGCTCTGTTTAAGATCGAGTGTGCAGAGGCTCTGCTGGCCTTGAGGGCTTTTGGACGCAAGAACAAAGGAGGGGTGTGAATGTGACATTTTGACTGCACTCTAAACACACAATGTCCTTTGTTCTGTTTTCTCTCATCCTCCTTTGCTTCTTTTTTTTATCTTCTGACTTATTCACTATACCCACTCTTCACGCTTACATCTGTCTTATTTCTCCCGCGTGTCCACTCTTCTGGTGCAGGGGGACTGCAGAACGAGGGAGGAAGCGGTGATCTTGGGGGTGGAGCTCTGCAACAATGGCTTCATGCATCACGGTACGGCACTTTCCACTCCTGATTAAAATAAAAGGGGAAAAAATCCTGCAGAACTTTGGAATCCTCTCCATCACTGAGTAAATGAGAGATGAATGCTTTGGTGAAACCACGCAGAGGGCGTCTGGCATTTAGCGTCCTGTTTTAGAACATAACCACACTTGTTCTTTTTCCATTTCTACTTAATATCCCTCTGACATGCTACAGGAATAGAACTATTTTCCAAACCAGTGAATATAAGTGCGTGTGTGATGCTTGTATACCATCATTAATTCCATGTATGCATGTTCCCATATACTGTATGCACTGTATATGTCTTAAGTAACTAAGTGCTATGGGTAAATACATGAAAACTGTTTATCTGTAAGTGCAAAACAGACAGTGGCCATGGTTACAGTTTGCTTATGAGAGTCGGATTTGTTTTTAACTGCGCACCTCCCCTGTGCCAAAGTCCACATCATGCACACTACAGTATGAATCACAGCATGTCACCTCGTACCCCCATGATGCAACTGCTTCAAACTACCCGCAGTTCAAGCCTCACACTACAAATTACCAGCACATCTCCAGAACATAACAACCCCAGCCATCAAACTTCCTGTCACTTCCACTGCCTACAGGGTAATTTCATAATTTCATTTCGTGCCTGTAAGTTATTTGCCCTCACGATGTAGCTATATCTGATCTTGAGAGGAATGAAGTGAGGAAATGTTAGAAGGAAGCTCTGTTCTTTCCCCTCAGGGCTATTTTTTGGTTTAAAATTGAAAGTCATAGTGGATATGTTATGTTGCCCCTGAGACCTGGTTTGTTCAAAAGATTTTTTTTTCCTTTTGCCATAAAAGTGGGGTCTCATTGTTTCCCAAAGTGTCTATTTGTGCATTTGGCGTGCAAATACTACTGCGGTCACACTTAGATGGGTTTAAACTTCTTAGCGTAATGCAAAAAGAGTTTTTTGCTAAATTTAACATGTTCTGCTTCTGCACAGCACCACACAGTGAGGTTACTCCCTCAGAAGTTGTCTGGGTCCAACATTTTAAATCCACCTTTCAAGTAACAATTTTTTCCGACACTCGCATACATTAAAAAACAATTAAAATTAGGATCTCCTATTACTTTCAGATATAGGTAGGAGTCAGATAACAAGCTTTAACACATTCACATTTAGCTATCACATTAAACTGTACTTGGCATTTGTAGCTAAATCTGTGGACTGTTGAACTTTCCAGTCACACTTTTCATATGTGACTTTGTTGTCACTCCCTCAGTGCTGGAGAAGAGTGAATTCAAGGACGAGCCCCTACTGTTCCGCTTCTTCGCTGATGAGGAGATGGAGGGTTCCAACACAAAATACAAACCTATGAAGCATGACCTGAAAATACTTGAAAATGTCATCTCCAAGTCTCTCCTGGTGAGTGCTCCTTGGTGGATTATTGATCGATTATTGCTCACTCCGACTGATATGCTGTGGCTTGCTGGGATTTAAGATAAGATAGAACTTTATTAATCCCTCGGGTGGGTTCCTCTGGGAAATTCGACTTCCAAAAAAAGCACAGCAACGACCAAAGTTACAGTTACAGAACTGTTATATATATATATATATATATATATATATATATATATATATATATATATATACATATACACACACACACACATATATATAAATACAGAGACAAATATAAATAAAATATACAAAGGGGATAAATAGAATAAATAGGAATAAAAAATAAAAATACAAGTGAATTGCACATTTCAAGTGTTGAGTCTATTGCACTGTTTATTTATTATTTATTTATTTATTATTATTATTATTTATTTATTTATTCACAACTTGGAGCAAAGTGGAAACGCTGTAAATCATTATGCAGCACACAGCTGTGAGAAGTAAAAGTAATAACGCTACAAAAGTCCATTTTATACCTTGGTAAGCAAACCTTGTTTGTTTTTTTGTTTTTTGCAGCAAGCGAGCAGACAGAAATGTGTGTGCTATCGGTCTTTAATAGTATCTTCTTCTGCTGTGTCCGTGTTTGTGCTTGGTCTGCTCGCTTGGGATTTTGCTGATGCGAGACATGTTGTTTTCCAGATAAGGCCCAGTGATGGAGGCTATGGCTTTACCCTGGAAGAGAGGAATCGAGTCCCCATAATCAAATTTGTTGAGAAGGGCTCCCCAGCTGAGGTGACACGGTCTCACACACAGAGATGCACAAAAGCACAATCGTGAAGTTTCTTCTGTACTTCTTTGAAGCCTTTTTGCAACGTGTTAGTAATGTTTATGCAAAAAAAAAAAAAAAAATGCATTCCAGGCATAAAGCTCTCCTCGAGTTGCTCCTCATTTAGCAGATCATAGGTTATAGAGAATAGGAAGGAGCACTGCTAATGTGATTGCTTTGATTTTATTTTCAAAGATGAAAGTAAAGGCAGAGCTGTTTTGCAGATGTGCCAGCCAGTAGAAGTCTTTTGTTATTAAAATGTGATTCAGTCATTAGTCACGAAAAATAGAACCTCGTGACTCTTTGCCCTTCCTCTAAACCTGCTTTATTGTGATGTGGCACTAATGCTACCTTTAGTGCTTTCATACAAATATGTGTGATGTCTTAAAAAAAATTAAATCCTCAACAGGATCCAGCTGTGTGCTGACAGACACAAGTTACCCAGTGTTGTCTCCTAATGCTGGGAGTGTGCGTGCTTTTCATTGTGATTCAAACAGTCCACTGTGATTCTGCGTCACATTAAGACCGAATGTGTGACTTAATCCTTTTCTATAATTTATATTTATTTCTCTTGCTCTTCATATTCTCTTTCAAGATGGCTGGTCTGGAAGTGGGGAAGAAGTTGTTTGCTATAAATGGAGACCTGGTGTTCCTCAGGCCTTTCTCTGAAGTTGAAGCTCTCCTCAAGCAATGTTTTAACAGCAAAGGACCCCTCCGAGTGCTGGTCAGCACCAAGCCTAGAGAGTAAGTGTCAGATCTTTGCACGCACACGCAATGTCAGTTTCATCTTATTGTGTGCATATCCCAGCTCGGTAATTTACTCTTTCCTTTCATTTCCAGGACGATTAAGATTCCAGACTCGGCCGATGGCTTGGGATTCCAGATCCGTGGATTCGGTCCTTCTGTGGTCCATGCTGTTGGGAGAGGTAAGAGATTGCAGTTTCCACCACTTGAGCTGTCTGGCCTCATCAGCAAAAGTCTTTCCATCACCTCTTTGTTATTGTGGCACAGCTGGCGAGCAGCTGCTACACCAGCTTTGGGGGTGTGCGTGACTTGGCTGCGGTGTGACATGATCGCAATGATTTCCATGCACCTACTCGCATTTTTCTTAGCAGTTCGATTAGGATAGGAAAGTTTGATAGGAAAGGCTTTGTTCAGCAATTCTCCTTCACCGATCAGTTTGATAGGAAAGCACTCTGCATTTTTTTGCTCTAAATTCATCAGGCCTCTTACCTAATGCAGCATATTTAGTTGCACTGCTATCAGGGCTGGCATGAGGTAGGGTCCAATCAAAAAACAATTCGTCTCCATCTCAAGGGAATTGAATCTTTTATTTTTCCCCGCCTTAAGCAATCTAGGTCAGATTGCAGAGTATGTGCTTTCGTGTCAGCGTGCATGTGTGCGCCTGCATGTGTTGACTTGATGATGTGGTTGCTTGGGAACCTGGTGTGTGTTTAAGTGGATGCTGCGATCCCCGGGGACAAAGCTCAATATATATAGGAGGTGTCTCATTCCTTGGATTGTCATAATAGCTTCTGTTCCCTGGTGTCTGAGGTCAACAGGAGCTGGTAATACCAATTAGAGATGAAGAAACCGAGGCACAGAAAAAGAGCAGTTGCACAAAAATCTCTGTCGTGAAATTAATTTCACACAGCAATTCAGCGTATTGGCACTGTTGCTTGACACCGGTGTTGCACATTTTTGTAAAATAAGTGTTTAATGCGAACCAGGCATCTATATTTTTACAGCTGTGGTCAGCAGTTTACATACACTCATCATAGGCACGAATGCCATGGTTTGTTTGGGGGTTTGATTTCTTTAAACTTTTGTCTGCAGTATACATCACTGCTGTGATGTGCAGTCAATTTTTGTTTTACAAGTTTGAATTTATTTAGGATTTTAGGATTTTCTCTAATCTAATTTGTTTAAAGGGTTAAAGGTTAGGCTTTCAAACCTAAGAACATAATGTCAGCTGTCAAGTATGGTGGTGGTAGCGTCATGCTGTGGAGCTGTTTTACTCTCAGTGGTACTGGTAGGTTGCAAAAAGTGGATGGTAGGAGGATTGCATCTAAATTCTTCAGCTTCACCTCAAATCAGACAGCTAGATGGTTGAAACCTGGACAGAGGTGAGTGTTCCAGGACGATGATCCCAAACACATATCAAAACTGGTTTTAGAACAGATAAAGCATGCTAACATTATGCTTCAGGAATGATCTTCCCAAAGTCCCAAACTGTAAAGTATGTGGGAAGCTTGCTCCATGTCAGGAAGGCAACTAATTTAAATTAAGTCTACCGATTCTGTTAAGAGTGGTCAAATATCAGGCCAGAGATATGTCACCATGAGAACAGATGACAAGAAGCTTGTTGATTGTCCCTTCTCATCATAGTTGGTGAGGGTTCATGTGTGTATTTGAGCCCGTATGTATAATTTTGACCCCGTGGGGATTAGAGAAAATCCAAAATAAATTCAAACGTCTTGTATTTTTAAAGTCAGTAAAGATGTATGCTGTACAATTATTCCACAGTGGAAAAAGAACAGTTTAAAGAAATCAATAAAACGCCAGACTTATCATTATATTCATGCCCGTGATGACTTCACGTAATTTTTGACCACACTTGCAGAAAATCAGAAGTCTAGATGGATGTGTGTTATTGTGTTGGTTGTTTTTTCCTTATGATATAGACATTTTTCACCTTAAAATGTCTTAAACACGTAGAAAGGTCTTGAATGTAGTGTAAGTAGAAGGCACTAGCCTTATGGAGTGCCATAGCACGACTCCACATGGCCAGAAAGCCATCTTTCAGCTAGTTAACTAGCTGAATCCTCCTTGAGTTGTCTAAAAATTGTTTGGTGCTATAGCCAAAATGCTAACTACTGAGGATTCAACTGAAGTTTCAACTTTTGACCATTATGAGTACACCATCTGGGTACTTGAGCTGCCCTTCATTTAGTTGTGCTTATCAGTGTAAACACACTTATGCACTCTAAATAGTGTAATAGTACTAAAGTATGCTGTTGTAAACGCAATTAACATAGCAAGCAATAAACCTGCTAAACACTAGTATGTTAATACTGTTGGGGTGACCTTTCTAAAGGAGCAACTCACCTGAGACTGGGTGCTTAGAGAGTTATTGATTATTATATTTTATCGTTCATTAGCAATACATGCTTATCCTTTTAGAGAATCCCAAGGCATGTGGGGGGATTGGGCAAAAAGGCCACTTAGAAGATGTTGAAGCCCTTGTAGAAAGCATAAAGAAAATATAAAAATGTTTTGAACAATACTCATTCATACTGGACTTTGCTAAGTGTGTTTTTAATGTAATATGTAGACTCTTCTCTTCTACTCTATTAATAACTAGAATATCCTTGTCTATTGTTGATATATTATAAGTTCAGTTGATGCGGAAAGGAAAGTACACTGGATATGTCCGTCCCTGCAATCTTCGGCCAAGTGATTACAGATTCCTTACATTGCAGCGTGAGGTTTTCATGATGTATTTTTAAGGAGCTGAGAAAACAAATGGGAGGAATATTTAGTCTGCCATACACTTCCTTCTGATAGCTGTAAACCTTGAAGTTCTCCTATGGTCTGAATCACAATCCCTCAGAGGCCTTCGTCTACCCCAGATAAACAACTTCCCTCCTCCCTGCACCACACTCTCCCTCTCACACTCCTCCTGAGCTGCCAAAAACAGGAAACAGTCTTGTAAATACAAAGCAAAAAAAAAGAATGTTGTTCAATCTAATTTTGCATACAGGATGTGGAAAAAGTGACAATTATTTTCTTTTAGGATGTGCTCATGTTTTTTTCATCCGGTTTCAGCATGCACCTGCAAGATAACGTGCGGTAGCTCTTACTCTTTTCACCCCTCCTTCCCCTTGCATCTCTGTCTGTCTCACGCCAGGCACAGTGGCAGCAACTGCCGGTCTCCACCCAGGCCAGTGCATTATAAAGGTGAACGGTATCAATGTGAGCAAGGAGAGCCATGCCAGCGTCATCGCTCATGTCACAGCGTGCAGGAAGTATCGGCGACCCACGCAGGTGAGACGGGAGGAAGAAAGGAAAAGCAAAAAGGGATAAACTGCAGAGTAAATCTAACCAGACACAAGGATTTGTCAAGGGGGGTGGGATGTCATCCAGTGGTAATGAAAAAGTATTTAATTTTTATTATGTGTCACTGTGGAGCAGAGAAAAAAATGAATAAATGATTGTCTTGCTGGAAAAATAGAATTCGTTTCTGCAAATTTGTTAGTAGAAGTGCAAAAGAGCAGAAAATAAGGGAAACTATTTACCCTGGTTCTCTCTGCCTTTCCTTCATTTGGGTCATTACGCAAAAATAATAGTAGTTTTGGCTTCTTTAGCACTGACCCCTGGCTCACAGTGGTGGGCTTGTTGTGGGAGACTGGCAGGCTGCAGATAGAGGTGGGAAAGGATCCCGAGGCTGGCTGGGGGTCAGAGTGGGTGAGAGTCTTGGAGTAAGACTGATCGAAGATGGAAGGAAAGAGGGGGATAGTGTGGGGTAGGCTAAACAGCAGACAAGAGTAGGAGGAGAGCTCGGTCCACCTGTCGAAGGTGGGAAACGGTGAAAAATAGAAACCCCAGGGTGTGTGTATGGTGTGAGTTAGTGTAGTGTGTCATTATAATTGAGCCTCGTGTGGACCTCAGGCTTAATGGTGCACTAGAGTGTTCCAAAACTCCTGGAGATCTGGTTTCCATCAAGTGTGGACCCGGAGGAACCACCCTCTCGTTCTCGCTCTTTGCGTCTTTGTGTGTGTTTGTATATGCGTGCCTGCGTGTGCGGTTGTACACTAGAAAACCACAGACCAATGGGACGGCGCAGCATGTAGCCTTGGCAGAAAACCCTCTGTGGGCTTGGGTGTAGAGAAAGGACACACACACTCAAATACACACAGGGCATGCTAGAGTGGGTTGATGAGTTTGGCATGGGTTTGCTTTTGCGGTCTCACCGAGAGCCATGTTTCCATATGTTTGTGAAGACTTTTCACTGTATGCTCTGCCAACCCAACTGTGACACTGCACACCATATCTAGGCAGAATCCGCTAAACGGGCTGCAACAAACCTCCAGCCTCAGCTTGTGTACACATGCACACAATCAACAGAGTGATAGAAATGCCACCTGTTAAACACCAGGGTTGGAGGGATAAGAGTGATGCTGCAGTAGATTGATTCATGTGGACAGTTGTGTACATATGGGCCTATAATTTCTCCAGTTAAATTAATTGTAAATTAAAAGACACAGACTACAGTTAGTCAATTTAAAGTGTAAATTGGGGGGAAAATTTCATTTTAGCATTTTCTTCACTAATATGATACAAAAATAATGTTATAAAAAGTTCAAATGAAATCCATCTTTAATTATTTTTTCTTTAATGTATTTAGCAAGATACTATCAAGTGGGTCTACAACAGCAGTGAGAACGCCCAGGAGGACAACCAGAAAACTAACCAGAAACCCATCCCTGAGAAGAATGGAGATGGCTTTGAGTGTAAAGTCGAAGGTGACGACACACGCACACACATGCTCATTCACAAGCTACATGGGAATATGTCATTTTGGCAAAGTGCTTCTTTTTTTTTTTTTTCCTTTTCTCAAAGTGTCTGTGGATGTAATGCAGGGTTGTTCACAGGAACACAATCCCATTACCTCCTTCAGTTAACAAGTAAAACATAGCTCCAAACATGCTCATCTGGAATGTGTTAGTGTGAGAACAGCTGCCCCCTCTGGCTCATCAAGTGTTAATTTGACCCTGCAATTTATGCATCCCAATGAGAGAGTAAAACAGGAAAGCTATTCCCTTCATAGCAAACAGCTCTGTCAGGATTTATAACTACATTAGGTCACTGCTTTACTGTAGGGCTGGTTAACTTGCTGCTCTTGGAATTGCTCCGGGGTTTGTTTTTTTTTGTTTTTTGGAGGGAAATGGAAGAAAGCCACGAGCAGAAGGTCTTTCTCTGAAATTATCTGCAGATTTGGTGAACAGAGGCCTCCCACAGTTCTAAGTGTGGTGATGAAAACACTGGAAAAAACTGCATCAGTGCATTGTAGAACATTATTACATGTCATTATAATAGTTTCAGGCATAAATACCGCCTTGTTGCTTCGCCAACATAAACATAAAAAGTTTATACTATGTTTTGTTTTGTTTTTTATGTCTTATGTTTTTGTGTCTCCAACCTCAGAGGTAATGGACAAAATCAACACTATAGCTATCATTGATGGAAAAACAGACCATGTAAGTCTGACAGTAGACAATGTCCACCTGGAGTACGGAGTGGTGTACGAGTATGACAGCACAGCTGGCACCAAGTGCCATGTACTGGAGAAGATGGTTGAACCCAAGGGATTCTTCAGCCTCACTGCTAAGGTAAAAATGCAATTACATGAATACATTACATTTCCTTTCTCATTAGGGGTGTGTGTTTTACTTATTTATCTTAATGCAAAAATAATTGGTAGGCTAGTTGGTAGCTTTTATAGTAGATATTTGTCCAATATCAAATTTTCCAGCCTTACATTTATTAGCATTTTCTCTCATGTATTGTATTTGTTTAACTGAATATGACTCATAAAGCTACTTTCAGGTCCTTCCTTATTTACAAGGAGTTGTCACAGCACATAGCCCTGCATGTCTGATTTAGCCTTACTTAAATCCATTTCCTGATGCAACCCTAGAGAGATTTTTCTCCCCTCTGGAGACTGAACTGGAGATCTTTTGCTTGTTAGGTGAATGTGTTAACCTCTACACTATGGATTCATTAATTGCAGGCCTCATGTGATTCACTATTACTAAGGCAGGAGGCAAAGTTTGGTGTTTAGTGCTCTGCAAAAATGCAGAAAAGCCCCCATGAGGTGTGTATTCTCCACCTGACAGGGAACCCAGTAGTTGAAGTTCTCTGTGTTAGCAAATCCACATCTAGCAGAATGTCTTATTCAGCTAGTAAAAATCCCCCTGAGCGTAATTTATCAAGCAAAGATGTTGCGTTAAGCTGTGACTTTCATCCTGGATGGTTGTGGACAAAAAGAGGGACGACAGTGAAAGAGAGGGAGACATTTGATTACCTTTTATATGATGGATAGTGGTGCTTATTACCAAAGAGCAGCTCCTTGCTTGGTAAGGGATAGCAGCAGACAAGATGTGAACAGACTTTACATCTTGTCTGTGTTTTAGCCGGCTCTTGAGCAGGAGTCTACTAACACACGAGACTTTTCTTCTCAAATTTGACAAGATGCACAAATTCCACCATAAATTCCAGTGTAACGTTTTTGTTGTCACTAAATCCAACAGCTTTCCTGCTGTGCAGATTGGAGTGGAGCTTGAAGCTAGTGAAAAGAGACAGCTTTATTTTAGTCGTGTTAGTTCTCAGCTGGGCTAAGTGCATGCTTTTTACATCCCAGCAGTGATGTTCACAGAATGATCATTATTGATTTAAGATACACAGAGGATGGAAGACTCACTCAGACACAGATGCACACTTGCTGATGTGGGAAATGAAACACAGTTTGAAGCGTATTTCTGCCAAATTTCATGATGAACAACATCTGTCTTGTTTATGGTAAATTAGACAAGATCACATTTGGGTACATGTTTTTAAGTTGATCTAGATTTACTGTTCTTGTCCTCTAAAGTGTGTGAAAGCTCTCTTCTAAACACTGCCGATGACATGCACAAAACAACACTTGCCATAACTTCTCTCACTATATGCAATATCTCTTTTCTCCCAAGTAAAATTTTAGTATTATTATAAACATCTGCTCCCGCATTCCACACCGTCCTCTGAGATCTGTGTGATGTTGAATTTTAATGTTGGTTACGCTGTCGGGGTGCATGGGTTGTCTTGTGCTTCAGTCTCTTCCTGCTGTTACATTTCCTCCCTCGCTTCCCACCCTCCTCCACTGGGCATCTCATTAAGAAGGCTCAGAGTTTTGTGTGTCTTATTGTCTTCATATCTAATCTCTGATTTGCAGTCTTCATATAAACAGTATATGCATCACAATAATATTCATATTGGAATTAAACTCCTGATGAAATGCTGCAAATAAATCTGCCCTCTGTCCAATTTTGATCTTGTTTTCGACTGAATAAGGAGCTTGGTCATTCATTTACATCCCATTAGTTCCCCCAAAAGGGATTTTTTTTTTAAAAAGAAACATTTGCATATCATTTAATCAACCCTGACTTTGTTTACTCTTTCTGAAATCAGATCCTGGAGGTACTGGCGCGTAATGATGATGCGCTGGTGCAGATGTGTGGAAGGTTGATTTCCAGCTGTGATCTGATCCCAGAGGAGCTGCGGGTGCGCCTCAGTGCCATGCATAGTGAGAGGGCAGAGCACATTAATCGACGCATCACTAACTACAGAAAGGTAACTGTTTGGAGGGCCTTGAGCAGTCTCTTGTTGCCATGCTAAACTGTACAGCTTGGAAGTGTGAGTATGGACAATTCTCTAAAGACCTACAACAATAGAAACAGGATGCAGCTGGTGTGGAGATACACGCTTGCATAGATCCACAACATAGTTTTGCTCCTGAAAGAAAGACTGGGAATCCTTTCTGAAAGCTATAAAACATAAATATAGTGTAACAGGACTTGTAGAGGGATTTTCACTACATACTTACTGGAAATGAAAAGAAACTTTAGTGTTAAGGACTTTAAGCACACTGAAAAGATACAGACAAGGTACACATGCATATTTTTCTCACTGTGCTGATTTTGTTTCCATTAAAGTATCAAGGTGCATCAGTCAGTAAATGGACTGGACCGTAGTACAAACAAGTTCAACCAAGAGCTCAACTATCTGAATGCTTCTTAGCGGCACATGTAACGAGTGGTCGTTGACCTTCAAGACTTATTAAGCCAAAGTGTCTTGCTGACTTCCACACTTATTGCTGACTTTGTGATTGTGCCCACAATATAGCGCTTTGCTTTCAATTACAGCTGGTAAATGACAGAGCCAAAGCATTTTCAGCACTTTTCATTCACATCTGCAAGCATGTGTCTATAGGCAAAACAACACATGCAAGTGTGCGTGAGAGGGAGAGAGGATCTGACTCAACATGCGATTGTGCCTTGGATTCATTACCAGTCACTTATAAATATCTCTGCATAGCCACAGCCAGCATTTTTTTGTTGTGTAAGATCCCCTCATGCAGCAGAGCATTCCTTCTCAGACCCCTAGAGAAAAAGAGCAAGAAATGTATGTAGAGAGAAAAATGAAATTTGTGTGGGACAGGAAGACGGAACAGAAAATGATTAGAAGGAGACATGAGCTTGGAATAAATTTTTCTGACTTATTCGGAGATCGCGTGGATGTGTTAAATGACTCTTCGGTCACTGAAGGTCACTTCATTGTCCATGTGAGTCATCTGTTCAGTTGAAACAACAGCTTCACACTCCAGCTTTAAGAAATAAAAGATGAGAAATGTTTGCTTACAGGGATTTTTTTTCAGGTGTACGTTAGGCTTGTGTTATCTGCCTAAGATGCTAATACCTGATCTGATGGCTTAAAGCATCTGTTGTATATCCAAGACAGGATTCAGGCCCGGTGGGGTGGGTTCACGCAAAGTGCAAAGAAAAAAAAAATACCTTCATGATATTCTGTATCAGCTGTATTGGTGACAACGTCACTGCGTGTTGTGTTTTTACAAATAAAGTGCAACTCTTAAAAGAGGTTTCCTTGCACAACAGGGTCAGTTTGGGGTAGAATTAAAATGAATATTGGCGTTGCAGTCACTGTTAACTTTTGTCTTGTACCAGCACGGCATATGGGACACCATCGCAACATCCTCACAGAAAGACCGGCATGTTTGAATTAATTTTTTTTGGTCTTTTACAATAGTTCTGACCTCTATGAGCTTGACCGTTATGAACGCCGAGCACTCCACCAGCTGTTCAGTTTGCTTTCTACTGCGCACAGCTGTAAACATGGCAAAGCGAAAGAGGAATGATGTCACCGGTGTAGCTAGGTGTAACTGAAATGGATTAACACAAGGCAGCCATCCTGACACGAGGCTTTCGTTTTGCCATTTTCTGTTTACATTCTTTTGCCGCTAACACAGTCTTACAGATGATATCATGCACGGTTAGTCGGGAAGGAATGTGGGGGCTGTCGTGTCATAAAAAAGCAAGATTTTATGACTCTGTGATCTCTAGGCTGACACAGTGACCATCAGAAAAGATGAACCAGACTACTTCGAGTCGTAATTACAACATGATGATACAAGCTGCTATGTACCGTTTTAACTCCGTTCATGATAAATGATGATGTTG